>NC_086448.1:540805959-541105959 GCF_028390025.1 Pseudophryne corroboree
TCATACGTTTCATTCAAACCATAAGGTGACAGAGTATGTAATCTATTAATCCAAAACGTCTCTCTTTTACTTAATTGCTTTAGAACATCTCCACCTCTATCTGTCAGAACTACATGTTCTAAAGCTTTAAAGGTACATTTTTCCAGAGAAGAATTACAACATTTTGCAAAATGTCTAGGGACACTATGAGTAGTTAATTTATTTAGAATACTTCTTGTATGTTCCAAAATTCTAAGCTTTAACGGACATTTAGTTTTTCCTATATATATCTGATTCCACAACCACATTGCAAATTTATTAGCAGTTGGGCAAAACCATGGCCCTCATTCCGAGTTGTTCGCTCGGTAAAAATCTTCGCATCGCAGCGATTTTCCGCTTAATGCGCATGCGCAATGTTCGCACTGCGACTGCGCCAAGTAAATGTGCTATGCAGTTAGGAATTTTACTCACGGCTTTTTCATCGTTCTGGAGATCGTAATGTGATTGACAGGAAATGGGTGTTACTGGGCGGAAACAGGCCGTTTTATGGGCGTGTGGGGAAAAACGCTACCGTTTCCGGAAAAAACGCAGGAGTGGCTGGAGAAACGGAGGAGTGTCTGGGCGAACGCTGGGTGTGTTTGTGACGTCAAACCAGGAACGACAAGCACTGAACTGATCGCAGATGCCGAGTAAGTCTGGAGCTACTCAGAAACTGCTACGAGGTGTGTAATCGCAATATTGCGAATACATCGGTCGCAATTTTAAGATGCTAAGATTCACTCCCAGTAGGCGGCGGCTTAGCATGAGCAAATCTGCTAAAATCCGCTTGCGAGCGAACAACTCGGAATGAGGGCCCATGTGCATTGCAGGGGGGGGGGGGGCAGATACAACATTTGCAGAGAGAGTTAGATTTGGGTGGGGTGTGTTCAAACTGAAATCTTAATTGCAGTGTAAAAGTAAAGCAGCCAGTATTTACCCTGCACAGAAACAAAATAACCCACCCAAATCTAACTCTCTCTGAAAATGTTATATCTGCCCCCCCCCCCCTTCCCTGCAGTGCACATGGGCCCTCATTCCGAGTTGATCGCTCGCAAGGCGATTTTAGCAGAGTTACACACGCTAAGCCGCCGCCTACTGGGAGTGAATCTTAGCTTCTTAAAATTGCGACCGATGTATTCGCAATATTGCGATTACTAACTACTTAGCAGTTTCAGAGTAGCTTCAGACTTACTCTGCCTGTGCGATCAGTTCAGTGCTTGTCGTTCCTGTTTTGACGTCACTAACACACCCAGCGTTCGCCAAGACACTCCCCCGTTTCCCCGGCCACTCCTGCGTTTTTTCCGGAAACGGTAGCGTTTTTTCCCGCACGCCCATAAAACGGCCTGTTTCCGCCCAGTAACACCCATTTCCTGTCAATCACATTACGATCGCCGGAGCGATGAAAAAGCCGTGAGTAAAAATACTATCTCCATTGTAAAATTACTTGGCGCAGTCGCAGTGCGAATATTGCGCATGCGTACTAAGCGGAATTTCACTGCGATGCGATGAAAAATACCGAGCGATCAACTCGGAATGAGGGCCATGGTTTTGACCAACTGCTAACAAATTTGCTGCTGCTATCAACTCTGAATTAGGCCCAAAGGTTGATGAGTTTGGGGTGGAAGAACTTCACTGGCTCGCACAGAGCCCTGACCTCAACCTCGTCGAGCACCTTTGGGATGAACTGGAATGGAGTTTTCGAGCCAGGCCTTCTTGTCCAACATGAGTGCCTGACCTCAAAAATGCTCTACAGAATAAATGGACAATTCCCACAGAAACACTCTACAATTTTGTGGAAAACCTTCCAAGAAAAAAAATAAGAATTTACTCACCGGTAATTCTATTTCTCGTAGTCCGTAGTGGATGCTGGGAACTCCGTAAGGACCATGGGGAATAGCGGGCTCCGAAGGAGGCTGGGCACTCTAGAAAGATCTTAGACTACCTGGTGTGCACTGGCTCCTCCCACTATGACCCTCCTCCAAGCCTCAGTTAGGTACTGTGCCCGGACGAGCGTACACAATAAGGAAGGATTTTGAATCCCGGGTAAGACTCATACCAGCCACACCAATCACACCGTACAACTCGTGATATGAAACACAGTTAACAGTATGAAACAATAGAGCCTCTCAACAGATGGCTCAACAATAACCCGATTTAGTTAACAATAACTATGTACAAGTATTGCAGATAAACCGCACTTGGGATGGGCGCCCAGCATCCACTACGGACTACGAGAAATAGAATTACCGGTGAGTAAATTCTTATTTTCTCTAACGTCCTAGTGGATGCTGGGAACTCCGTAAGGACCATGGGGATTATACCAAAGCTCCCAAACGGGCGGGAGAGTGCGGATGACTCTGCAGCACTGAATGAGAGAACTCCAGGTCCTCCTCAGCCAGGGTATCAATTTTGTAGAATTTTACAAACGTATTTGCTCCTGACCAAGTAGCTGCTCGGCAAAGTTGTAAAGCCGAGACCCCTCGGGCAGCCGCCCAAGATGAGCCCACCTTCCTTGTGGAGTGGGCATTTACAGATTTTTGGCTGTGGCAGGCCTGCCACAGAATGTGCAAGCTGAATTGTACTACAAATCCAACGAGCAATAGTCTGCTTAGAAGCAGGAGCACCCAGCTTGTTGGGTGCACACAGGATAAACAGCGAGTCAGATTTCCTGACTCCAGCCGTCCTGGAAACATATATTTTCAGGGCACTGACAACGTCTAGCAACTTGGAGGCCTCCAAGTCCCTAGTAGCCGCAGGCACCACCAATAGGTTGGTTCAGGTGAGACGCTGAAACCACCTTGGGGAGAAACTGAGGACGAGTCCTCAATTCCGCCCTGTCCGAATGGAAAATCAGATAAGGGCTTTTTCAGGATAAAGCCGCCAATTCTGACACGCGCCTGGTCCAGGCCAGGGCCAACAGCATGACCACTTTCCATGTGAGATATTTTAACTCCACAGATTTAAGTGGTTCAAACCAATGTGACTTTTGGAACCCAAAACTACATTGAGATCCCAAAGTGCCACTGGAGGCACAAAAGGAGGCTGTATATGCAGTACCCCTTTTACAAACGTCTGAACTTCAGGGACTGAAGCTAGTTCTTTTTGGAAGAAAATTGACAGGGCCGAAATTTGAACCTTAATGGACCCCAATTTCAGGCCCATAGACACTCCTGTTTGCAGGAAATGTAGGAATCGACCCAGTTGAATTTCCTCCGTCGGGCCTTACTGGCCTCGCACCACGCAACATATTTTCGCCAATTGCGGTGATAATGTTTTTGCGGTTACATCCTTCCTGGCTTTGATCAGGATAGGGATGACTTCATCCGGAATGCCTTTTTTCCTTCAGGATCCGGCGTTCAACCGCCATGCCGTCAAACGCAGCCGCGGTAAGTCTTGGAACAGACAGGGTCCTTGCTGGAGCAGGTCCCTTCTTAGAGGTAGAGGCCACGGATCCTCCGTGAGCATCTCTTGAAGTTCCGGTTACCAAGTCCTTCTTGGCCAATCCGGAACCACGAATATAGTGCTTACTCCTCTCCATCTTATCAATCTCAGTACCTTGGGTATGAGAGGCAGAGGAGGGAACACATACCCTGACTGGTACCCCCACGGTGTTACCAGAGCGTCTACAGCTTATTGCCTGAGGGTCCCTGGGCCTGGCGCAATACCTGTCGAGTTTTTAATCATGTGGAAGACTTCTGGGTGAAGTCCCCACTCTCCCGGGTGGAGGTCGTGCTGAGGAAGTCTGCTTCCCAGTTGTCCATTCCCGGAATGAATACTGCTGACAGTGCTATCACATGATTTTCCGCCCAGCGAAGAATCCTTGCAGCTTCTGCCATTGCCCTCCTGCTTCTTGTGCCACCCTGTCTGTTTACGTGGGTGACTGCCGTGATGTTGTCCGACTGGATCAACACCGGCTGACCTTGAAGCAGAGGTCTTGCTAAGCTTAGAGCATTGTAAATGTCCCTTAGCTTCAGGATATTTATGTGAAGTGATGTCTCCAGGCTTGACCATAAGCCCTGGATATTCCTTCCCTGTGTGACTGCTCCCCAGCCTCGCAGGCTGGCATCCGTGGTCACCAGGACCCAGTCCTGAATGCCTAATCTGCGGCCCTCTAGAAGATGAGCACTCTGCAACCACCACAGGAGGGACACCCTTGTCCTTGGTGACAGGGTTATCCGCTGATGCATCTGAAGATGCGATCCGGACCATTTGTCCAGCAGGTCCCACTGGAAAGTTCTTGCGTGGAATCTGCCGAATGGGATTGCTTCGTAGGAAGCCACCATTTTACCCAGAACCCTTGTGCATTGATGCACTGAGACTTGGCTCGGTTTTAGGAGGTTCCTGACTAGCTCGGATAACTCCCTGGCTTTCTCCTCCGGGAGAAACACCTTTTTCTGGACTGTGTCCAGGATCATCCCTAGGAACAGAAGACACGTCGTCGGAACCAGGTGCGATTTTGGAATATTGAGAATCCAATCGTGCTGCCGCAACACTACCTGAGATAGTGCTACACTGACCTCCAACTGTTCCCTGGATCTTACCCTTATCAGGGAATTGTCCAAGGAAGGGATAACTAAAATTCACTTCCTTCGAAGGAATATCATCATTTCGGCCATTACCTTGGTAAAGACCCGGGGTGCCGTGTACCATCCATACGGCAGCGTCTGAACTGATAGTGACAGTTCTGTACCATAAACCTGAGGTACCCTTGGTGAGAAGGGTAAATTTTGACATGAAGGTAAGCATCCTTGATGTCCCGAGACATCATGTAGTCCCCTTCTTCCAGGTTCGCAATCACTGCTCTGAGTGACTCAATCTTGAATTTGAACCTCTGTACGTAAGTGTTCAAAGATTTTAGATTTAGAATCGGTCTCACCGAGCCGTCCGGCTTCGGTACCACAACAGTGTGGAATAATACCCCGTTCCCTGTTGCAGGAGGGGTATCTTGATTATCACCTGCTGGGAATACAGCTTGTGAATGGCTTCCAAAACTGTCTCCCTGTCAGAAGGAGACATCGGTAAAGCCGACTTTAGGAAACGGCGAGGGGGAGACGTCTCGAATTCTAATTTGTACCCCTGAGATATCACCTGAAGGATCCAGGGGTCTACTTGCGAGTGAGCCCACTGCGCGCTGAAATTCATTGAGACGGGCCCCCCACCGTGCCTGATTCTGCTTGTAAAGCCCCAGCGTATACTGAGGGCTTGGCAGAGGCGGGAGAGGGTTTCTGTTCCTGGGAACTGGCTGATTTCTGCAGCCTTTTTCCTCTCCCTCTGTCACGGGGCAGAAATGAGGAACCTTTTACCCGCTTGTCCACGAAAAGACTGCGCCTGATAATACGGCGTCTTCTCATGTTGAGAGGCGACCTGGGGTACAAACGTGGAATTCCCAGCTGTTGCCGTGGCCACCAGGTCTGAAAGACCGACCCCAAATAACTCCTCCCTTAATAAAGCAATACTTCCAAATGCCGTTTGGAATACGCATCACCTGACCACTGACGTGTCCATAACCCTCTACTGGTAGAAATGGACAACGCGCTTAGACTTGATGCCAGTCGGCAAATATTCCGCTGTGCATCACGCATATATAAAAATGAATCTTTTAAATGCTCTATAGGCAAAAATATACTGTCCCTATCTAGGGTATCAATATTTTCAGTCAGGGAATCCGACCACGCCAACCCAGCACTGCACATCCAGGCTGAGGCGATTGCTGGTCGCAGTATAACACCAGTATGTGTGTAAATACCTTTTAGGATACCCTCCTGCTTTCTATCAGCAGGATCCTTAAGGGCGGCCATCTCAGGCGAAGGTAGAGCCCTTACAAGCGTGTGAGCGCTTTATCCCCCCTAGGGGGTGTTTCCCAACGCACCCTAACCTCTGGCGGGAAAGGATATAATGCCAATAACATTTTAGAAATTATCCGTTGTTATCGGGGGAAACCCACGCATCATCACACACCTCATTTAATTTCTCAGATTCAGGAAAACTACAGGTAGTTTTTCCTCACCGAACATAATACCCCTTTTTTGGTGGTACTCGTATTATCAGAAATGTGTAAAACATTTTTCATTGCCTCAATCATGTAACGTGTGGCCCTACTGGAAGTCACATTCGTCTCTTCACCGTCGACACTGGAGTCAGTATCCGTGTCGGCGTCTATATCTGCCATCTGAGGTAACGGGCGCTTTAGAGCCCCTGACGGCCTATGAGACGTCTGGACAGGCACAAGCTGAGTAGCCGGCTGTCTCATGTCAACCACTGTCTTTTATACAGAGCTGACACTGTCACGTAATTCCTTCCAACAGTTCATCCACTCAGGTGTCGACCCCCTAGGGGGTGACATCACTATTACAGGCAATCTGCTCCGTCTCCACATCATTTTTCTCCTCATACATGTCGACACAAAAGTACCGACATACAGCACACACAGAGGGAATGCTCTGATAGAGGACAGGACCCCACTAGCCCTTTGGGGAGACAGAGGGAGAGTTTGCCAGCACACACCAGAGCGCTATATATATACAGGGATAACCTTATATAAGTGTTTTTCCCCTTATAGCTGCTGTATAGTTAATACTGCGCCTAATTAGTGCCCCCCTCTCTTTTTTTAACCCTTTCTGTAGTGTAGTGACTGCAGGGGAGAGACAGGGAGCTTCCCTCCAACGGAGCTGTGAGGGAAAATGGCGCCAGTGTGCTGAGGATAGGCTCCGCCCCTTTTTCGCGGACTTTTCTCCTGCTTTTTTATGGATTCTGGCAGGGGTTAAATGCATCCATATAGCCCAGGAGCTATATGTGATGCATTTTTTTTGCCATCCAAGGTGTTTTTATTGCGTCTCAGGGCGCCCCCCCCCCAGCGCCCTGCACCCTCAGTGACCGAAGTGTTAAGTGTGCTGATAGCAATGGCGCACAGCTGCAGTGCTGTGCGCTACCTTGTTGAAGACAGGACGTCTTCTGCCGCCGATTTTCCGGACCTCTTCTGCCTTCTGGCTCTGTAAGGGGGCCGGCGGCGCGGCTCTGGGACCCATCCAAGCTGGGCCTGTGATCGTCCCTCTGGAGCTAATGTCCAGTAGCCTAAGAAGCCCAATCCACTCTGCACGCAGGTGAGTTCGCTTCTTCTCCCCTTAGTCCCTCGATGCAGTGAGCCTGTTGCCAGCAGGTCTCGCTGAAAATAAAAAACCTAATCTAAAACTTTCACTAAGAAGCTCAGGAGAGCCCCTAGTGTGCACCCTTCTCGTTCGGGCACAGAGATCTAACTGAGGCTTGGAGGAGGGTCATAGGGGGAGGAGCCAGTGCACACCAGATAGTCCTAAAGCTTTCTTTAGATGTGCCCAGTCTCCTGCGGAGCCGCTATTCCCCATGGTCCTTACGGAGTCCCCAGCATCCACTTAGGACGTTAGAGAAATCACAAGCTCACGGACGGTTTCACCAGTGCATCCGAATAGCGTCTAGTTAATCGTTCCACGCGGCTTCAGATGCAAATAATTCTCCTTAGCGTTTAAGCTCACGGATCTGGTGTTGGACTTTAGCAAGTCATACACGTCCTCCATGGCCACGCCCAATGCGTTTCGTCACTGTCGGACTTCGTCAGAGGGTGTGGTTTATGTCCCTTAGAATACGTACTTATAGCAAATGTTCCAATTGTTTAATCAATTAATTATTAATTAAGTGTATACACACCATGCTTCATCAAATCAACAGGCCCGTGTCACATATAATTAGAACATACTATAAAGCAGCATCAATACAAACTTATAAACGTATTAATCAATGCTCTAACATCTCAAGCTAAGAAGCAGCAAAACTGTTATAATTCTTTACCATAATTCAAACATTAACATGAAAAAAACATATATAAAAGTATTTTTTATTTCATTTATTAATAATTATTTATTTAAAAACTATTTAATTGATGCTTTATACCTTGAGATGCCTATGCCATAACACAAATATACTAACTACAATTTTAATCTTTATAATAATCACGCACATTCAAAAACAAGAATCGATATACATAATATAGATACGACACAAGAGGACCCGGTGTCAGACGCAGCACCTCCAGAGCAAGTGTCCGCTCTTACTGCTCGCAGGGCCGGCGGAAGCCCCACTTGCATGCCGATTGGACACAAACCTCCTTTAGCGCTACGTCAAAGATGTCAAAGGGTATAGTTTTTAAACCCCGAAACTTTCAAATCAGACATATATATATATATCTATATATAAAAAATTAAGAGGGAACAAATATCCGAGAATAAAACAAGGGGGAAAAAAGGAGCAAGAAAAAGACATTAGTAACATAAATAAATTTCATACAAAACTGTCTCACTTTGCTGATATTTTGAACCTTCATAGAGATATTCTAGAACGTCTTTTGTAACGATTCAACTTTGTAAAAAAGGAGTAATATCATACGTTTCATTCAAACCATAAGGTGACAGAGTATGTAATCTATTAATCCAAAACGTCTCTCTTTTACTTAATTGCTTTAGAACATCTCCACCTCTATCTGTCAGAACTACATGTTCTAAAGCTTTAAAGGTACATTTTTCCAGAGAAGAATTACAACATTTTGCAAAATGTCTAGGGACACTATGAGTAGTTAATTTATTTAGAATACTTCTTGTATGTTCCAAAATTCTAAGCTTTAACGGACATTTAGTTTTTCCTATATATATCTGATTCCACAACCACATTGCAAATTTATTAGCAGTTGGGCAAAACCATGGCCCTCATTCCGAGTTGTTCGCTCGGTAAAAATCTTCGCATCGCAGCGATTTTCCGCTTAATGCGCATGCGCAATGTTCGCACTGCGACTGCGCCAAGTAAATGTGCTATGCAGTTAGGAATTTTACTCACGGCTTTTTCATCGTTCTGGAGATCGTAATGTGATTGACAGGAAATGGGTGTTACTGGGCGGAAACAGGCCGTTTTATGGGCGTGTGGGGAAAAACGCTACCGTTTCCGGAAAAAACGCAGGAGTGGCTGGAGAAACGGAGGAGTGTCTGGGCGAACGCTGGGTGTGTTTGTGACGTCAAACCAGGAACGACAAGCACTGAACTGATCGCAGATGCCGAGTAAGTCTGGAGCTACTCAGAAACTGCTACGAGGTGTGTAATCGCAATATTGCGAATACATCGGTCGCAATTTTAAGATGCTAAGATTCACTCCCAGTAGGCGGCGGCTTAGCATGAGCAAATCTGCTAAAATCCGCTTGCGAGCGAACAACTCGGAATGAGGGCCCATGTGCATTGCAGGGGGGGGGGGGGGGCAGATACAACATTTGCAGAGAGAGTTAGATTTGGGTGGGGTGTGTTCAAACTGAAATCTTAATTGCAGTGTAAAAGTAAAGCAGCCAGTATTTACCCTGCACAGAAACAAAATAACCCACCCAAATCTAACTCTCTCTGAAAATGTTATATCTGCCCCCCCCCCCCTTCCCTGCAGTGCACATGGGCCCTCATTCCGAGTTGATCGCTCGCAAGGCGATTTTAGCAGAGTTACACACGCTAAGCCGCCGCCTACTGGGAGTGAATCTTAGCTTCTTAAAATTGCGACCGATGTATTCGCAATATTGCGATTACTAACTACTTAGCAGTTTCAGAGTAGCTTCAGACTTACTCTGCCTGTGCGATCAGTTCAGTGCTTGTCGTTCCTGTTTTGACGTCACTAACACACCCAGCGTTCGCCAAGACACTCCCCCGTTTCCCCGGCCACTCCTGCGTTTTTTCCGGAAACGGTAGCGTTTTTTCCCGCACGCCCATAAAACGGCCTGTTTCCGCCCAGTAACACCCATTTCCTGTCAATCACATTACGATCGCCGGAGCGATGAAAAAGCCGTGAGTAAAAATACTATCTCCATTGTAAAATTACTTGGCGCAGTCGCAGTGCGAATATTGCGCATGCGTACTAAGCGGAATTTCACTGCGATGCGATGAAAAATACCGAGCGATCAACTCGGAATGAGGGCCATGGTTTTGACCAACTGCTAACAAATTTGCTGCTGCTATCAACTCTGAATTAGGCCCAAAGGTTGATGAGTTTGGGGTGGAAGAACTTCACTGGCTCGCACAGAGCCCTGACCTCAACCTCGTCGAGCACCTTTGGGATGAACTGGAATGGAGTTTTCGAGCCAGGCCTTCTTGTCCAACATGAGTGCCTGACCTCAAAAATGCTCTACAGAATAAATGGACAATTCCCACAGAAACACTCTACAATTTTGTGGAAAACCTTCCAAGAAAAAAAATAAGAATTTACTCACCGGTAATTCTATTTCTCGTAGTCCGTAGTGGATGCTGGGAACTCCGTAAGGACCATGGGGAATAGCGGGCTCCGAAGGAGGCTGGGCACTCTAGAAAGATCTTAGACTACCTGGTGTGCACTGGCTCCTCCCACTATGACCCTCCTCCAAGCCTCAGTTAGGTACTGTGCCCGGACGAGCGTACACAATAAGGAAGGATTTTGAATCCCGGGTAAGACTCATACCAGCCACACCAATCACACCGTACAACTCGTGATATGAAACACAGTTAACAGTATGAAACAATAGAGCCTCTCAACAGATGGCTCAACAATAACCCGATTTAGTTAACAATAACTATGTACAAGTATTGCAGATAAACCGCACTTGGGATGGGCGCCCAGCATCCACTACGGACTACGAGAAATAGAATTACCGGTGAGTAAATTCTTATTTTCTCTAACGTCCTAGTGGATGCTGGGAACTCCGTAAGGACCATGGGGATTATACCAAAGCTCCCAAACGGGCGGGAGAGTGCGGATGACTCTGCAGCACTGAATGAGAGAACTCCAGGTCCTCCTCAGCCAGGGTATCAATTTTGTAGAATTTTACAAACGTATTTGCTCCTGACCAAGTAGCTGCTCGGCAAAGTTGTAAAGCCGAGACCCCTCGGGCAGCCGCCCAAGATGAGCCCACCTTCCTTGTGGAGTGGGCATTTACAGATTTTTGGCTGTGGCAGGCCTGCCACAGAATGTGCAAGCTGAATTGTACTACAAATCCAACGAGCAATAGTCTGCTTAGAAGCAGGAGCACCCAGCTTGTTGGGTGCACACAGGATAAACAGCGAGTCAGATTTCCTGACTCCAGCCGTCCTGGAAACATATATTTTCAGGGCACTGACAACGTCTAGCAACTTGGAGGCCTCCAAGTCCCTAGTAGCCGCAGGCACCACCAATAGGTTGGTTCAGGTGAGACGCTGAAACCACCTTGGGGAGAAACTGAGGACGAGTCCTCAATTCCGCCCTGTCCGAATGGAAAATCAGATAAGGGCTTTTTCAGGATAAAGCCGCCAATTCTGACACGCGCCTGGTCCAGGCCAGGGCCAACAGCATGACCACTTTCCATGTGAGATATTTTAACTCCACAGATTTAAGTGGTTCAAACCAATGTGACTTTTGGAACCCAAAACTACATTGAGATCCCAAAGTGCCACTGGAGGCACAAAAGGAGGCTGTATATGCAGTACCCCTTTTACAAACGTCTGAACTTCAGGGACTGAAGCTAGTTCTTTTTGGAAGAAAATTGACAGGGCCGAAATTTGAACCTTAATGGACCCCAATTTCAGGCCCATAGACACTCCTGTTTGCAGGAAATGTAGGAATCGACCCAGTTGAATTTCCTCCGTCGGGCCTTACTGGCCTCGCACCACGCAACATATTTTCGCCAATTGCGGTGATAATGTTTTTGCGGTTACATCCTTCCTGGCTTTGATCAGGATAGGGATGACTTCATCCGGAATGCCTTTTTTCCTTCAGGATCCGGCGTTCAACCGCCATGCCGTCAAACGCAGCCGCGGTAAGTCTTGGAACAGACAGGGTCCTTGCTGGAGCAGGTCCCTTCTTAGAGGTAGAGGCCACGGATCCTCCGTGAGCATCTCTTGAAGTTCCGGTTACCAAGTCCTTCTTGGCCAATCCGGAACCACGAATATAGTGCTTACTCCTCTCCATCTTATCAATCTCAGTACCTTGGGTATGAGAGGCAGAGGAGGGAACACATACCCTGACTGGTACCCCCACGGTGTTACCAGAGCGTCTACAGCTTATTGCCTGAGGGTCCCTGGGCCTGGCGCAATACCTGTCGAGTTTTTAATCATGTGGAAGACTTCTGGGTGAAGTCCCCACTCTCCCGGGTGGAGGTCGTGCTGAGGAAGTCTGCTTCCCAGTTGTCCATTCCCGGAATGAATACTGCTGACAGTGCTATCACATGATTTTCCGCCCAGCGAAGAATCCTTGCAGCTTCTGCCATTGCCCTCCTGCTTCTTGTGCCACCCTGTCTGTTTACGTGGGTGACTGCCGTGATGTTGTCCGACTGGATCAACACCGGCTGACCTTGAAGCAGAGGTCTTGCTAAGCTTAGAGCATTGTAAATGTCCCTTAGCTTCAGGATATTTATGTGAAGTGATGTCTCCAGGCTTGACCATAAGCCCTGGATATTCCTTCCCTGTGTGACTGCTCCCCAGCCTCGCAGGCTGGCATCCGTGGTCACCAGGACCCAGTCCTGAATGCCTAATCTGCGGCCCTCTAGAAGATGAGCACTCTGCAACCACCACAGGAGGGACACCCTTGTCCTTGGTGACAGGGTTATCCGCTGATGCATCTGAAGATGCGATCCGGACCATTTGTCCAGCAGGTCCCACTGGAAAGTTCTTGCGTGGAATCTGCCGAATGGGATTGCTTCGTAGGAAGCCACCATTTTACCCAGAACCCTTGTGCATTGATGCACTGAGACTTGGCTCGGTTTTAGGAGGTTCCTGACTAGCTCGGATAACTCCCTGGCTTTCTCCTCCGGGAGAAACACCTTTTTCTGGACTGTGTCCAGGATCATCCCTAGGAACAGAAGACACGTCGTCGGAACCAGGTGCGATTTTGGAATATTGAGAATCCAATCGTGCTGCCGCAACACTACCTGAGATAGTGCTACACTGACCTCCAACTGTTCCCTGGATCTTACCCTTATCAGGGAATTGTCCAAGGAAGGGATAACTAAAATTCACTTCCTTCGAAGGAATATCATCATTTCGGCCATTACCTTGGTAAAGACCCGGGGTGCCGTGTACCATCCATACGGCAGCGTCTGAACTGATAGTGACAGTTCTGTACCATAAACCTGAGGTACCCTTGGTGAGAAGGGTAAATTTTGACATGAAGGTAAGCATCCTTGATGTCCCGAGACATCATGTAGTCCCCTTCTTCCAGGTTCGCAATCACTGCTCTGAGTGACTCAATCTTGAATTTGAACCTCTGTACGTAAGTGTTCAAAGATTTTAGATTTAGAATCGGTCTCACCGAGCCGTCCGGCTTCGGTACCACAACAGTGTGGAATAATACCCCGTTCCCTGTTGCAGGAGGGGTATCTTGATTATCACCTGCTGGGAATACAGCTTGTGAATGGCTTCCAAAACTGTCTCCCTGTCAGAAGGAGACATCGGTAAAGCCGACTTTAGGAAACGGCGAGGGGGAGACGTCTCGAATTCTAATTTGTACCCCTGAGATATCACCTGAAGGATCCAGGGGTCTACTTGCGAGTGAGCCCACTGCGCGCTGAAATTCATTGAGACGGGCCCCCCACCGTGCCTGATTCTGCTTGTAAAGCCCCAGCGTATACTGAGGGCTTGGCAGAGGCGGGAGAGGGTTTCTGTTCCTGGGAACTGGCTGATTTCTGCAGCCTTTTTCCTCTCCCTCTGTCACGGGGCAGAAATGAGGAACCTTTTACCCGCTTGTCCACGAAAAGACTGCGCCTGATAATACGGCGTCTTCTCATGTTGAGAGGCGACCTGGGGTACAAACGTGGAATTCCCAGCTGTTGCCGTGGCCACCAGGTCTGAAAGACCGACCCCAAATAACTCCTCCCTTAATAAAGCAATACTTCCAAATGCCGTTTGGAATACGCATCACCTGACCACTGACGTGTCCATAACCCTCTACTGGTAGAAATGGACAACGCGCTTAGACTTGATGCCAGTCGGCAAATATTCCGCTGTGCATCACGCATATATAAAAATGAATCTTTTAAATGCTCTATAGGCAAAAATATACTGTCCCTATCTAGGGTATCAATATTTTCAGTCAGGGAATCCGACCACGCCAACCCAGCACTGCACATCCAGGCTGAGGCGATTGCTGGTCGCAGTATAACACCAGTATGTGTGTAAATACCTTTTAGGATACCCTCCTGCTTTCTATCAGCAGGATCCTTAAGGGCGGCCATCTCAGGCGAAGGTAGAGCCCTTACAAGCGTGTGAGCGCTTTATCCCCCCTAGGGGGTGTTTCCCAACGCACCCTAACCTCTGGCGGGAAAGGATATAATGCCAATAACATTTTAGAAATTATCCGTTGTTATCGGGGGAAACCCACGCATCATCACACACCTCATTTAATTTCTCAGATTCAGGAAAACTACAGGTAGTTTTTCCTCACCGAACATAATACCCCTTTTTTGGTGGTACTCGTATTATCAGAAATGTGTAAAACATTTTTCATTGCCTCAATCATGTAACGTGTGGCCCTACTGGAAGTCACATTCGTCTCTTCACCGTCGACACTGGAGTCAGTATCCGTGTCGGCGTCTATATCTGCCATCTGAGGTAACGGGCGCTTTAGAGCCCCTGACGGCCTATGAGACGTCTGGACAGGCACAAGCTGAGTAGCCGGCTGTCTCATGTCAACCACTGTCTTTTATACAGAGCTGACACTGTCACGTAATTCCTTCCAACAGTTCATCCACTCAGGTGTCGACCCCCTAGGGGGTGACATCACTATTACAGGCAATCTGCTCCGTCTCCACATCATTTTTCTCCTCATACATGTCGACACAAAAGTACCGACATACAGCACACACAGAGGGAATGCTCTGATAGAGGACAGGACCCCACTAGCCCTTTGGGGAGACAGAGGGAGAGTTTGCCAGCACACACCAGAGCGCTATATATATACAGGGATAACCTTATATAAGTGTTTTTCCCCTTATAGCTGCTGTATAGTTAATACTGCGCCTAATTAGTGCCCCCCTCTCTTTTTTTAACCCTTTCTGTAGTGTAGTGACTGCAGGGGAGAGACAGGGAGCTTCCCTCCAACGGAGCTGTGAGGGAAAATGGCGCCAGTGTGCTGAGGATAGGCTCCGCCCCTTTTTCGCGGACTTTTCTCCTGCTTTTTTATGGATTCTGGCAGGGGTTAAATGCATCCATATAGCCCAGGAGCTATATGTGATGCATTTTTTTTGCCATCCAAGGTGTTTTTATTGCGTCTCAGGGCGCCCCCCCCCCAGCGCCCTGCACCCTCAGTGACCGAAGTGTTAAGTGTGCTGATAGCAATGGCGCACAGCTGCAGTGCTGTGCGCTACCTTGTTGAAGACAGGACGTCTTCTGCCGCCGATTTTCCGGACCTCTTCTGCCTTCTGGCTCTGTAAGGGGGCCGGCGGCGCGGCTCTGGGACCCATCCAAGCAGGGCCTGTGATCGTCCCTCTGGAGCTAATGTCCAGTAGCCTAAGAAGCCCAATCCACTCTGCACGCAGGTGAGTTCGCTTCTTCTCCCCTTAGTCCCTCGATGCAGTGAGCCTGTTGCCAGCAGGTCTCGCTGAAAATAAAAAACCTAATCTAAAACTTTCACTAAGAAGCTCAGGAGAGCCCCTAGTGTGCACCCTTCTCGTTCGGGCACAGAGATCTAACTGAGGCTTGGAGGAGGGTCATAGGGGGAGGAGCCAGTGCACACCAGATAGTCCTAAAGCTTTCTTTAGATGTGCCCAGTCTCCTGCGGAGCCGCTATTCCCCATGGTCCTTACGGAGTCCCCAGCATCCACTTAGGACGTTAGAGAAATCACAAGCTCACGGACGGTTTCACCAGTGCATCCGAATAGCGTCTAGTTAATCGTTCCACGCGGCTTCAGATGCAAATAATTCTCCTTAGCGTTTAAGCTCACGGATCTGGTGTTGGACTTTAGCAAGTCATACACGTCCTCCATGGCCACGCCCAATGCGTTTCGTCACTGTCGGACTTCGTCAGAGGGTGTGGTTTATGTCCCTTAGAATACGTACTTATAGCAAATGTTCCAATTGTTTAATCAATTAATTATTAATTAAGTGTATACACACCATGCTTCATCAAATCAACAGGCCCGTGTCACATATAATTAGAACATACTATAAAGCAGCATCAATACAAACTTATAAACGTATTAATCAATGCTCTAACATCTCAAGCTAAGAAGCAGCAAAACTGTTATAATTCTTTACCATAATTCAAACATTTACATGAAAAAAACATATATAAAAGTATTTTTTATTTCATTTATTAATAATTATTTATTTAAAAACTATTTAATTGATGCTTTATACCTTGAGATGCCTATGCCATAACACAAATATACTAACTACAATTTTAATCTTTATAATAATCACGCACATTCAAAAACAAGAATCGATATACATAATATAGATACGACACAAGAGGACCCGGTGTCAGACGCAGCACCTCCAGAGCAAGTGTCCGCTCTTACTGCTCGCAGGGCCGGCGGAAGCCCCACTTGCATGCCGATTGGACACAAACCTCCTTTAGCGCTACGTCAAAGATGTCAAAGGGTATAGTTTTTAAACCCCGAAACTTTCAAATCAGACATATATATATATATCTATATATAAAAAATTAAGAGGGAACAAATATCCGAGAATAAAACAAGGGGGAAAAAAGGAGCAAGAAAAAGACATTAGTAACATAAATAAATTTCATACAAAACTGTCTCACTTTGCTGATATTTTGAACCTTCATAGAGATATTCTAGAACGTCTTTTGTAACGATTCAACTTTGTAAAAAAGGAGTAATATCATACGTTTCATTCAAACCATAAGGTGACAGAGTATGTAATCTATTAATCCAAAACGTCTCTCTTTTACTTAATTGCTTTAGAACATCTCCACCTCTATCTGTCAGAACTACATGTTCTAAAGCTTTAAAGGTACATTTTTCCAGAGAAGAATTACAACATTTTGCAAAATGTCTAGGGACACTATGAGTAGTTAATTTATTTAGAATACTTCTTGTATGTTCCAAAATTCTAAGCTTTAACGGACATTTAGTTTTTCCTATATATATCTGATTCCACAACCACATTGCAAATTTATTAGCAGTTGGGCAAAACCATGGCCCTCATTCCGAGTTGTTCGCTCGGTAAAAATCTTCGCATCGCAGCGATTTTCCGCTTAATGCGCATGCGCAATGTTCGCACTGCGACTGCGCCAAGTAAATGTGCTATGCAGTTAGGAATTTTACTCACGGCTTTTTCATCGTTCTGGAGATCGTAATGTGATTGACAGGAAATGGGTGTTACTGGGCGGAAACAGGCCGTTTTATGGGCGTGTGGGGAAAAACGCTACCGTTTCCGGAAAAAACGCAGGAGTGGCTGGAGAAACGGAGGAGTGTCTGGGCGAACGCTGGGTGTGTTTGTGACGTCAAACCAGGAACGACAAGCACTGAACTGATCGCAGATGCCGAGTAAGTCTGGAGCTACTCAGAAACTGCTACGAGGTGTGTAATCGCAATATTGCGAATACATCGGTCGCAATTTTAAGATGCTAAGATTCACTCCCAGTAGGCGGCGGCTTAGCATGAGCAAATCTGCTAAAATCCGCTTGCGAGCGAACAACTCGGAATGAGGGCCCATGTGCATTGCAGGGGGGGGGGGGGGGCAGATACAACATTTGCAGAGAGAGTTAGATTTGGGTGGGGTGTGTTCAAACTGAAATCTTAATTGCAGTGTAAAAGTAAAGCAGCCAGTATTTACCCTGCACAGAAACAAAATAACCCACCCAAATCTAACTCTCTCTGAAAATGTTATATCTGCCCCCCCCCCCTTCCCTGCAGTGCACATGGGCCCTCATTCCGAGTTGATCGCTCGCAAGGCGATTTTAGCAGAGTTACACACGCTAAGCCGCTGCCTACTGGGAGTGAATCTTAGCTTCTTAAAATTGCGACCGATGTATTCGCAATATTGCGATTACTAACTACTTAGCAGTTTCAGAGTAGCTTCAGACTTACTCTGCCTGTGCGATCAGTTCAGTGCTTGTCGTTCCTGTTTTGACGTCACTAACACACCCAGCGTTCGCCAAGACACTCCCCCGTTTCCCCGGCCACTCCTGCGTTTTTTCCGGAAACGGTAGCGTTTTTTCCCGCACGCCCATAAAACGGCCTGTTTCCGCCCAGTAACACCCATTTCCTGTCAATCACATTACGATCGCCGGAGCGATGAAAAAGCCGTGAGTAAAAATACTATCTCCATTGTAAAATTACTTGGCGCAGTCGCAGTGCGAATATTGCGCATGCGTACTAAGCGGAATTTCACTGCGATGCGATGAAAAATACCGAGCGATCAACTCGGAATGAGGGCCATGGTTTTGACCAACTGCTAACAAATTTGCTGCTGCTATCAACTCTGAATTAGGCCCAAAGGTTGATGAGTTTGGGGTGGAAGAACTTCACTGGCTCGCACAGAGCCCTGACCTCAACCTCGTCGAGCACCTTTGGGATGAACTGGAATGGAGTTTTCGAGCCAGGCCTTCTTGTCCAACATGAGTGCCTGACCTCAAAAATGCTCTACAGAATAAATGGACAATTCCCACAGAAACACTCTACAATTTTGTGGAAAACCTTCCAAGAAAAAAAATAAGAATTTACTCACCGGTAATTCTATTTCTCGTAGTCCGTAGTGGATGCTGGGAACTCCGTAAGGACCATGGGGAATAGCGGGCTCCGAAGGAGGCTGGGCACTCTAGAAAGATCTTAGACTACCTGGTGTGCACTGGCTCCTCCCACTATGACCCTCCTCCAAGCCTCAGTTAGGTACTGTGCCCGGACGAGCGTACACAATAAGGAAGGATTTTGAATCCCGGGTAAGACTCATACCAGCCACACCAATCACACCGTACAACTCGTGATATGAAACACAGTTAACAGTATGAAACAATAGAGCCTCTCAACAGATGGCTCAACAATAACCCGATTTAGTTAACAATAACTATGTACAAGTATTGCAGATAAACCGCACTTGGGATGGGCGCCCAGCATCCACTACGGACTACGAGAAATAGAATTACCGGTGAGTAAATTCTTATTTTCTCTAACGTCCTAGTGGATGCTGGGAACTCCGTAAGGACCATGGGGATTATACCAAAGCTCCCAAACGGGCGGGAGAGTGCGGATGACTCTGCAGCACTGAATGAGAGAACTCCAGGTCCTCCTCAGCCAGGGTATCAAATTTGTAGAATTTTGCAAACGTGTTTGCCCCTGACCAAGTAGCTGCTCGGCAAAGTTGTAAAGCCGAGACCCCTCGGGCAGCCGCCCAAGATGAGCCCACCTTCCTTGTGGAATGGGCATTGACAGATTTTGGCTGTGGCAGGCCTGCCACAGTATGTGCAAGCTGAATTGTACTACAAATCCAACGATCAATAGTCTGCTTAGAAGCAGGAGCACCCAGCTTGTTAGGTGCATATAGGATAAACAGCGAGTCAGATTTTCTGACTCTAGCCGTTCTGGAAACATATATTTTCAGTGCCCTGACAACGTCTAGCAACTTGGAGTCCTCCAAGTCCCTAGTAGCCTAGGCACCACAATAGGCTGGTTCAGGTGAAACGCTGACACCACCTTTGGGAGAAACTGGGGACGAGTCCTCAATTCTGCCCTATCCATATGGAAAATCAAATAAGGGCTTTTACAAGACAAAGCCGCCAACTTTGATACTCGCCTGGCAGAAGCCAAGGCCAATAACATAACCACCTTCCACGTGAGATATTTCAGATCCACGGTTTTTAGTGGTTCAAACCAATGTGATTTTAAGAAACTCAACACCACGTTGAGATCCCAAGGTGCCACAGGAGGCACAAACGGGGGCTGACTCTGCAGCACTCCTTTTATAAATGTCTGAACTTCAGGTACTGAAGCTAGTTCTTTTTGAAAGAAAATCGACAGAGCCGAGATCTGTACCTTAATGGAACCCAATTTAAGGCCCATAGTCACTCCTGCTTGCAGGAAATGCAGAAATCGACCTAGTTGAAATTCCTCTGTTGGGGCCCTTTCGGCCTCACACCATGCAACATATTTTCGCCATATGCGGTGATAATGAGTTGCTGTAACCTCTTTCCTGGCTTTAGTAAGCGTAGGAATGACTTCCTCCGGAATGCCCTTTTCCTTCAGGATCCGGCGTTCAACCGCCATGCCGACAAACGCAGCCGCGGTAAGTCTTGGAACAGACAGGGCCCCTGCTGCCGCAGGTCCTGTCTGAGTGGCAGAGGCCATGGGTCCTCTGATATAAATTCTTGAAGTTCTGGGTACCAAGCTCTTCTTGGCCATCCACGAGTATCGTTCTTACTCCTCGCCTTCTTATTATTCTCAGTACCTTTGGTATGAGAGGCAGAGGGGAGAACACATAAACCGACTGGTACACCCACGGTGTTACCAGAGCGTCCATAGCTATCGCCTGAGGGTCTCTTGACCCGGTGCAATATCTTTTATAGCTTTTTGTTGAGGCGGGACGCCATCATGTCCACCTGTGGCCTTTCCCAATGGTGTACAATCCTATTGGAAGACTTCTGGAGGAAGTCCCCATTCTCCCGGGTGGAGGTCGTGTCTGTTGAGAAGATCTGCTTCCCAGTTGTCCACTCCGGGAATGAACACTGCTGACAGTGCTAACACATGATTTTCCGCCTATCGGAGAATCCTTGTGGCTTCTGCCATCGCCATCCTGCTTCTTGTGCCGCCCTGTTGGTTTACATGGGCGACTGCCGTGATGTTGTCTGATTGGATCAGTACCGGCTGGTTTTGAAGCAGAGGCCTTGCCGGCCTCAGGGCATTGTAAATGGCCCTCAGGTCCAGAATATTTATGTGTAGGGAAATAACCTGACTTGACCAAAGTCCCTGGAAATTTCTTCCCTGTGTGACTGCCTCCCAGCCTCAAAGGCTGGAATCCATGGTCACTAGGACCTAGTCCTGTATGCCGAACCTGCGGCCCTCTTGAAGATGGGCACTCTGCAGCCACCACAGTAGAGATACCCTGGTCCTTGGAGACAGGGTTATCAGCCTATGCATCGGAAGATGCGATCCGGACCACTTGTCCAACAGGTCCCTCTGAAAAGTTCTTGTATGGAACCTGCCTAATGGGATTGCTTCGTAGGAAGCTACCATTTTTCCCAGGACTCGCGTGCAATGATGCACCGCTACCTATTTTGGCTTCAGGAGGTCTCTGACTAGAGATGACAACTCCTTGGCTTTCTCCTCCGGGAGAAACACTATTTCTTGTTTATGTCCAGAACCATCCCCAGGAACAGTAGACGTGTCATAGGAACCAGCTGTGACTTTGGACTGTTTAGAATCCAACCATGCTGTTGTAGCACTTTCCAAAATAGTGCTACCCCGACTACCAACTGCTCCTTGGACCTCGCCCTTATAACGAGATTGTCCAAGTACGGGATAATTACAACTCCCTTTTTTTGAAGGAGTATCAACATTTCGGCCATTACCTTGATAAAACACCCTCGGTGCCATGTACAGTCCAAACGGCAGTGTCTGGACTTGGTAATGGTAATCTTGTACCACAAATCTGAGGTACTCCTGGCGAGGATGGTAAATGGGGACATGCAGGTAAGCATCCTTGATGTCCCAGGATACCATGTAATCCCCCTCGTCCAGGCTTGGAATAACCGCCCTGAGCGATTCCATCTTGAACTTGAATTTTTGTGTTCAAGGATTTTAAATATAAAATGGGTCACACCGAACCATGCGGTTTCGGTACCCCAACCCGTGTGGAATAGTAACCCCGTCCTTGTTGAAGTAGGGGCACCTTGAGTATTACCTGCTGGGAATACCGCTTATTAATTGCCTCTAGCACAGCCTCCCTGCCTGAGGGAGTTGTCAGCAAGGCATATTTTAGGAAACGGCTGGGGGGAGACATCTCGAATTCCAGCTTGTACCCCTGAAATACTACTTGAAAAAAACAGGGATCCACCTGTGAGCGAGCCCACTAATTGCTGAAATTTTTGAGACGGCCCCCCACCGTACCTGGCTACACCTGTGGAGCACCCGCGTCATGGTGTGGCCTCACAGGAGGCAGGGGAAGAATCTTGATTCTGGGAACAGGCTGACTGGTGCAGCTTTTTTCCCTCTACCCTTGTCTCTGTACAGAAAGGAAGCGCCATTTGACCCGCTTGCTTTTCTGAAGCCGAAAGGACTGTACCTTTGTCTGTGAGGAAACCTGAGGTAAAATTATTTCTTCCCAGCAGTTGCTGTGGATACGAGGTCCCAGAGACCATCCCCAAATAATTCCTCACCCTTATAAGGCTCTCTATGCGCTTTTTAAGTCAGCATCACCTGTCCAGTGACAGGTCTCTAATACCCTCCTGACAGAATGGACATTACATTTATTTTGGATGCCAGCCGGCAAAATATCCCTCTGTGCATCCCCCATATATAAGACGACGTCTTTAATATGTTTTTATGTTTGCCAACTAGTATCCCTGTTTGACAGGGTCACCGACCACGCTGCAGCAGCACTATCTGCAGGTCTCAGTCTAGTACCTGAGTGTGTAAATACAGACTTCAGGATAGCCTCCTGTTTTTTATCAACAGGTACCTATTAAAGTGGCCGTATCCTAAGACGTTGACAAACGTGTGAGCGCCTTATCCACCCTAGGGGATATCTCCCAGCGTAACTTATCCACCTGGCGGGAAAGGGTACGCCATCAGTAACTTTTTATAAATTACCAGTTTCTTAACGGGGGAACCCACGCTTTCACACACTTCATTTTTTTGAGCCCCTGATGGCCTTTGAGACGCCTGGGCAGGCGCGGGCTGCGAAGCCGGCTGTCCCACAGCTGTTACGTCATCCACCCTTTTATGTAAGGAGTTGACACTGTCGGTTAATACCTTTCACCTATCCATCCACTCTGGTGTCGGCCCCACAGGGGGCGACATCACATATATCGGCCTCTGTTCTGTCACCATATAAGCCTCCTCATTCAACATGTCGACACAGCCGTACCGACACACCGCAGACACACAGGGAATGCTCTAAACGAGGACAGGACCCACAAAAGCCCTTTGGGGGGACAGAGTAAGAGTATGCCAGCACACACCAGAGCGCTATATATATACAGGGACTAACTGAGTTATGTCCCTAATAGCTGCTTTTTATATAATATACTGTATACAGTGCCAATTTTAATGCCCCCCCCCTCTCTTTTCCCTCTTACTGTACTGTAGAATTGCAGGGAAGAGCCAGGGAGCTTCCTTCCAGCCGAGCTGTGAGGGAAAAATGGCGCCAGTGTGCTGAGGAGATAGGCTCCGCCCCTTTTTCGCGGCCTATTCTCCCGTTTTTTATGGAATTCTGGCAGGGGTATTTACCTCATATATAGCCCCTGGGGCCATATATTGAGGTATTTTAGCCAGCCAAGGTGTTTTTATTGCTGCCTCAGGGCGCCCCCCCCAGCGCCCTGCACCCTCAGTGACCGGAGTGTGAAGTGTGTGAGAGGAGCAATGGCGCACAGCTGCAGTGCTGTGCGCTACCTTGGTG
This sequence comes from Pseudophryne corroboree, assembly GCF_028390025.1. Classification (NCBI taxonomy): domain Eukaryota; kingdom Metazoa; phylum Chordata; class Amphibia; order Anura; family Myobatrachidae; genus Pseudophryne; species Pseudophryne corroboree. Next base: position 540,829,542 of record NC_086448.1, read on the forward strand.
AAGACAGAGTCTTCATGCCGCCGATTTTCCGGACCATCTTCTTGCTTCTGGCTCTGTAAGGGGGACGGCGGCGCGGCTCCGGGACCGAACATCAAGGCTGGGCCTGCGGTCGATCCCTCTGGAGCTAATGGTGTCCAGTAGCCTAAGAAGCCCAATCCGGCTGCAAGTAGGCGAGTTCGCTTCTTCTCCCCTTAGTCCCTCGCTGCAGTGAGCCTGTTGCCAGCAGGTCTCACTGAAAATAACAAATTCTAAGACTATAACTTTCTAAGAGCTCAGGAGAGCCCCTAGTGTGCATCCAACCTCGGCCGGGCACGAAATCTAACTTAGGCTTGGAGGAGGGTCATAGTGGGAGGAGCCAGTGCACACCAGGTAGTCTAAGATCTTTCTAGAGTGCCCAGCCTCCTTCGGAGCCCGCTATTCCCCATGGTCCTTACGGAGTTCCCAGCATCCACTAGGACGTTAGAGAAAATGTGCTGCTGCGAGCAACTCTGAACTAGGCCCACAGATCCTTTTGGCTACATCTACCTAGTGGCATTCTAAGGAACCGAGCAGCCGCCCAAAGCAGTGGAGGGTGTATAAACGGGGATATAAAGCTCACATTGGACTTTGTGATATCCTGTGGACCAAGTATCAGGGTACAGGAATACTTTTCTGGGAGGAGCGCAATGATCTATATCTGTGGACTAATTATATATATACACAGGTTGAGTATCCCATATCCAAATATTCCGAAATACGGAATATTCCGAAATACAGACTTTTTTGAGTGAGAGTGAGATAGTGAAACCTTTGTTTTTTGTTGGTTCAATGTACACAAACTTTGTTTAATACACAAAGTTATTAAAAATAGTGTATTAAATGACCTTCAGGCTGTGTGTATAAGGTGTATATGAAACATAAATGAATTGTGTGAATGTAGACACACTTTGTTTAATGCACAAAGTTATAAAAAATATTGGCTAAAATAACCTTCAGGCTGTGTGTATAAGGTGTATATGTAACATAAATGCATTCTGTGCTTAGATTTAGGTCCCATCACCATGATATCTCATTATGGTATGCAATTATTCCAAAATACGGAAAAATCCCATATCCAAAATCCCTCTGGTCCCAAGCATTTTGGATAAGGGAGACTCAACCTGTATATATATATATATATATATATATATATATATACACACACACACACACACATACACACACACACAATATACTGTGCAAAAGTTTAGGCAGGTATGGAAAAAATGCTGCAAAGTAAGAATGCTTTCAAAAATAGAAGTGTTAATGGTTTATTTTTATCAATTAACAAAATGCAAAGTGAATGAACAGAAGAGAAATCTAAACCAAATCAATATTTAGTGTGACCACCCTTTGACTTCAGAACATCATCAATTCTTTTAGGTACACTTGCACAAAATCAGGGATGTTGTAGGATAATAGTCAGGTGAATGATTAACCAATCATACTAAAAATAAGAATTTACTCACCGGTAATTCTATTTCTCGTAGTCCGTAGTGGATGCTGGGAACTCCGTAAGGACCATGGGGAATAGACGGGCTCCGCAGGAGACTGGGCACTCTAAAAGAAAGATTAGGTACTATCTGGTGTGCACTGGCTCCTCCCTCTATGCCCCTCCTCCAGACCTCAGTTAGGGAAACTGTGCCCGGAAGAGCTGACACAACAAGGAAAGGATTTGGAATCCAGGGTAAGACTCATACCAGCCACACCAATCACACTGTACAACTTGTGATAACCATACCCAGTTAACAGTATGAACAACAACTGAGCCTCATTTAACGGATGGCTCATAACAATAACCCTTTAGTTAAGCAATAACTATATACATGTATTGCAGAGAGTCCGCACTTGGGACGGGCGCCCAGCATCCACTACGGACTACGAGAAATAGAATTACCGGTGAGTAAATTCTTATTTTCTCTGACGTCCTAGTGGATGCTGGGAACTCTGTAAGGACCATGGGGATTATACCAAAGCTCCCAAACGGGCGGGAGAGTGCGGATGACTCTGCAGCACCGCATGAGCAAACTCAAGGTCCTCCTCAGCCAGGGTATCAAACTTGTAGAACTTTGCAAACTTGTTTGACCCCGACCAAGTAGCAGCTCGGCAAAGTTGTAAAGCCGAGACCCCTCGGGCAGCCGCCCAAGAAGAGCCCACCTTCCTTGTGGAATGGGCTTTCACCGATTTTGGATGCGGCAATCCAGCCGCAGAGTGAACCCGCTGAATCGTGCTATAGATCCAGCGAGCAATAGTCTGCTTCGAAGCTTGTTGGCTGCATACAGAATAAACAGCGAGTCAGACTTTCTGACTCCCGCCGTTCTGGAAACATAAATTTTCAAAGCCCGGACTACGTCCAGCAACTTGGAATCCTCCAAGTCCCTAGTAGCCGCAGGCACCACAATAGGCTGGTTCAAATGAAACGATGATACAACCCTAGGGAGAAATTGGGGACGAGTCCTCAATTCTGCCCTGTCCATATGGAAGATCAGATAAGGGCTTTTACATGACAAAACTGCCAATTCTGACACACGCCTAGCCGAAGCTAATGCCAATAGCATGACCACTTTTTACGTGAGATATTTTAGCTCCACGGTCTTAAGTGGCTCAAACCAGTGGGATTTCAGGAAATCCAACACAACGTTAAGATCCCAAGGTGCCACCGGTGGCACAAAAGGAGGCTGAATATGCAGCACCCCCAGAACAACGTCTGAACTTCAGGCAGTGAAGCCAGTTCTTTTTTTTTTTTTTTTAAATTGTTTATTTTAATTTTCAGGGTATAAACTTTACAGGTTACAAACATTACTGCAGCCTTCCCCCTTATATGGGATGGGCTGTTCTGTCTAACATAACATTACCGATAACAGATATATAACCTTAAAATAAGGAACATGTGGTTCCCACAATGCAAAGAAACAGCAAAGAGTTATGTCTCAGGGTAGACAGAGACTATTCAGATGGGTGGGAACCGACACACAGGTTCGTAGTTATGACTGTAGGAGGGTAGAGACTAAAGAGATAGAACCTGAGAGGCGAGAAAAAGAGACAGGGGAGATGGGGAGGGAATAGAGTAGGAGGAGAGGTGGCAGGGTTAGGGAAATGCCGCTGGTACGCCCCCGTTTTGCGTTGGTACGCGCATGGCGCTAGTACTAAATGGAAAGTGCTACTCGGGGAACACGAAAAGGATATGTTGAGGATATCCTCTGAGCTACTTGTCGGGCTAGGAGAGTACAGGGGTCATAATAGTATGGCCGTCGAGCTCCCGGGGGGTCGAGCTCCGTGTGCGGGGGCCTGTGAGTCAAACCAGAGTTCCCATACTTGAAGGAACTGAAAAGATCTGTTATGGAGGTATGCAGTGATTTTTTCCATGCTTGCGAAGTACCATATTTTGTTGATGACCTGTTGTATAGGGGGGGACTCCCTCTTTTTCCAGTTTAGGGCAATTGCGCATCTAGCCGCGTTCAAGATCTGTGTCAGTAATTTACCGGAGTTCGGAGGTGCATTGGCAGTGGGGAGGCCTAGCAGAAAGGACCAAGGATCTTTGTATATCCGGGTCTGGAGCACTGTACTCAACAAGTGGGCGACTGAGTCCCAGAATAGCTCGATTTTAGGGCATGTCCACCATATATGGAGGAAAGAGCCGTGTCCGCCGCATCCTCTCCAGCACAATGGCTGGGAGGAGGGGAACATTTTGTGAAGTCTAGAGGGGACTAGATACCACCTATATAAGATTTTATATGCGTTTTCCTTAACTAGGGTTGAAATCGAGGATTTCGCGGCAGCCGCAAAGACATCTGACCAATCATAGTCATCTGGTATCGGGCCAAGGTCCTGTTCCCACTTGAGTATAAAGGCCGGGGTCGTTTTCCTATCCCCTACCTGGAGAAGGTAATACAGTTGGGAGATGATTCCACGAGCGAGCGGTTTGTAATAGCAATAGGACTCCAGGGTGGAGAGAGGTTGGAATGGGGATGTGCTTGTTAAGGACGAGACAAAGTGTCTCACCTGTAGATAGGTAAAAGGGTTCGCATCCGGGAAGTCATATTTTGACGCAATTTCCGGTAATGGTGTACAGGCCCCTTCGGACAATACATCTAGAACGAAGCGGATGTTATGTGTCGACCATGAGTGCGAGCGGGTCATGGAATGGCCTGGGGCGAACGAAGGGTTGTCCCACAATGGAGTAAGCGCCGAAGGGGCTGATAGCATGTGGAAATGGCGTGTACAATAGTCCCAGATCTGACAGGTGAATTCCAGAACCGGGTGGAGTTGCAAATGGGGAGATCTAGATTTAGGAGGGGATAGGAGTAGAGATGATAGAGGAGTGCGGCTAAGTGTCCTCTCTAACTGGAGCCAACGTATGGACTGCGTAGGGGCGAACCATGCAACCGCTTGGCTGAGATGGGTGGCCAGATAGTAAAGGCGGATATCTGGGAATCCTCTCCCCCCTTCTTGTACTGATCTGCGGAGGGTAGAGAACCCTATCCTAGGAGTTTTATTTCTCCACACAAAACGTAGCAACCACGTATGAATTTGTGCCAGTACCGAGTCCGGCACTTTCACTGGTAGCGTTTGGAATAGATAGAGGAGGCGGGGGATAATATTCATTTTCAGAGCTATGATACGGCCTAACCAAGATATGATTAATGATTGCCATTTATGGAGATCGGCCTTAAGATTTTTAAGCAAAGGCGAGAAATTTTCCTTAAACAAGTCTCCATAGCGGCTCGTAATATAGACCCCCAGGTATCGGATTTTAGAGGTGCACCAGGTGAATTTGAAGTTGTTTTGCATGTTGGCTATTTGGGGAGGGGAGATGTGGAAGGGGAGAGCTTCCGTCTTGGACCAGTTGACTTTGTAGCCCGATAACTGTCCGTATTCAGACAGGAGAGTAAAAAGGTTCGGCAGAGAGGTGTGAGGTGAGGAAAGTGACAGGAGGACGTCGTCTGCGAACAAGGAAATCTTGTAAACGGAGTCCCCTACTCCTAGCCCTCCGATGTCGGGCGAGGCTCGGATTCGGGCTGCTAATGGTTCTATCACTAAGGCAAAGATCAGGGGTGAGAGTGGGCAGCCCTGTCTGGTACCGTTGGAGATGTCCAAAGGGTCAGATTGTACTCCGTTTATAGATACCCTAGCGGAAGGGGTCGAATATAAGGCTTGTATCCCTGTAAGGAATTCCCCCTTGAAGCCAGTTCTTTTGAGAGAAAATGGATAGGGCCGAAATCTTGACCTTTATGGATCCTAATTTTAGGCCCATAGTCACTCCTGACTGTAGGAAGTGCAGGAATCGACCCCGCTGGAATTCCTTTGTAGGGCCTTCCCGGCCTCACACCAAGCAACCTATTTTCGCTATATACAGTGAAAAAGTCTTGCTGTCACGTCTTTCCTAGCCTTTATCAGCGTAGGAATAACTGCATCCGGAATGCCCTTTTCCGCTATGATCCGGCGTTCAACCGCCATGCCGTCAAATGCAGCCGCGGTAAGTCTTGGAACAGACAGGGCCCCTGTTGCAACATGTCCTGTCTGAGAGGCAGAAGCCCTGAGTCCTCTGAGAGCATTTCTTGCAGCTCCGGGTACCGAGTCCTTCTTGGCCCATTCGAAGCAAAGAATATTGTTCTCACTCCTCCTTTTATTACAATTCTCAGCCCTTGGGTATGAGAGGAAGAGGAGGGAATACATAGACCGACTGGAACACCCATGGTGTTACTAGTGCGACCACAGCTATCACCTGAGGGTCCCTTGACCCGGCTTAAAACCTTTTTTAGCTTTTTATTGAGGTGGGACGCTATCTAGTCCACCTGAGGCAGTTCCCATCAATTTGCAAACTGCGTGAAGACTTCCTGATGAAGTCCCCACTTTCCCGGGGGGGAGGTCGTGCCTGCTGAGGAAGTCTGCTTTCCAGTTGTCCACTCCCGGAATGAACACTGCTGACAGTGCGCTTACTTGATTCTCCGCCCAGCGAAGAATTCTGGTGGCTTCTACCCTCGCCACCCTGCCCCTTGTGCCGCCTTGGCGGTTTACATGAACCCCTGCGGTCTGACTGGATCAGAACCGGTTGGTCGCGAAGCAGGATCTCCGCTTGACTTAGGGCGTTGTATATGGCCCTTAGTTCCAGGATATTGATGTGAAGGCAAGTCTGTTGACTTGACCACAGACCTTGGAAATTTCTTCCCTGTGTAACTGCCCCCCACCCTCGGAGGCTTGCATCCGTGGTCACCAGGATCCAGTCCTGAATGCCGAATCTGCGGCCCTCGAGAAGGTGAGCACTCTGCAGCCACCACAGGAGAGACACCCTGGCCCTGGGGGATAGGGTGATTAACCGATGCATATGAAGAGGTGATCCGGACCACTTGTCCAGTAAGTCCCATTGGAAGGTCCTCGCATGGAACCTGCCTAAGGGGATGGCCTCGTATGATGCCACCATCCTTCCCAGGACTCGAGTGCAGTGATGCACTGACACCTGTTTTGGTTTTAATAGATTTCTGACCAGTGTCATGAGCTCCTGAGCTCTCTCTATCGGGAGATAAACCCTTTTCTGGTCTGTGTCTAGGATCGTGCCTAGGAGAGGCAGATGAGCTGTAGGAACCAACTGCGACTTTGGAATAATAAGAATTTACTTACCGATAATTCTATTTCTCGTAGTCCGTAGTGGATGCTGGGGACTCCGTCCGGACCATGGGGAATAGCGGCTCCGCAGGAGACAGGGCACAAAAATAAAGCTTTAGGATTAGGTGGTGTGTACTGGCTCCTCCCCCTATGACCCTCCTCCAAGTCTCAGTTAGGATACTGTGCCCGGACGAGCGTACACAATAAGGAAGGATATTGAATCCCGGGTAAGACTCATACCAGCCACACCAATCACACCGTATAACGGCCCTCATTCCGAGTTGATCGGTCGGTATTTTTCATCGCATCGCAATGAAAATCCGCTTAGTACGCATGCGCAATATTCGCACTGCGACTGCGCCAAGTAATTTAACAATGAAGATAGTATTTTTACTCACGGCTTTTTCATCGCTCCGGCGATCGTAATGTGATTGACAGGAAATGGGTGTTACTGGGCGGAAACACGGCGTTTTAGGGGCGTGTGGATGAAAACGCTACCGTTTCCGGAAAAAACGCAGGAGTGGCTGGAGAAACGGAGGAGTGTCTGGGCGAACGCTGGGTGTGTTTGTGACGTCAAACCAGGAACGACAAGCACTGAACTGATCGCACAGGCAGAGTAAGTCTGAAGCTACTCTGAAACTGCTAAGTAGTTTGTAATCGCAATATTGCGAATACATCGGTCGCAATTTTAAGAAGCTAAGATACACTCCCAGTAGGCGTAGGCTTAGCGTGTGTAACTCTGCTAAATTCGCCTTGCGACCGATCAACTCGGAATGAGGGCCAACTTGTGATCTGAACCCAGTTAACAGTATGACAAACGTAGGAGCCTCTGAACAGACGGCTTACAACAATAACAACCCGAATTTGTTTGTAACAATAACTATGTACAAGTATTGCAGACAATCCGCACTTGGGATGGGCGCCCAGCATCCACTACGGACTACGAGAAATAGAATTATCGGTAAGTAAATTCTTATTTTCTCTAACGTCCTAAGTGGATGCTGGGGACTCCGTCAGGACCATGGGGATTATACCAAAGCTCCCAAACGGGCGGGAGAGTGCGGATGACTCTGCAGCACCGAATGAGAGAACTCAAGGTCCTCCTCAGCCAGGGTATCAAATTTGTAGAATTTTGCAAACGTGTTTGCCCCTGACCAAGTAGCAGCTCGGCAGAGTTGTAATGCCGAGACCCCCCGGGCAGCCGCCCAGGATGAGCCCACTTTCCTTGTGGAATGGGCCTTGACAGATTTAGGTTGTGGCAAGCCTGCCACAGAATGTGCAAGTTGAATTGTGCTACAAATCCAACGAGCAATCGTCTGCTTAGAAGCAGGAGCACCCATCTTGTTGGGTGCATACAATATAAACAGTGAGTCAGACTTTCTGACTCCCGCCGTTCTTGAAATATATATTTTCAATGCCCGGACCACGTCCAACAACTTGGAATCCTCCAAATCGTTAGTAGCCGCAGGCACCACAATAGGCTGGTTCAGGTGAAACGCTGACACCACCTTAGGCAGAAAATGAGGACGCGTCCGCAGTTCTGCCCTGTCCGTATGGAAAATCAGATATGGGCTCTTATATGATAAAGCCGCCAATTCTGATACTCTCCTGGCTGAAGCCAGGGCCAGTAGCATGGTTACTTTCCATGTAAGATACTTCAACTCCACCGATTTGAGCGGCTCAAACCAATGGGATTTGAGAAAATCCAAGACTACATTAAGATCCCACGGTGCCACTGGGGGCACAACCGGGGGCTGTATATGTAGTACTCCTTTTACAAAAGTCTGGACTTCAGGAACTGAAGCCAATTCTTTCTGGAAGAAAATCGACAGGGACGAAATTTGAACCTTAATGGACCCCAATTTGAGGCCCATAGACAATCCTGTTTGCAGGAAATGTAGGAATCGACCCAGTTGAAATTCCTCCGTGGGGGCCTTCCTGGCCTCACACCACGCAACATATTTTCTCCAAATGCGGTGATAATGTTGTACAGTCACCTCCTTCCTGGCTTTTACCAGTGTAGGAATGACCTCTTCCGGAATGCCTTTTTCCCTTAGAATTCGGCGTTCAACCGCCATGCCGTCAAACGCAGCCGCGGTAAGTCTTGGAATAGACACGGTCCCTGCTGAAGCAGGTCCCGTCTTAGAGGTAGAGGCCACGGATCCTCCGTGAGCATCTCTTGAAGTTCCGGGTACCAAGTTCTTCTTGGCCAATCCGGAGCCACTAGTATCGTTCTTACTCCCTTTTGCCGTATAATTCTCAGTACTTTTGGTATGAGAGGCAGAGGAGGGAACACATACACTGACTGGAACACCCACGGTGTTACCAGAGCGTCCACAGCTATTGCCTGAGGGTCTCTTGACCTGGCGCAATACCTGTCCAGTTTTTTGTTGAGGCGGGACGCCATCATATCCACCATTGGTTTTTCCCAACGGTTCACAATCATGTGGAAGACTTCTGGATGAAGTCCCCACTCTCCCGGGTGTAGATCGTGTCTGCTGAGGAAGTCTGCTTCCCAGTTGTCCACTCCCGGAATGAATACTGCTGACAGTGCTATCACATGATCTTCCGCCCAGCGAAGAATCCTTGCAGCTTCTGCCATTGCTGTCCTGCTTCTTGTGCCGCCCTGTCTGTTTACGTGGGCGACTGCCGTGATGTTGTCCGACTGGATCAACACCGGCTGACCCTGAAGCAGGGGTTTTGCCAGACTTAGAGCATTGTAAATCGCTCTTAGCTCCAGTATATTTATGTGAAGAGACATCTCCAGGCTTGACCATACTCCCTGGAAGTTTCTTCCCTGTGTGACCGCTCCCCAGCCTCTCAGACTGGCATCCGTGGTCACCAGGACCCAGTCCTGTATGCCGAATCTGCGGCCCTCTAACAGATGAGCACTCTGCAACCACCACAGAAGAGACACCCTTGTCCGTGGCGATAAGGTTATCCGCTGATGCATTTGCAGATGTGATCCGGACCATTTGTCCAGCAGATCCCACTGAAAAGTTCGTGCGTGGAATCTGCCGAATGGAATCGCTTCGTAAGAAGCCACCATCTTTCCCAGGACTCTTGTGCATTGATGCACAGACACTTTCCCTGGTTTTAGGAGGTTCCTGACAAGTTCGGATAACTCCCTGGCTTTCTCCTCCGGAAGAAACACCTTTTTCTGAACCGTGTCCAGAATCATTCCCAGGAACAGCAGACGTGTCGTCGGGGTCAACTGAGATTTTGGAAAATTCAGAATCCACCCGTGTTGTTGCAGCACTAGTCGGGTTAGTGCTACTCCGTCCTCCAGCTGTTCTCTGGACCTTGCCCTTATCAGGAGATCGTCCAAGTAAGGGATAATTAATACGCCTCTTCTTCGCAGAAGAATCATCATTTCGGCCATTACCTTGGTAAAGACCCGAGGTGCCGTGGACAATCCAAACGGCAGCGTCTGAAACTGATAATGACAGTTTTGCACCACGAACCTGAGGTACCCTTGATGTGAAGGGCAAATTGGGACATGCAGGTAAGCATCCTTTATGTCCAGGGACACCATAAAGTCCCCTTCTTCCAGATTCGCTATCACTGCTCTGAGTGACTCCATCTTGAATTTGAATTTTTGTATGTACAGGTTCAAAGATTTCAGATTTAGAATAGGTCTTACCGAGCCGTCCGGCTTCGGTACCACAAATAGCGTGGAGTAATACCCCTTTCCCTGTTGTAGGAGGGGTACCTTGACTATCACCTGCTGAGAAAACAGCTTGTGAATGGCTTCCAATACCGTCGCCCTGTCTGAGGGAGACGTTGGCAAAGCAGACTTTAGGAACCTGCGAGGGGGAGACTTCTCGAATTCCAACCTGTAACCCTGAGATACTACCTGCAGGATCCAGGGGTCCACCTGTGAGCAAGCCCACTGTGCGCTGAAATTCTTGAGTCGACCCCCCACCGCTCCTGAGTCCGCTTGTAAGGCCCCAGCGTCATGCTGAGGGCTTTGCAGAACCCTGAGAGGGCTTCTGTTCCTGGGCAGGGGCTGCTTGCTGCCCTCTCTTACCCCTTCCTCTGCCCCGAGGCAGATATGACTGTCCTTTTGTCCGCTTGTTCTTATAGGACCGAAAGGACTGCGGCTGAAAAGACGGTGTCTTTTTCTGTTGGGAGGGGGTCTGAGGTAAAAAGGTGGATTTTCCGGCAGTTGCCGTGGCCACCAGATCCGATAGACCGACGCCAAATAATTCCTCCCCTTTATACGGCAATACTTCCATATGTCGTTTGGAATCCGCATCACCTGACCACTGTCGCGTCCATAAACTCCTTCTGGCAGATATGGACATCGCATTTACTCTCGATGCCAGAGTGCAAATATCTCTCTGAGCATCTCGCATATAAAGGAAAGCATCCTTTAATTGCTCTATAGTCAATAAAATACTGTCCCTATCCAGGGTATCAATATTTTCAGTCAGGGAATCCAACCAGACGACCCCAGCACTGCACATCCAGGCTGAGGCGATGGCTGGTCGCAGTATAACACCAGTATGTGTGTATATACTTTTTAGGGTAGTTTCCAGTCTCCTATCAGCTGGATCCCTGAGGGCGGCCGTATCAGGAGACGGTAACGCCACTTGTTTTGATAAGCGTGTGAGCGCCTTATCCACCCTAGGGGGTGTTTCCCAGCGCGCCCTAACCTCTGGCGGGAAAGGGTATAATGCTAATAACTTTTTTGAAATTAGCACTTTTCTATCTGGGTTAACCCACGCTTCATCACATACATCATTTAATTCCTCTGATTCAGGAAAAACTACAGGTAGTTTTTTCACCCCCCACATAATACCCCTTTTTGTGGTACTTGCAGTATCAGAGATATGCAAAGCCTCCTTCATTGCCGTGATCATATAACGTGTGGCCCTACTTGAAAATACGTTTGTTTCATCACCGTCGACACTAGATTCAGTGTCTGTGTCTGGGTCTGTGTCGACCGACTGAGGTAAAGGGCGCTTTACAGCCCCTGACGGTGTCTGAGACGCCTGGGCAGGTACTAACTGGTTTGCCGGCCGTCTCATGTCGTCAACTGATTTTTGTAATGTGCTGACATTATCACGTAATTCCATAAACAAAGCCATCCATTCCGGTGTCGACTCCCTGGGGGGTGACATCACCATTATCGGCAATTGCTCTGCCTCCACACCAACATCGTCCTCATACATGTCGACACACACGTACCGAAACACAGCAGACACACAGGGAATGCTCTTATCGAAGACAGGACCCCACTAGCCCTTTGGGGAGACAGAGGGAGAGTTTGCCAGCACACACCCAAGCGCTATAATATATATGGGAACAACCCTATATAAGTGTTGTTCCTTATAGCAGCTTAAATATATCAAAATATCGCCAAAAAATGCCCCCCCTCTCTGTTTTACCCTGTTTCTGTAGTGCAGTGCAGGGGAGAGTCCTGGGAGCCTTCCTCACAGCGGAGCTGAGCAGGAAAATGGCGCTGTGTGCTGAGGAGAATAAGCCCCGCCCCCTATTTCGACGGGCTTTTCTCCCGGAGTTTTAGATATCTGGCATGGGTTAAATACATACATATAGCCTCAATGGCTATATGTGATGTATTCTTTTGCCATAAAGGTATTAAATATTGCTGCCCAGGGCGCCCCCAGCAGCGCCCTGCACCCTCCGTGACCGCTTGGTGTGAAGTGTGTGACAACAATGGCGCACAGCTGCAGTGCTGTGCGCTACCTTCATGAAGACTGAAGAGCCTTCTGCCGCCTGTTTCCGGACCTTCAATCTTCAGCATCTGTAAGGGGGGTCGGCGGCGCGGCTCCGGGACGAACCCCAGGGTGAGACCTGTGTTCCGACTCCCTCTGGAGCTAATGGTGTCCAGTAGCCTAAGAATCCAATCCATCCTGCACGCAAGTGAGTTGAAATTCTCTCCCCTAAGTCCCTCGATGCAGTGAGCCTGTTGCCAGCAGGACTCACTGAAAATAAAAAACCTAAAAACTTTTTCTAAGCAGCTCTTTAGGAGAGCCACCTAGATTGCACCCTGCTCGGACGGGCACAAAAACCTAACTGAGGCTTGGAGGAGGGTCATAGGGGGAGGAGCCAGTACACACCACCTAATCCTAAAGCTTTATTTTTGTGCCCTGTCTCCTGCGGAGCCGCTATTCCCCATGGTCCTGACGGAGTCCCCAGCATCCACTTAGGACGTTAGAGAAATATAGAATCCAGCCGTGTTGCCGTTACACTTCCAGAGAAAGTGATACGCTGTTCAGCAATTGCTCTTTTGATCTCGCTTGTATGAGGAGATCGTCCAAGTACGTGATAATAGTGACACCTTGCTTCCGCAGGAGCACAATCATATCCGCCATTACCTTGGTTATAACAATCCCGTACCGCAATTCTGAGGTACGCCTAATGAGGTGGATAAATGGGGACATGAAGGTATGCATCCCTTATGACCCGATTCACGATAAAGTCTCCCTCTTTTTAGGCTTGCCCTGACCGCTCTTAGCGATTCCATCTTGAATTTGAACCTTCTCAGGTATATGTTCAGGGATTTTTAATTCAATATGGGTCTGACCGAACCGTCTGGTTTCGGGATTACAACATGGTCGAATAATAACACCCTTTTGTTGAAGGAGGGGACCCTTGACCACCACCTGTTAAAGATACAATTTGTGAATTGCAGTTAACACTGGCTCCCCCTCTTGGGGGGAAGCCCGCAGGGCCGTCGGTGAGGGGGCATCTTCTCACAGTCCAGCTTGTATCCCTGAGACACAATATCTATTGCCCAGGGACCTAACAGGGAGTGAACCCACTTGTGGCTGAACTTACGAAGGCGTGTCCCCACCGGGCCTAGCTCCGCCTGTGGAGCCCCAGCTGCATAGGTGGATTTTTGTAGGGGCCGGGGAGGACTTCTGTTCCTGGGAACTAGCTGTGTTGATCCCGGCTCTGACAAGAAAGGACGCACCTCAGACTTTCTTGTTTCTTTATTCGAAAGGCTGCATTTAATAATGTCGTGTTTTTTTAGGCTGTGCAGGAATATAAGGCAAACTAGCAGAATTACCAGCTATAGCTGTGGAGACCAGGCCCGAGAACCCTTCTCCACACAATCCTCAGCCGTCCATATGCCTCTTAAGTCGGCATCATCTGTCCAATGCATATTCTACAGGACACGTCAAGCAGAGATCGACATAGCTTTGACTCTAGGACCCAGTATACTCATGTCTCTTTGGGCATGCTTTATAACTATATATCTATCACTTAAGACAGCATCTTTAATATATTTACTAGGGTCTCAATCTCTGCTGATAAGGTACCTGTCCACGCTGCCACAGCGCTATAAACCCATGCCGACACAATCGCCGGTCTGGGTAGTATACTAGAATGTGCACGCTATCTGCAGGATCCCTGAGAATAGCAAGTGCTACCGTCTGTGCAAACAGGACACCCTAGGGGAAGATTCTTAACACATCCTAGCCCTAGTGGGGAAAGGATACAGCCTGAGAATTCTCTTGTGGGAAGCTGCCGTCTCTTGTCTGGAGATTCCCGCTCTTTTTCCTCATGAGAGGAGGGAAATTTACCTCAGCATTCTTCCCCTTAAACATGTGTACTCTCGTGTCAGGGACAGATGAGTCATCAGTGATATGCAAATCATCTTTTATTTCAATATCATATATTGAATACCTTCTAGCCATCTTGGCTGTAACTTTGCATTATCGTAGTCGACAGTGGAGTCAAACTCCGTGTCGATACCAGTGTTTGTTATTTTGGATAGTGAGCATTGTGTGACTCTGAAGGTCTCTGTGACATAGGTACAGACATGGGTAGATTTCCTGTCTGTTCCCTAACCATTTGTGCAATAAATTCACCTTAGCACTTACACATATCCAAACAGGTGTCGGCGTTGTCGACGGAGACACCCTCTCACATACATATCCGCTCTATCACCTCCTTAGAGGAGCCTTTTACCTCAGACATGTCGACACACGCGTACCGACACACCACACACACAGGGGATGCTCTATTTGAAGACAGTTCCCCCACAAGGCCCTTTGGAGAGACAGAGAGAGAGTATGCCAGCACACACCCCAGCGCTATATAACCCAGGGATTACACTACAACTCAGTGTTTACCCAGTAGCTGCTGTATATACAATTTTTGCGCCTAAATTTATGTGCCCCCCCTCTCTTTTCACCCTTTGTGTACCAGGATACTGCAGGGGAGAGCCTGGGGAGCTTCCTTCCAGCGGAGCTGTGAAGAGAAAATGGCGCTGGTGTGCTGAGGAAGAAAGCCCCGCCCCCTCAGCGGCGGGTTTCTGTCCTGTTTCTGACTAAAAATGGCGGGGGTTTTACACATATACAGTCACAGACTGTATTATGTGTATTTTTATGCCAAATGTATTTTTATTGCTGCCCAGGGCGCCCCCCCCAGCGCCCTGCACCCTACAGTGACCGGAGTGTGTGGTGTGCTGTGGGAGCAATGGCGCACAGCTGCGGTGCTGTGCGCTACCTTAATGAAGACAGGAGTCTTCTGCCGCCGATTTCATCGCTTCTCTTCTGTCTTCTGGCTCTGCAAGGGGGACGGCGGCGCGGCTCCGGGAACGGACGATCGAGGTCAGGCCCTGTGTTCGAACCCTCTGGAGCTAATGGTGTCCAGTAGCCTAAGAAGCACAAGCTAGCTGCAAGCAGGTAGGTTCTCTCCCCTCAGTCCCACGTAGCAGTGAGTCTGTTGCCAGCAGATCTCACTGAAAATAAAAAACCTAACAAATACTTTCTTTTTAGCAAGCTCAGGAGAGCCCACTAGGAGCACCCAGCTCTGGCCGGGCACAGATTCTAACTGAGGTCTGGAGGAGGGGCATGGAGGGAGGAGCCAGTGCACACCAGATAGTACCTAATCTTTCTTTTAGAGTGCCCAGTCTCCTGCGGAGCCCGTCTATTCCCCATGGTCCTTACGGAGTTCCCAGCATCCACTAGGACGTCAGAGAAAAGGTGATAATGATCATTTTTAAATGTAAGTTGAAACGCAGTCATTAACTGAAACAGAAACAACTGTGTAGGAGGCTTAAACTGGGTGAGGAACAGCCAAACTCTTCTGTAAAGGTGAGGTTGTGTAAAACAGTTTCATGTCACAGGTCATACACCATGGCAAGACTAAGCACAGAAACACAACATGACACACACTGCATCAGCAAAGTCTCTCCCATGCAAAGATTTGAAAGCAAACTGGGGTTTCAAGATGTGCTGTTCAAGCTCTTTTAAAGAAATCAATGTTATTCACTTCATCTGTCAGTGGTTTTAATGCAATAGTTGTGTGTATACAGATGCATCCTCATACATCTTACCCTCAGTACACCACGCAGTGTGAGATGCCTGGTGACAGTGACCAGCCAGGTCCTGTGCAACTCTGCACAGATGCTGGGCGTCTCTTTTTTGCCGAAAAAATGTGGCTAGGATGCACGAGGATACTATTCTGATATATGACTGAGGACCTAATTCAGACTTGATCGTTGCCGTGCAAAATTTTGCACAGCTATGATCAGTTACTCAGACAGGCGGGGGGACGCCCAGCACAGGGCTAGTCCGTCCCGCATGTCAGGCTCTGGCCCGCCGCACAAGTACAAAAGCATCACACAGTGGCGATGCTTTTGTACTTGATGAGTAGCTCCCTATCGGAGTAGCTCCTGCGCGTTGGCAGGGAACTACCCGTTACTGTTTGGATTGCAGCGGCTGCGTGTGATATCACAAAGCCATCCCAGCCCGCCCCCCGCACAGTCCAGGCACGCCTGCATTGCCTGGACCGCGCCCCTAAAATGGCAGCCAAACTCTACTGGCCCGCCCAGCGACTCAAGCAGAGGCGAATGCAGGGCTGAGATGGCCATCGGCTGTCTGGAATGCGCAGTTCAGACCTGATAGGCTGCTGTGCGAAAACGCACAGCGATCAGGTCTGAATTAGGCCCTGAGTCTGTACACAGAGTAGAACAGAACTTGTATCGGAAAAAAAGCTGCAGCAGCTACATTGTGGCACTTTGAATACAGATTCAGGCACTCCCAATGCTAGAAAATGCTCATGTAACCTGGTGTGCCAAGTGCGGCTGTTTCGTGTGACTGCAGCAAAGATGTATGTGGACACAACTGTAAATATATATATATATATATATATATATATATATATACACTGCTCAAAAAAATAAAGAGAACACTAAAATAACACATCCTAGATCTGAATGAATGAAATATTCTTATTAAATACTTTGTTCTTTACATAGTTGAATGTGCTGACAACAAAATCACACAAAAAGTATCAATGGAAATCAAATTTATTAACCCATGGAGGTCTGGATTTGGAGTCCCCCTCAAAATTAAAGTGGAAAAACACACTACAGGCTGATCCAACTTTGATGTAATGTCCTTAAAACAAGTCAAAATGAGGCTCAGTAGTGTGTGTGGCCTCCACGTGCCTGTATGACCTCCCTACAACCCACACAAGTGGCTCAGGTAGTGCAGCTCATCCAGGATGGCACATCAATGCGAGCTGTGGCAAGAAGGTTTGCTGTGTCTGTCAGCGTAGTGTCCAGAGCATGGAGGCGCTACCAGGAGACAGGCCAGTACATCAGGAGACGTGGAGGAGGCCGTAGGAGGGCAACAACCCTGCAGCAGGACCGCTACCTCCGCCTTTGTGCAAGGAGGAACAGGAAGAGCACTGCCAGAGCCCTGCAAAAATAAGATTTTACTCACCGGTAAATCTATTTCTCGTAGTCCGTAGTGGATGCTGGGACTCCGTAAGGACCATGGGGAATAGCGGCTCCGCAGGAGACTGGGCACAACTAAAGAAAGCTTTAGGACTACCTGGTGTGCACTGGCTACTCCCCCTATGACCCTCCTCCAGACCTCAGTTAGGATACTGTGCCCGGAAGAGCTGACACAATAAGGAAGGATTTTGAATCCCGGGTAAGACTCATACCAGCCACACCAATCACACCGTATAACTCGTGATACTATATCCAGTTAACAGTATGAATAATAACTGAGCCTCTCAACAGATGGCTCAACAATAATAAGAATTTACTCACCGGTAATTCTATTTCTCGTAGTCCGTAGTGGATGCTGGGAACTCCGTAAGGACCATGGGGAATAGCGGGCTCCGAAGGAGGCTGGGCACTCTAGAAAGATTTATGACTACCTGGTGTGCACTGGCTCCTCCCACCATGACCCTCCTCCAAGCCTCAGTTAGGACACTGTGCCCGGACGAGCTGACATAATAAGGAAGGATTTTGAATCCCGGGTAAGACTCATACCAGCCACACCAATCACACCGTACAACTCGTGATACTATATCCAGTTAACAGTATGAATAATAACTGAGCCTCTCAACAGATGGCTCAACAATAATAAGAATTTACTCACCGGTAATTCTATTTCTCGTAGTCCGTAGTGGATGCTGGGAACTCCGTAAGGACCATGGGGAATAGCGGGCTCCGAAGGAAGCTGGGCACTCTAGAAAGATTTATGACTACCTGGTGTGCACTGGCTCCTCCCACCATGACCCTCCTCCAAGCCTCAGTTAGGACACTGTGCCCGGACGAGCTGACATAATAAGGAAGGATTTTGAATCCCGGGTAAGACTCATACCAGCCACACCAATCACACCGTACAACTCGTGATACTATATCCAGTTTGACAGTATGAAAACAACTGAGCCTCTCAACAGATGGCTCAACAATAACCCTTTAGTTAGCAATAACTATTTACAAGTATTGCAGACAATCCGCACTTGGGATGGGCGCCCAGCATCCACTACGGACTACGAGAAATAGAATTACCGGTGAGTAAATTCTTATTTTCTCTGACGTCCTAGTGGATGCTGGGAACTCCGTAAGGACCATGGGGATTATACCAAAGCTCCCAAACGGGCGGGAGAGTGCGGATGACTCTGCAGCACCGAATGAGAGAACTCCAGGTCCTCCTCAGCCAGGGTATCAAATTTGTAGAATTTTGCAAACGTGTTTGCCCCTGACCAAGTAGCTGCTCGGCCAAGTTGTAAAGCCGAGACCCCTCGGGCAGCCGCCCAAGATGAGCCCACCTTCCTTGTGGAATGGGCATTTACAGATTTTGGCTGTGGCAGGCCTGCCACAGAATGTGCAAGCTGAATTGTACTACAAATCCAGCGAGCAATAGTCTGCTTAGAAGCAGGAGCACCCAGCTTGTTGGGTGCATACAGGATAAACAGCGAGTCAGATTTTCTGACTCCAGCCGTCCTGGAAACATATATTTTCAGGGCCCTGACAACGTCTAGCAACTTGGAGTCCTCCAAATCCCTAGTAGCCGCAGGCACCACAATAGGCTGGTTCAGGTGAAACGCTGACACCACTTTAGGGAGAAACTGGGGACGAGTCCTCAATTCTGCCCTATCCATATGGAAAATCAGATAAGGGCTTTTACATGATAAAGTCGCCAATTCTGACACTCGCCTGGCTGAAGCCAAGGCCAATAACATGACCACTTTCCACGTGAGATATTTTAGATCCACGGTTTTTAGTGGCTCAAACCAATGTGATTTTAAGAAACTCAACACCACGTTGAGATCCCAAGGTGCCACAGGAGGCACAAACGGGGGCTGAATATGCAGCACTCCTTTCACAAATGTCTGAACTTCAGGTACTGAAGCTAGTTCTTTTTGAAAGAAAATCGACAGAGCCGAGATCTGTACTTTAATGGAGCCTAGTTTTAGGCCCATATTCACTCCTGCTTGCAGGAAATGCAGAAATCGACCTAGTTGAAATTCTTCTGTTGGGACCTTTTTGGCCTCGCACCATGCAACATATTTTCGCCATATGCGGTGATGCTTTGCCGTAACATCTTTCCTGGCTTTAATAAGCGTAGGAATTACTTCTTCCGGAATACCCTTTTCCTTCAGGATCCGGCGTTCAACCGCCATGCCGTCAAACGCAGCCGCGGTAAGTCTTGGAACAGACAGGGCCCCTGCTGTAGCAGGTCCTGTCTGAGCGGCAGAGGCCACGGGTCCTCTGAGATCATCTCTTGAAGTTCCGGGTACCACGCTCGTCTTGGCCAATCCGGAACCACGAGAATTGTGTTTACTCCTCGCTTTCTTATTATTCTCAATACCTTTGGTATGAGAGGCAGAGGAGGGAACACATAAACCGCTACTCCTCGCTTTCTTATTATTCTCAATACCTTTGGTATGAGAGGCAGAGGAGGGAACACATAAACCGACTGGTACACCCACGGTGTCACTAGAGCATCCACAGCTATCGCCTGAGGGTCCCTTGACCTGGCGCAATATCTTTTTAACTTTTTGTTGAGGCGGGACGCCATCATGTCCACCTGTGGTTTTTCCCAACGGTTTACCAGCATCTGGAAGACTTCTGGATGAAGTCCCCACTCTCCCGGGTGGAGGTCGTGTCTGCTGAGGAAGTCTGCTTCCCAGTTGTCCACTCCCGGAATGAACACTGCTGACAGTGCTAGTACATGATTCTCCGCCCATCGGAGAATTCTTGTGGCTTCTGCCATTGCCATCCTGCTTCTTGTGCCTCCCTGTCGATTTACATGGGCGACTGCCGTGATGTTGTCTGACTGGATCAGCACCGGCTGGTGTAGGAGCAGGGATTTTGCTTGACTTAGGGCATTGTAAATGGCCCTTAGTTCCAGAATATTTATGTGAAGGGAAGTCTCCTGACTCGACCATAGTCCTTGGAAGTTTCTTCCCCGTGTGACTGCCCCCCAGCCTCGAAGGCTGGCATCCGTGGTCACCAGGACCCAGTCCTGTATACCGAACCTGCGGCCCTCCAGAAGATGGGCACTCTGCAGCCACCACAGTAGAGACACCCTGGTTCTTGGAGACAGGGTTATTAAGCGATGCATCTGAAGATGCGATCCGGACCATTTGTCCAATAGGTCCCACTGAAAGATTTTGGCATGGAACCTGCCGAAGGGAATTGCTTCGTAAGAAGCTACCATCTTTCCCAGGACCCGCGTGCAGTGATGCACCGATACCTGTTTTGGTTTCAGGAGGTCTCTGACTAGAGATGACAACTCCCTGGCTTTCTCCTCCGGGAGAAACACTTTTTTCTGGACTGTATCCAGGATCATACCCAGGAACAGTAGCCGTGTCGTCGGAACCAGCTGTGACTTTGGGATATTCAGAATCCAGCCGTGCTGGTGCAGCACTTCCTGAGATAGTGCTACTCCCACCAACAACTGTTCCTTGGATCTCGCCTTTATTAGGAGATCGTCCAAGTATGGGGTAATTAAAACTCCCTTTTTTCGAAGGAGTATCATCATTTCCGTCATAACCTTGGTAAATACCCTCGGTGCCGTGGACAGTCCAAACGGCAGCGTCTGGAATTGGTAATGGCAATCCTGTACCACAAATCTGAGGTACTCCTGGTGAGGATGGTAAATGGGGACATGCAAGTAAGCATCCTTGATGTCCAGGGATACCATGTAATCCCCCTCGTCCAGGCTTGCAATAACCGCCCTGAGCGATTCCATCTTGAACTTGAATTTTTTTATGTATGTGTTCAAGGATTTCAAATTTAAAATGCGTCTCACCGAACCGTCCGGTTTCGGCACCACAAATAGTGTGGAATAGTAACCTTGGCCTTGTTGAAGTAGGGGTACCTTGATTATCACCTGTTGGGAATACAGCTTGTGAATTGCCGCTAGCACCGCCTCCCTGTCTGAGGGAGCAATCGGCAAGGCAGATTTTAGGAACCGGTGGGGTGGAGACGCCTCGAATTCCAGTTTGTACCCCTGAGATACTATTTGAAGGATCCAGGGATCCACCTGTGAGCGAGCCCACTGATCGCTGAAATTCTTGAGGCGCCCCCCCACCGTACCTGGCTCCGCCTGTGGAGCCCCACCGTCATGCGGCGGACTTGGAAGAAGAAGCGGGGGAGGACTTTTGCTCCTGGGAACCTGCTGTTTGTTGCAGCCTTTTTCCCCTACCTCTGCCTCTGGACAGAAAAGACCCGCCTTTTCCACGCTTGTTTTTCTGGGTCCGAAAGGACTGAACCTGATAAAACGGCGCCTTCTTAGGCTGTGAGGGGACATGGGGTAAAAATGCTGACTTCCCAGACGTTGCTGTGGAAACTAGGTCCGAGAGACCATCCCCAAATAATTCCTCACCCTTATAAGGCAAAACTTCCATGTGCCTTTTAGAATCTGCATCTCCTGTCCACTGGCGAGTCCATAAGCCTCTCCTAGCAGAAATGGACAATGCACTTACTTTAGATGCCAGCCGGCAGATTTCCCTCTGTGCATCTCTCATATATAAGACTGAGTCTTTGATATGGTCTATGGTTAGCAGGATCGTGTCTCTGTCTAGTGTGTCAATATTTTCTGACAGTTTATCTGACCACGCGGCGGCAGCACTGCACATCCATGCTGACGCAATAGCTGGTCTAAGTATAATGCCTGAGTGTGTATATACAGACTTCAGGATCGCCTCCTGCTTTCTATCAGCAGGTTCCTTGAGGGCGGCCGTATCCGGAGACGGTAGTGCCACCTTTTTAGACAAACGTGTGAGCGCTTTATCCACCCTAGGAGGTGTTTCCCAACGTGACCTATCCTCTGGCGGGAAAGGGAACGCCATTAGTACCTTCTTAGGAATTACCAATTTTTTATCAGGGAAAGCCCACGCTTCTTCACACACTTCATTTAATTCATCTGATGGGGGAAAAACTACGGGTAGTTTTTTCTCCCCAAACATAATACCTTTTTTAGTGGTACCTGTAGTTATATCAGAAATGCGTAACACCTCTTTCATTGCCTCAATCATGCAGTGAATGGCCTTAGTGGGCATCAGGTTAGACTCATCGTCGTCGACACTGGTGTCCGTATCAGTGTCGACATCTGGGTCTGCGGTCTGAGGTAGCGGGCGTTTCAGAGCCCCTGATGACCTTTGAGACGCCTGGACAGGCACGAGCTGAGAAGTCGGCTGTCCCACATTTGGCATGTCGTCAAATTTCTTATGTAAGGAGTCTATACGTGCACTCATTTCTTTCCATAAGCTCATCCACTCAGGTGTCTGCCCCGCAGGGGGTGACATCCCTTCTAAAGGCATCTGCTCCGTCTCCACATCATTATCCTCATCAAACATGTCGACACAGCCGTATCGACACACCGCACACACACAGGGAATGCTCCAACAGAGGACAGGACCCACAAAAGCCCTTTGGGGGGACAGAGTGAGAGTATGCCAGCACACACCAGAGCGCTATATAATGCAGGGACTAACGGAGTTATGTCCCCTATAGCTGCTTTTTCTATATAAATGTATACTGCGCCTAAATTTAGTGCCCCCCCCTCTCTTTTTTACCCTTTTCTGTAGTGTAGACTGCAGGGGAGAGCCAGGGAGCTTCCTTCCAGCGGAGCTGTGAGGGAAAAATGGCGCCAGTGTGCTGCAGGAGATAGCTCCGCCCCTTTTCCGCGGACTATTCTCCCGCTTTTTCCTATATTCTGGCAGGGGTATTTTCCACATATATAGCCTCTGGGGCTATATATTGTGGTATTTTTGCCAGCCAAGGTGTTATTATTGCTTCTCAGGGCGCCCCCCCCCAGCGCCCTGCACCCTCAGTGACCGGAGTGTGAAGTGTGTGTGAGGAGCAATGGCGCACAGCTGCAGTGCTGTGCGCTACCTTGGTGAAGACTGATGTCTTCTGCCGCCGATTTTCCGGACCTCTTCTTGCTTCTGGCTCTGTAAGGGGGACGGCGGCGCGGCTCCGGGACCGAACACCAAGGCTGGGCCTGCGGTCGATCCCTCTGGAGCTAATGGTGTCCAGTAGCCTAAGAAGCCCAAGCTGGCTGCAAGCAGGCAGGTTCGCTTCTTCTCCCCTTAGTCCCTCGCTGCAGTGAGCCTGTTGCCAGCAGGTCTCACTGAAAATAAAAAACCTAATTTCTATACTTTCTTTCTAAAGGCTCAGGAGAGCCCCTAGTGTGCATCCAACCTCGGCCGGGCACAAAATCTAACTGAGGCTTGGAGGAGGGTCATGGTGGGAGGAGCCAGTGCACACCAGGTAGTCATAAATCTTTCTAGAGTGCCCAGCCTCCTTCGGAGCCCGCTATTCCCCATGGTCCTTACGGAGTTCCCAGCATCCACTAGGACGTCAGAGAAAACCCTTTAGTTAAACAATAACTATATACAAGTATTGCAGACAATCCGCACTTGGGATGGGCGCCCAGCATCCACTACGGACTACGAGAAATAGATTTACCGGTGAGTAAAATCTTATTTTCTCTGACGTCCTAAGTGGATGCTGGGACTCCGTAAGGACCATGGGGATTATACCAAAGCTCCCAAACGGGCGGGAGAGTGCGGATGACTCTGCAGCACCGAATGGGCAAACTCTAGGTCCTCCTCAGCCAGGGTGTCAAACTTGTAGAATTTAGCAAATGTGTTTGACCCCGACCAAGTAGCTGCTCGGCAAAGTTGTAGAGCCGAGACCCCTCGGGCAGCCGCCCAAGAAGAGCCCACCTTCCTCGTGGAATGGGCTTTCACTGATTTTGGATGCAACAGTCCAGCCGCAGAATGTGCAAGCTGAATCGTACTACAGATCCAGCGAGCAATAGTCTGCTGTGAAGCAGGAGCACCCAGCTTGTTGGGTGCATACAGGATAAACAACGAGTCAGTTTTCCTGACACTAGCTGTCCTGGAAACATAAATTCTCAGGGCCCTGACTACGTCCAACAACTTGGAAGCCTCCAAGTCTTTAGTAGCCGCAGGCACCACGATAGGTTGGTTCAAATGAAAAGCTGATACCACCTTAGGGAGAAACTGGGGACGAGTCCTCAATTCTGCCCTATCCATATGGAGAATCAGATAAGGGCTTTTACATGACAAAGCCGCCAATTCTGACACACGCCTGGCCGAAGCCAAGGCCAACAGCATGACCACTTTCCACGTGAGATATTTTAATTCCACGGTTTAAAGTGGCTCAAATCAATGTGACTTTAGGAAATCCAACACCACGTTGAGATCCCAAGGTGCCACTGGAGGCACAAAAGGAGGCTGAATATGCAGCACTCCCTTAACAAAAGTCTGAACTTCAGGTAGTGAAGCCAGTTCTCTCAGGAAGAAAATTGATAGAGCCGAAATCTGGACCTTAATGGAACCCAATTTTAGGCCCATAGTCACCCCTGACTGTAGGAAGTGCAGAAAACGGCCCAGCTGAAATTCCTCCGTTGGGGCCTTCCTGGCCTCACACCACGCAACATATTTTCGCCAAATGCGGTGATAATGGTTTGCGGTCACTTCTTTCCTAGCTTTAATCAGCGTAGGAATGACTTCCTCCGGAATGCCCTTTTCCTTCAGGATCCGGTGTTCAACCGCCATGCCGTCAACGCAGCCGCGGTAAGTCTTGGAACAGACAGGGCCCCTGCTGCAGCAGGTCCTGTCTGAGCGGCAGAGGCCATGGGTCCTCTGAGATCAGTTCTTGAAGTTCCGGGTACCAAGCTCTTCTTGGCCAATCCGGAACAATGAGTATAGTTCTTACTCCTCTTTTTCTTATTATCCTCAGTACCTTGGGTATGAGAGGAAGAGGAGGGAACACATAAACCGACTGGTACACCCACGGTGTCACCAGAGCGTCCACAGCTATCGCCTGAGGGTCCCTTGACCTGGCGCAATATCTTTTTAGCTGTTTGTTGAGGCGGGACGCCATCATGTCCACCTGTGGCCTTTCCCAATGGTGTACAATCATTTGGAAGACTTCTGGATGAAATCCCCACTCTCCCGGGTGGAAGTCGTGCCAGCTGAGAAAGTCTGCTTCCCAGTTGTCCACTCCGGAAATGAACACTGCTGACAGTGCTAACACATGATTTCCCGCCCATCGGAAAATCCTTGTGGCTTCTGCCATCGCCATCCTGCTTCTTGTGCCGCCCTGTTGGTATACATGGGCGACCGCCGTGATGTTGTCTGACTGGATCAGCACCGGCTGGTGTTGAAGCAGGGGTCTAGCCTAACTTAGGGCATTGTAAATGGCCCTTAGTTCCAGAATATTTATGTGTAGGGAAGTCTCCTGACTCGACCATAGTCCTTGGAAGTTTCTTCCCTGTGTGACTGCCCCCCAGCCTCGAAGGCTGGCATCCGTGGTCACCAGGACCCAGTCCTGTATGCCGAATCTGCGGCCCTCTAGAAGATGAGCACTCTGCAGCCACCACAACAGCGACACCCAGGCCCTTGGAGACAGGGTTATCAGCCGATGCATCTGAAAATGCGACCCGGACCACTTGTCCAACAGATCCCACTGGAAGATCCTTGCATGGAACCTGCCGAATGGAATTTCTTCGTAAGAAGCTACCCTCTTACCCAGGACTCGCGTGCATTGATGCACCGACACCTGTATTTGTTTTAGGAGGTCTCTGACTAGAGATGACAACTCCTTGGCCTTCTCCTCCGGGAGAAACACTTTTTCCTGTTCTGTGTCCAGAACCATACCCAGGAACAGTAGACGCGTCGTAGGAACCAGCTGCGACTTTGGAATATTCAGAATCCAGCCGTGCTGTTGTAGCACTTCCCGAGATAGTGCTACTCCGACCAAGAACTGCTCCCTGGACCTCGCCTTTATAAGGAGATCGTCCAAGTAGGGATAATTATAACTCCCTTTTTTTTATTTTTGAAGGAGTATCATCATTTCGGCCATTACCTTGGTAAATACCCTCGGTGCCGGGGACAGACCAACGGCAACGTCTGGAATTGGTAATAACAGTCCTGTACCACAATCCTGAGGTACTCCTGGTGAGGAGGGTAAATGGGGACATGCAGGTAAGCATCCTTGATGTCCAGTGATACCATGTAATCCCCTTCTTCCAGGCTTGCAATAACCGCCCTGAGCGATTCCATTTTGAACTTGAACCTTCGTATATAAGTGTTCAAGGATTTCAATTTTAGAATGGGTCTCACCGAACCGACTGGTTTCGGTACCACAAACATTGTGGAATAGTAACCCCGGCCTTGTTGAAGGAGGGGTACCTTGATTATCCCCAGCTGGAAGTACAGCTTGTGAATTGCCGCCAGTACTACCTCCCCTTTCTCCGAGGGCAGCAGGCAAGGCCGATTTGAGGTAACGGCGAGGGGGAGTCGCCTCGAACTCCAGCTTGTATCCCTGTGATACTACTTGCAGAACCCAGGGATCCACCTGTGAGCGAGCCCACTGGTCGCTGAAGTTCCCGAAACGCGCCCCCACCGCATCTGGCTCCACCTGTGGAGCCCCAGAGTCATGCGGCGGACTCAGAGGAAGCGGGGGAAGATTTTTGATCCTGGGAACTGGCTGTCTGGTGCAGCTTTTTTCCCTCTTCCCTTGACTCTGTGCAGAAAGGAAGCGCCTTTGACCCGCTTGCTTTTCTGAAGCCGAAAGGGCTGTATCTGATAATACAGTGCTTTCTTAGGCTGTGAGGAAACCTGAGGTAAAAATTGTTTTCTTCCCAGCTGTTGCTGTGGATACGAGGTCCCAGAGACCATCCCCAACAATTCCTCACCCTTATAAGGCAGATGTGCCTTTTAAAGTCAGCATCACCTGTCCACTGCCGGGTCCCTAATACCCTCCTGGTAGAATGGACATTGCATTAATTCTGGATGCCAGCCGGCAAATATCCCTCTGTGCATCCCTCATATATAAGACTACGTCTT
This sequence comes from Pseudophryne corroboree, assembly GCF_028390025.1. Taxonomy (NCBI): domain Eukaryota; kingdom Metazoa; phylum Chordata; class Amphibia; order Anura; family Myobatrachidae; genus Pseudophryne; species Pseudophryne corroboree. The sequence goes on from NC_086448.1 coordinate 540,856,782, forward strand.
TAATATGCTCTATGGTTAGCCAAAAGTATCCCTGTCTTGACAGGGTAACAGACCCCGCTGCAGAAGCACTATCCATGCTGAGGCAATTGCAGGTCTCAGTATAGTACCTGAGTGTGTATATACAGACTTCAGGATAGCCTCCTGTTTTTTATCAGCAGGCTCCTTCAAAGTGGCCGTATCCTAAGACGGCAGTGCCACCTTTTTTGACAAACGTGTGAGCGCCTTATCCACCCTAGGGGATATCTCCCAATGTGACCTATCCACTGGCGGGAAAGGGTACGCCATCAGTAACTTTTAGAAATTACCAGTTTCTTATCGGGGGAACCCACGCCTCTTCACACACTTCATTCACTCATCTGATGGGGGAACAAAACACTGGTTGCTTTTTCTCCCCAAACATAAAACCCCTGTTTTGTGGTATTCGGGTTAATGTCAGAAATGTGTAATACATTTTTCATTGCCGAGCTAATGCAACGGATGTTCCTAGTGGATTGTGTATATGTCTCAACCTCGTCGACACTGGAGTCAGACTCCGTGTCGACATCTGTGTCTGCCATCTGAGGTAGCGGGCGTTTTTTGAGCACCTGATGGCCTTTGAGACGCCTGGGCAGGCGCGGGCTGAGAAGCCGGCTGTCCCACAGCTGTTACGTCATCCAGCCTTTTATGTAAGGAGTTGACACTGTCGGTTAATACCTTCCACCTATCCATCCACTCTGGTGTCGGCCCCACAGGGGGCGACATCACATTTATTGGCATCTGCTCCGCCTTCCACGTAACCTTCCTCATCAAACATGTCGACACAGCCGTACCGACACACCGCACACACACACACAGGGAATGCTCTGACTGAGGACAGGACCCCACAAAGTCCTTTGGGGAGACAGAGAGAGAGTATGCCAGCACACACCAAAGCGCTATATAATACAGGGATTCACACTTCCCACAGTGATTTTTCCCTTATAGCTGCTATAATACACAATTTAGCGCCTAAATTTAGTGCCCCCCCTCTCTTTTTAACCCTTTGAGCCTGAAAACTACAGGGGAGAGCCTGGGGAGCTGTCTTCCAGCTGCACTGTGAAGAGAAAATGGCGCCAGTGTGCTGAGGGAGATAGCCCCGCCCCTTTTTCGGCGGACTTTCTCCCGCTTTTTATGGATCTCTGGCAGGGGTATTTTTCACATATATAGCCTCTAGGACTATATATTGTGATTAATTTGCCAGCCAAGGTGTTAATATTGCTGCTCAGGGCCCCCCCCCCCCAGCGCACTGCACCCATCAGTGACCGGAGTGTGAGGTGTGCATGAGGAGCAATGGCGCACAGCTGCAGTGCTGTGCGCTACATTGTTGAAGACCGAAGTCTTCTGCCGCCGATTTTCAGGACCATCTTCATGCTTCTGGCTCTGTAAGGGGAACGGCGGCGCGGCTCCGGGACCGAACGATCGAGGTCAGGTCCTGTGTTCGATCCGTCTGGAGCTAATGGTGTCCAGTAGCCTAAGAAGCCCAAACTAGCTCCAATCAGGTAGGTTCGCTTCTTCTCCCCTTAGTCCCTCGTAGCAGTGAGTCTGTTGCCAGCAGATCTCACTGAAAATAAAAAAACTAAAATATACTTTCTTTTCTAGGAGCTCAGGAGAGCCCCTAGTGTGCATCCAGCTCAGCCGGGCACAAGATTCTAACTGAGGTCTGGAGGAGGGTCATAGGGGTAGGAGCCAGTGCACACCAGGTAGTCCTAAAGCTTTCTTTAGTTGTGCCCAGTCTCCTGCGGAGCCGCTATTCCCCATGGTCCTTACGGAGTCCCAGCATCCACTTAGGACGTCAGAGAAATGACCTCCAGCAAGCCACAAATGTGCATCTGTCTACTCAAACGATCTGAAACAGACTCCATGAGGGTGGTATGAGGGCCCGACGTCCACAGGTGGGGGTTGTGCTTACAGCCCAACACCGTGCAGGACGTTTGGCATTTGCCAGAGAACACCAAGATTGGCAAATTCACCACTGGTGCCCTGTGCTCTTCACAGATGAAAGCAGGTTCTCACTGAGCACATGTGACAGAGTCTGGAGACGCCATGGAGAACTTTCTGCTGCCTGCAACATCCTCCAGTATGACCGGTTTGGCAGTGGGTCAGTAATGGTGTGGGGTGGCATTTCTTTGGGGGGCCGCACAGCCCTCCATGTGCTCGCCAGTGGTAGCCTGACTGCCATTAGGTACTGAGATGAGATCCTAAGACCCATTGTGAGACCATATGCTGGTGCAGTTGGCCCTGGGTTCCTCCTAATGCAAGAAAATGCTAGACCTCATGTGGCTGGAGTGTGTCAGCAGTTCCTGCAAGACGAAGGCATTGATGCTATGGACTGGCCCGCCCGTTCCCCAGACCTGAATCCAACTGAGCACATCTGGGACATCATGTCTCGCTCCATCCACCAATGTGGCATTGGTGGATGGAGCGAGACATGATGTCCCAGATGTGCTCAGTTTCATCTCAGTTGCACCACAGACTGTCCAGGAGTTGGCGGATGCTTTAGTCCAGGTCTGGGAGGAGATCCCTCAGGAGACCATCCGCCACCTCATCAGGAGCATGCCCAGGCGTTGTAGGGAGGTCATACAGGCACGTGGAGGCCACACACACTACTGAGCCTCATTTTGACTTGTTTTAAGGACATTACATCAAAGTTGGATCAGCCTGTAGTGTGTTTTCCCACTCTAATTTTGAGTATGACTCCAAATCCAGACCTCTATGGGTTAATAAATTTGATTTCCATTGATAATTTTTGTGTGATTTTGTTGTCAGCACATTCAACTATGTAAAGAACAAAGTATTTAATAAGAATATTTCATTCATTCAGATCTATGATGTGTTATTTTAGTGTTCCCTTTATTTTTTTTAGCAGCATCTCCTATATAATAGGCCAGGTCTGTGACTCTGTGCCTGGCCGTAACGCTGGGCGGAGTCACAGTGGCTGGATGCTGGCCAGGAACACTCCCCTCCCTCTGTCCGCCCAGTCTACTCCCCGTCTCCGCCCACTCCCCTCTCCCTCCTCCAGTCCCTGCACCCTGGTGACTGACAGTGCTGCCGGGGACTGTAAGCGGGGGCTCTCACTAACCGCTGCCGCACAGTCCGGAGGAGAATTGTGGACGACCGCTGACAGCTGCACCAGCACCCCCCTCCCACCCGCGGCACACACATCATCCAACACATCCACCCGCCGCACACGGCCCGCGCCACCCCGCACCCTCCCACCCACAGAATCCACCCCCCCACCCGCGGCACCCTCCCACCCACCACATCCTCCCACCCGCGCCACCTACAGAATCCACCCCCCCACCCGCGGCACACGGCCCGCGGCAACCCGCACCCTCCCACCCGCAGCATCCACCACATACTCCCACCAGCAGGAAACCCACATCAGCCCACCCGCGGCACTCCCGCCCCCACCCGCGGCACACACATCATCCAACACATCCACCCGCCGCACACGGGCCGCGGCACCCCGCACCCTCCCACCCACAGAATTCACCCCCCCATAAGCGGCACACGACCCGCGGCACCCCGCACCCTCCCACCCGCGGCATCCACCACATCCACCCACCCACATCAGCCCACCTGCGGCACACGCCCCTCCCCCACCCGCAGCACTCCCGCCCCCTCCCCCACCCGCAGCACCCCCCACCCCTCCCCCACCTGCGGCTCCACAGCACGCACGACATTCCTCCCCCACCCACGGCACACACCCCTCCCCCACCCGCGGAACTCCCACCACCACCCGCAATACCCACAACCTGCAAAAATAAGAATTTACTTACCGATAATTCTATTTCTCGTAGTCCGTAGTGGATGCTGGGGACTCCGTCAGGACCATGGGGAATAGCGGCTCCGCAGGAGACAGGGCACAAAAGTAAAAGCTTTAGGATCAGGTGGTGTGCACTGGCTCCTCCCCCTATGACCCTCCTCCAAGCCTCAGTTAGGATACTGTGCCCGGACGAGCGTACACAATAAGGAAGGATTTTGAATCCCGGGTAAGACTCATACCAGCCACACCAATCACACTGTACAACCTGTGATCTGAACCCAGTTAACAGCATGATAACAGCGGAGCCTCTGAAAAGATGGCTCACAACAATAATAACCCGATTTTTGTAACAATAACTATGTACAAGTATTGCAGACAATCCGCACTTGGGATGGGCGCCCAGCATCCACTACGGACTACGAGAAATAGAATTATCGGTAAGTAAATTCTTATTTTCTCTGACGTCCTAAGTGGATGCTGGGGACTCCGTCAGGACCATGGGGATTATACCAAAGCTCCCAAACGGGCGGGAGAGTGCGGATGACTCTGCAGCACCGAGTGAGAGAACTCCAGGTCCTCCTCAGCCAGGGTGTGCCCCTGACCAAGTAGCAGCTCGGCAAAGTTGTAAAGCCGAGACCCCTCGGGCAGCCGCCCAAGATGAGCCCACCTTCCTTGTGGAATGGGCATTTACATATTTTGGCTGTGGCAGGCCTGCCACAGAATGTGCAAGCTGAATTGTACTACACATCCAACTAGCAATCGTCTGCTTAGAAGCAAGAGCACCCAGTTTTTTGGGTGCATACAGGATAACAGCAAGTCAGTTTTCCTGACTCCAGCCGTCCTGGAACCTATATTTTCAGGGCCCTGACAACATCTAGCAACTTGGAGTCCTCCAAGTCCCTAGTAGCCGCAGGTACCACAATAAGCTGGTTCAGGTGAAACGCTGACACCACCTTAGGGAGAAACTGGGGACGAGTCCGCAGCTCTGCCCTGTCCGAATGGACAATCAGATATGGGCTTTTGTGAGACAAAGCCGCCAATTCTGACACTCGCCTGGCCGAGGCCAGGGCCAACATCATGGTCACTTTCCATGTGAGATATTTCAAATCCACAGATTTGAGCGGTTTAAACCAATGTGATTTGAGGAATCCCAGAACTACGTTGAGATCCCACAGTGCCACTGGAGGCACAAAAGGGGGTTGTATATGCAGTACTCCCTTGACAAACTTCTGGAGTTCAGGAACTGAAGCCAATTCTTTCTGGAAGAAAATCGACAGGGCCGAAATTTGAACCTTAATGGACCCCAATTTGAGGCCCATAGACACTCCTGTTTGCAGGAAATGCAGGAATCGACCGAGTTGAAATTTCTTCGTGGGGCCTTCCTGGCCTCACACCACGCAACATATTTTCGCCACATGTGGTGATAATGTTGTGCGGTCACCTCCTTCCTGGCTTTGACCAGGGTAGGAATGACCTCTTCCGGAATGCCTTTTTCCCTTAGGATCCGGCGTTCAACCGCCATGCCGTCAAACGCAGCCGCGGTAAGTCTTGGAACAGACATGGTACTTGCTGAAGCAAGTCCCTTCTTAGCGGCAGAGGCCATGAGTCCTCTGTGAGCATCTCTTGAAGTTCCGGGTACCAAGTCCTTCTTGGCCTATCCGGAGCCACGAGTATAGTTCTTACTCCTCTACGTCTTATAATTCTCAGTACCTTAGGTATGAGAAGCAGAGGAGGGAACACATACACCGACTGGTACACCCACGGTGTTACCAGAACGTCCACAGCTATTGCCTGAGGGTCTCTTGACCTGGCGCAATACCTGTCCAGTTTTTTGTTCAGGCGGGACGCCATCATGTCCACCTTTGGTCTTTCCCAACGGTTCACAATCATGTGGAAGACTTCTCGATGAAGTCCCCACTCTCCCGGGTGGAGGTCGTGCTGAGGAAGTCTGCTTCCCAGTTGTCCACTCCCGGAATGAACACTGCTGACAGTGCTATCACATGATTTTCCGCCCAGCGAAGAATCCTTGCAGTTTCTGCCATTGCCCTCCTGCTTCTTGTGCCGCCCTGTCTGTTTACGTGGGTGACTGCCGTGATGTTGTCCCACTGGATCAATACCGGCTGACCTTGAAGCAGAGGTCTTGCTAAGCTTAGAGCATTGTAAATTGCTCTTAGCTCCAGTATATTTATGTGGAGAGAAGTCTCCAGACTTGATCACACTCCCTGGAAATTTTTTCCTTGTGTGACTGCTCCCCAGCCTTTCAGGCTGGCATCCGTGGTCACCAGGACCCAGTCCTGAATGCCGAATCTGTGGCCCTTTAGTAGATGAGCACTCTGCAGCCACCACAGAAGAGACACCCTTGTCCTTGGAGACAGGGTTATCCGCTGATGCATCTGAAGATGCGATCCGGACCATTTTTTCAGCAGATCCCACTGAAAAGTTCTTGCGTGAAATCTGCCGACTGGAATCGCTTCGTAAGAAGCCACCATTTTTCCCAGGACCCTTGTGCAATGATGCACTGACACTTTTCCTGGTTTAAGGAGGTTCCTGACTAGCTCGGATAACTCCCTGGCTTTCTCCTCCGGGAGAAACACCTTTTTCTGGACTGTGTCCAGAATCATCCCTAGGAACAGCAGACGTGTCGTCGGAGACAGCTGCGATTTTGGAATATTTAGAATCCACCCGTGCTGTCGTAGAACTACTTGAGATAGTGCTACTCCGACCTCCAACTGTTCTCTGGACCTTGCCCTTATCAGGAGATCGTCCAAGTAAGGGATAATTAAAACGCCTTTTCTTTGAAGAAGACTCATCATTTCGGCCATTACCTTGGTAAAGACCCGGGGTGCCGTGGACAATCCAAACGGCAGCGTCTGAAACTGATAGTGACAGTTTTGTACCACGAACCTGAGGTACCCTTGGTGAGAAGGGCAAATTGGGACATGGAGGTAAGCATCCTTGATGTCCAGGGACACCATATAGTCCCCTTCTTCCTGGTTCGCTATCACTGCTCTGAGTGACTCCATCTTGATTTGAACCTTTGTATGTAAGTGTTCAAATATTTCAGATTTAGAATAGGTCTCACCGAGCCGTCTGGCTTCAGTACCACAATATAGTGTGGAATAATACCCCTTTCCTTGTTGTAGGAGGGGTACTTTGATTATCACCTGCTGGGAATACAGCTTGTGAATTGTTTTCAATACTGCCTCCCTGTCGGAGGGAGACGTTGGTAAAGCAGACTTCAGGAACCTGCGAGGGGGAGACGTCTCGAATTTCCAATCTGTACCCCTGGGATACTACTTGTAGGATCCAGGGGTCCACTTGCGAGTGAGCCCACTGCGCGCTGAAACTCTTGAGACGACCCCCCACCGCACCTGAGTCCGCTTGTACGGCCCCAGCGTCATGCTGAGGACTTGGCAAAAGCGGTGGAGGGCTTCTGTTCCTGGGAATGGGCTGCCTGCTGCAGTCTTCTTCCCTTTCCTCTATCCCTGGGCAGATATGACTGGCCTTTTGCCTGCTTGCCCTTATGGGGACGAAAGGACTGAGGCTGAAAAGACGGTGTCTTTTTCTGCCGAGATGTGACTTGGGGTAAAAAAGGTGGATTTTCCAGCTGTTGCCGTGGTCACCAGGTCCGATGGACCGACCCCAAATAACTCCTCCCCTTTATACGGCAATACTTCCATGTGCCGTTTGGAATCTGCATCACCTGACCACTGTCGTGTCCATAAACATCTTCTGGCAGATATGGACATCGCACTTACTCTTGATGCCAGAGTGCAAATATCCCTCTGTGCATCTCGCATATATAGAAATGCATCCTTTAAATGCTCTATAGTCAATAAAATACTGTCCCTGTCAAGGGTATCAATATTTTCAGTCAGGGAATCCGACCAAGCCACCCCAGCGCTGCACATCCAGGCTGAGGCGATCGCTGGTCGCAGTATAACACCAGTATGTGTGTATATACTTTTTAGGATATTTTCCAGCCTCCTATCAGCTGGCTCCTTGAGGGCGGCCGTATCTGGAGACGGTAACGCCACTTGTTTTGATAAGCGTGTGAGCGCCTTATCCACCCTAAGGGGTGTTTCCCAACGCGCCCTAACTTCTGGCGGGAAAGGGTATAACGCCAATAATTTTCTATCGGGGGAAACCCACGCATCATCACACACTTCATTTAATTTATCTGATTCAGGAAAAACTACAGGTAGTTTTTTCACACCCCACATAATACCCTCTTTTGTGGTACTTGTAGTATCAGAAATATGTAACACCTCCTTCATTGCCCTTAACATGTAACGTGTGGCCCATTAATGGAAAATACGTTTGTTTCTTCACCGTCGACACTGGAGTCAGTGTCCGTGTCTGTGTCGACCGACTGAGGTAAATGGGCGTTTTAAAGCCCCTGACGGTGTTTGAGACGCCTGGACAGGTACTAATTGGTTTGCCGGCCGTCTCATGTCGTCAACCGACCTTGCAGCGTGTTGACATTATCACGTAATTCCCTAAATAAGCCATCCATTCCGGTGTCGACTCCCTAGAGAGTGACATCACCATTACAGGCAATTGCTCCGCCTCCTCACCAACATCGTCCTCATACATGTCGACACACACGTACCGACACACAGCACACACACAGGGAATGCTCTGATAGAGGACAGGACCCCACTAGCCCTTTGGGGAGACAGAGGGAGAGTTTGCCAGCACACACCAAAACGCTATATTATACAGGGACAACCTTATATAAGTGTTTTCCCTTATAGCATCTTAATATATAATAATATCGCCAAATAAGTGCCCCCCCTCTCTGTTTTAACCCTGTTTCTGTAGTGCAGTGCAGGGGAGAGCCTGGGAGCCTTCCTAGCAGCGGAGCTGTGTAGGAAAATGGCGCTGTGTGCTGAGGAGAATAGGCCCCGCCCCCTTTTCGGCGGGCTTCTTCTCCGGTTTTTCTGACAACCTGGCAGGGGTTAAATACATCCATATAGTCCCAGGGGCTATATGTGATGTATTTTTAGCCAGCATAGGTACTTTCATTGCTGCCCAGGGCGCCCCCCCAAGCGCCCTGCACCCTCAGTGACCGTTGGTGTGAAGTGTGCTGAGAGCAATGGCGCACAGCTGCAGTGCTGTGCGCTACCTCATGAAGACTGAGAAGTCTTCAGCCGCCGATTTCTGGACCTCTTCTCTCTTCAGCATCTGCAAGGGGGTCGGCGGCGCGGCTCCGGTGACCCATCCAGGCTGTACCTGTGATCGTCCCTCTGGAGCTAGTGTCCAGTAGCCTAAGAAGCCAATCCATCCTGCACGCAGGTGAGTTCACTTCTTCTCCCCTAAGTCCCTCGTTGCAGTGAGCCTGTTGCCAGCAGGACTCACTGAAAATAAAAAACCTAACAAAACTTTTACTCTAAGCAGCTCTTTAGGAGAGCCACCTAGATTGCACCCTTCTCGGCCGGGCACAAAAACCTAACTGAGGCTTGGAGGAGGGTCATAGGGGGAGGAGCCAGTGCACACCACCTGATCCTAAAGCTTTTACTTTTGTGCCCTGTCTCCTGCGGAGCCGCTATTCCCCATGGTCCTGACGGAGTCCCCAGCATCCACTTAGGACGTCAGAGAAACCCCACGCCCCTCCCCCACCACTTCCCTACCTCCCCCACCCAACCCCCATACCAACCTCTCCCCCCGCTACACCCTCCACCCCACCCCCACCCGCGGCACCCCCCCACCCCACACCTACCTCTACCCCCTCCACCCCACCCACAGCATCCACCCCCCACCCCTCCCCCATCCCCAGCTCCCACCACATTTGTCCACCACCCGCGGCACACACCCCGTCCCCTCCCCCATCCGTAACACCCACAACCCGCAAAACCTCCCGGCCCACCCCCATACCTACCTCTCCCCCCCGCACCCTTCACCCCACACCCCCCTCTCCCCCCGCACTTACCACCCTACCCGCGGCATCCACCACATACGCCCCCCACCCATGGCACACGCCCCTTCCCCACCCAAACACCCACAGCATCCACCACATCCGCTCCCCTCCCGCGGCACACATCACTCCCCCACCCGCGGCACACATCACTCCCCCACCCGCGGCACTCCTGCCCCCTTCCCCACCCATAGCACCCCGCCCCTCCCCCACCCACTGAACTCCCTCCCCCAACCGCAGCACCCCCCCCACCCGTGGCACCCACCACATCCGTCCCTCACCTGCGGGAAACGCCCCCTCCCCCACCCGTAGCACCTACAACCCGCAACCCCCCCACCGGCGGCACCCCCGCCTCTCCCCCCCTCCTACAACCACGCACCCTCCACCCACCAGCGGCACCCCCCTTATACCCACTTCTCGCCCCTGCACTCTCCACCCCACCCGTGGCACCCACCACATCCGCGTCACACGCCCCACCCCCACCTGTAGCACCCCCCCGCCCCTCCCCCACCCGTGGCACCCACCACATCCATCCCCCACCAGAGGCACACGCCCCCACCCGTAGCACCCACAACCCGCAAAAACCCCCACCCGCGGCACTCCCCCACCCCTATCTCTCCCCCCCCTTGCACCCACGCACCCTCCACTCCACCCGCCCCTCCCCCACCCACCGCACCCTCAATCCCACCGGCGGAACCCACAGCATCCACCACCCGCCCGCTGCACTACCAACCCCTCCCCCACCTGTAGCACCTCCCATACCCACCTCTCCCTCTCGCTACACCCCCACACCCTCCACCCCACCAGTTCCTCCCCCACCCACGGCATCCACCCCCCACCAGCGGCACACGCACCACCCGTAGCACCCACAACCCGCAAAACCCCCCACCCGCGGCACTCCCCCACCCCTATCTCTCCCCCCCCTTACACCCAGCGTTTTTCCGCACACACCCATAAAACGGCCAGTTTCCGCCCAGAAACACCCACTTCCTGTCAATCACACTCCGATCACCAGAACGCTGAAAAAATAAGAATTTACTTACCGATAATTCTATTTCTCGGAGTCCGTAGTGGATGCTGGGGTTCCTGAAAGGACCATGGGGAATAGCGGCTCCGCAGGAGACAGGGCACAAAAAGTAAAGCTTTCCGATCAGGTGGTGTGCACTGGCTCCTCCCCCTATGACCCTCCTCCAGACTCCAGTTAGATTTTGTGCCCGAACGAGAAGGGTGCAATCTAGGTGGCTCTCCTAAAGAGCTGCTTAGAGAAAGTTTAGCTTAGGTTTTTTACTTTACAGTGAGTCCTGCTGGCAACAGGATCACTGCAACGAGGGACTTAGGGGAGAAGTAGTGAACTCACCTGCGTGCAGAGTGGATTTGCTGCTTGGCTACTGGACACTAGCTCCAGAGGGACGATCACAGGTACAGCCTGGATGGTCACCGGAGCCGCGCCGCCGGCCCCCTTGCAGACGCTGAAGAGAGAAGAGGTCCAAAATCGGCGGCTGAAGACTCCTGAGTCTTCATAAAGGTAGCGCACAGCACTGCAGCTGTGCGCCATTTTCCTCTCAGCACACTTCACACAACAGTCACTGAGGGTGCAGAGCGCTGGGGGGGGCGCTCGGAGAGGCAAATAAAAACCTTATTAGAGGCAAAAAATACCTCACATATAGCCCACAGAGGCTATATGGAGATATTTAACCCCTGCCTAACTTCAAAAATAGCGGGAGACGAGCCCGCCGTAAAAGGGGCGGGGCCTATCTCCTCAGCACACAGCGCCATTTTCTCTCACAGAAAAGCTGGAGAGAAGGCTCCCAGGCTCTCCCCTGCACTGCACTACAGAAACAGGGTTAAAACAGAGAGGGGGGGCACTGATTTTGGCGATATTGTATATATATAAAAGATGCTATAAGGGAGAAACACTTATATAAGGTTGTCCCTATATAATTATAGCGTTTTTGGTGTGTGCTGGCAGACTCTCCCTCTGTCTCCCCAAAGGGCTAGTGGGTCCTGTCCTCTGTCAGAGCATTCCCGGTGTGTGTGCTGTGTGTCGGTACGTGTGTGTCGACATGTATGAGGACGATGTTGGTGAGGAGGCGGAGAAATTGCCTGTAATGGTGATGTCACTCTCTAGGGAGTCGACACCGGAATGGATGGCTTATTTAGAGAATTACGTGAGAATGTCAACACGCTGCAAGGTCGGTTGACGACATGAGACGGCCGACAATCTATTAGGACCGGTCCAGGCGTCTCAGAAACACCGTCAGGGGTTTTAAAAACGCCCATTTACCTCAGTCGGTCGACACAGACACAGACACGGACACTGAATACAGTGTCGACGGTGAATAAACAAACGTATTTCTCATTAGGGCCACACGTTAAGGGCAATGAAGGAGGTGTTACGTGTTTCTGATACTACAAGTACCACAAGAAAGGGTATTATGTGGGAGTGAAAAAACTACCTGTAGTTTTTCCTGAATCAGATAAAATAAAATGAAGTGTGTGATGATGCGTAGGGTTACCCCGATAGCAAATATTGGCGTTATACCCTTTCCCGCCAGAAATTAGGGTACGTTGGGAAACACCCCTTAGGGTGATAAGGCGCTCACACGCTTATCAAGTGGCGTTACCGTCTCCAGATACGGCCGCCCTCAAGGAGCCAGCTGATAGGAAGCTGGAAAAATATCCTAAAAAGTATATACACACATACGGTGGTTATACTGCGACCAGCGATCGCCATCAGCCTGGAGATGCAGTGCTGGGTTGGCTTGGTCGGATTCCCTGACTGAAAATATTTTATTCATGTAGAGCATTTAATAGGATGCATTCTATATATATGTATGTGAGATGCACAGAGGGATATTTGCTCTCTGGCATCAAGATAAGTGCGTTGTCCATATCTCCCAGAAGATGTCAGGGACACGACAGTGGTCAGGTGATACAGATCCCATACGGCAGATGGAAGTATTGCTGTATAAAGGGAAGGAGTTATTTGGGGGTCGGTCCATCGGACCTGGGGACCACAGCAACAGCTGGGAAATCCAACCTTTTTTACCCCAAGTTACATCTCAGCTAAAAAAGACACCGTCTTTTCAGCCTCAATCTTTCCTTTCCCATGAGGGCATGCAGGCAAAAGGCCAGTCATATCTGCCCAGACATAGAGGTAAGGGAAGTAGACTGCAGCAGGCAGCCCTTTCCCAGGAAAAGAAGCCCTCCACCGCGTCTGCCAAGTCCTCAGCATGACGCTGGGGCCGTGCAAGCGGACTCAAGGTGGGGGGGTAGTCTCAAGAGTCTCAGGGCGCAGTGGGATCACTCGCAAGTTGACCCCTAGATCGTACGAGTATTATCCCAGGGGTAAAGATTGGAGAGTCGAGACATCTTCTCCTCGCAGGTTCCTGAAGTCTGCTTTACCAACGGCTCCCTCCGACAGGGAGGCAGCATTGGAAACAATTCACAAGCTGTATATCCAGCAGGTGATAATCAAAGTACCCCTCCTACGACAAGGAAAAGGGTATTATTTTTCCACACTATATTGTGGTACTGAAGCCAGACGGCTTGGTGACACATAGTCTAAATCTAAAATGTTTTGAACACTTACATAAAAGGTTCAAATCGAGATAAAGTCACTCAGAGCAGTGATAGCGAACCGGAAAAAAGGGGACTATATGGTGTCCCTGGACATCAAGGATTACCTCCATGTCCAAATTTTGTCCTTCTCATCAAGGGTACCTCTGGTTCGTGGTACAGAACTGTCAATATCAGTTTCAGACGATGCCGTTTGAATTATCCACGGCACCCCGGGCCTTTTTACCAAGGTAATGGCCGAAAAGATGTTTCTTCAAAGAAAAAAGGCATCTAAATTATCCCTTACTTGCACGACCTAAAAAGGGCAAGTTCCAGAGAACAGTTGGAGGTCGGAAGAGCACTATCTAAAGTAGTTCTTCGACGGCACGACTGGATTCTAAATATTCCAAGAATCGCAGCTGTTTTCTGACGATACGTCTGCTGTTCCTAGGGATGATTCTGGACACGGTTCAGAAAAAGGTTTTTCTTCCCGAGGAAAAAGCCAAGGAGTTATCCGACCTGTCAGGAACCTCCTAAAACCAGGAAAGGTGTCTGTACACAAGAGTCCTGGGAAAAATGGTGGCTTTTTACGAAGCAATTCCATTCGGCAGATTCCATGCAAGAATTTTCCAAAGGGATCTGTTGGACAAATGGTCAGGGTCGCATCCTCAGATGCACCTGCGAATAACCCTGTCGCCAAGGACAAGGGTATATCTTCTGTGGTGGTTGCAAAAGGCTCATCTATTGGAGGGCCGCAGATTCGGCATACAGGATTTGATCCTGGTGACCACGGACGCCAGCCTGAGAGGTTGGGGAGCAGTCACACAAGGAAGAAACTTCCAGGGGGTATGGACGAACCTGGAAAAGTCTCTTCACATAAACATTCTGGTACTAAGAGCAATCTAAAATGCTCTAAGCCAGGCGGAACCACTCCTGCAAGGAAAACCGGTGTTGATTCAGTCGGACAACATCACGGCGGTCGCCCATGTAAACAGACAGGGCGGCACAAGAAGCAGGAGTGCAATGGCAGAAGCTGCCAACATTCTTCGCTGGGCGGAGAATCACGTAATAGCACTGTCAGCAGTGTTCTTCCCGGGCGTGGACAACTGGGAAGCAGACTTCCTCAGCAGACACGATATTCACCCGGGAGAGGGGGGTCTTCATCCAGAAGTCTTCCACATGCTAATAAACTGTTGGGAAAGACCAATGGTAGACATGATGGCGTCTCGCCTCAAGGACAAGTATTGCGCCAGGTCAAGAGATCCACAGGCAATAGCTGTGGACGCACTGGTAACACCTTGGGTGTACAAATCAGTATATGTGTTTCCTCCTCTGCCTCTCATACCAAAGGTATTGAAGATTATACGGTGAAGAGGAGTAAGAACAATACTAGTGGCTCCGGATTGGCCAAGAAGGACTTGGTACCCGGAACTTCAAGAGTTGGTCACGGACGACCCGTGCCCTCTACTTCTGAGAAGGGACCTGCTACAACAGGGTCCCTGTCTCTTTCAAGACTTACCGCGGCTGCGTTTGACGGCATGGCGGTTGAACGCCAGATCCTAAAAGGGAAAGGCATTCCAGAAGAAGTCATTCCTACCTTGATTAAGGCAAGGAAGGAAGTCACCGCGAAACATTATCACCGCATTTGGCGAAAATATGTCGCGTGGTGCGAGGATCGGAGTGTTCCGACGGAGGAATTTCAACTGGGTCGTTTCCTACATTTCCTACAATCAGGATTGTCTATGGGTCTCAAATTGAGATCTATTAAGGTTCAAATTTCGGCCCTGTCAATATTCTTCCAAAAAGAATTGGCCTCAGTTCCTGAGGTACAGACTTTTGTTAAAGGAGTACTGCATATACAGCCTCCTGTGGTGCCTCCGGTGGCACCGTGGGATCTAAATGTAGTTTTAGATTTCCTCAAATCCCATTGGTTTGAACCATTGAAAAAGGTGGATTTTAAATATCTCACATGGAAAGTGACTATGTTACTGGCCCTGGCTTCCGCCAGGAAAGTATCTGAATTGGCGGCTTTATCTTATAAAAGCCCTTATCTAATCTTCCATTCGGATAGGGCAGAACTGAGGACTCGTCCGCATTTTCTCCCTAAGGTGGTATCAGCGTTTCACCTGAACCAACCTATTGTGGTGCCTGCGGCCACTGGCGACTTGGAGGACTCCAAGTTGTTGGACGTTGTCAGAGCCTTAAAAATATACATTTCAAGGACGGCTGAAGTCAGAAAATCTGACTCGCTGTTGATACTATATGCACACAACAAGTTGGGTGCCCCTGCTTCTAAGCAGACGATTGCTCGTTGGATTTGTAACACAATTCAACTTGCTCATTCTGTGGCAGGCCTGCCACAGCCTAAATCTGTTAAGGCCCATTCCACAAGGAAGGTGGGCTCATCTTGGGCGGCTGCCCGAGGGGTCTCGGCATTACAATTCTGCCGAGCAGCTACGTGGTCGGGGGAAAACACGTTTGTAAAATTCTACAAATTTGATACCCTGGCAAAAGAGGACTTGGAATTCTCTCATTCGGTGCTGCAGAGTCATCCGCACTCTCCCGCCCGTTTGGGAGCTTTGGTATAATCCCCATGGTCCTTTCAGGAACCCCAGCATCCACTTAGGACGATAGAGAAAATAAGAATTTACTTACCGATAATTCTATTTCTCGGAGTCCGTAGTGGATGCTGGGCGCCCATCCCAAGTGCGGATTATCTGCAATACTGTACATAGTTATTGTTAACAAATTCGGGTTATATTGTTAAGGAGCCATCTTTAAGAGGCTCTTTCTGTTATCATACTGTTAACTGGGTTTAGATCACAAGTTGTACGGTGTGATTGGTGTGGCTGGTATGAGTCTTACCCGGGATTCAAATTGCCTCCCTTATTGTGTACGCTCGTCCGGGCACAGTACCTAACTGGAGTCTGGAGGAGGGTCATAGGGGGAGGAGCCAGTGCACACCACCTGATCTGGTAAAAGCTTTACTTTTTTGTGCCCTGTCTCCTGCGGAGCCGCTATTCCCCATGGTCCTGACGGAGTCCCCAGCATCCACTTAGGACGTCAGAGAAACCCCACGCCCCTCCCCCACCACTTCCCTACCTCCCCCACCCAACCCCCATACCAACCTCTCCCCCCGCTACACCCTCCACCCCACCCCCACCCGCGGCACCCCCCCACCCCACACCTACCTCTACCCCCTCCACCCCACCCACAGCATCCACCCCCCACCCCTCCCCCATCCCCAGCTCCCACCACATTTGTCCACCACCCGCGGCACACACCCCGTCCCCTCCCCCATCCGTAACACCCACAACCCGCAAAACCTCCCGGCCCACCCCCATACCTACCTCTCCCCCCCGCACCCTTCACCCCACACCCCCCTCTCCCCCCGCACTTACCACCCTACCCGCGGCATCCACCACATACGCCCCCCACCCATGGCACACGCCCCTTCCCCACCCAAACACCCACAGCATCCACCACATCCGCTCCCCTCCCGCGGCACACATCACTCCCCCACCCGCGGCACACATCACTCCCCCACCCGCGGCACTCCTGCCCCCTTCCCCACCCATAGCACCCCGCCCCTCCCCCACCCACTGAACTCCCTCCCCCAACCGCAGCACCCCCCCCACCCGTGGCACCCACCACATCCGTCCCTCACCTGCGGGAAACGCCCCCTCCCCCACCCGTAGCACCTACAACCCGCAACCCCCCCACCGGCGGCACCCCCGCCTCTCCCCCCCTCCTACAACCACGCACCCTCCACCCACCAGCGGCACCCCCCTTATACCCACTTCTCGCCCCTGCACTCTCCACCCCACCCGTGGCACCCACCACATCCGCGTCACACGCCCCACCCCCACCTGTAGCACCCCCCCGCCCCTCCCCCACCCGTGGCACCCACCACATCCATCCCCCACCAGAGGCACACGCCCCCACCCGTAGCACCCACAACCCGCAAAAACCCCCACCCGCGGCACTCCCCCACCCCTATCTCTCCCCCCCCTTGCACCCACGCACCCTCCACTCCACCCGCCCCTCCCCCACCCACCGCACCCTCAATCCCACCGGCGGAACCCACAGCATCCACCACCCGCCCGCTGCACTACCAACCCCTCCCCCACCTGTAGCACCTCCCATACCCACCTCTCCCTCTCGCTACACCCCCACACCCTCCACCCCACCAGTTCCTCCCCCACCCACGGCATCCACCCCCCACCAGCGGCACACGCACCACCCGTAGCACCCACAACCCGCAAAACCCCCCACCCGCGGCACTCCCCCACCCCTATCTCTCCCCCCCCTTACACCCAGCGTTTTTCCGCACACACCCATAAAACGGCCAGTTTCCGCCCAGAAACACCCACTTCCTGTCAATCACACTCCGATCACCAGAACGCTGAAAAATCCTTGTTATGCCGTCAGTAAAATACCTAACTTTTGAGTAAAATAACTACCCGCATGCGCTCTGCGAACCTTGCGCATGCGCAGTAAGCGACTAATCGCAATATAGCGAAACTCGGCAACGAGCGAACAACTCGGAATGAAGGCCATTGTGTGTATAAGTGACACTGCTACCAGTGGGCATTGTGTGTATAAGCGGAGCTGCTAAAAGTGGCCATTGTGTGTATAAGCGGCTCAGCTACCTGTGGCCACTGTGTATATAAGCGCCTCTGTTACCTATGGGAATTGTGTGTAGAAGTGACGCTGCTACTGGGGGCCATTGTGTGTATAAGCACCAAACGTCTCTGCTACCTGTGGCCACTGTGTGTATAAGCGCCTCTGCTACCTGTGGTCACTGTGTGTATAAGCGCCACTGCTACCTGTGGTCACTGTGTGTATAAGCGCCACTGCTACCTGTGGTCACTGTGTGTATAAGCGCCACTGCTACCTGTGGTCACTGTGTGTATAAGCGCCTCTGCTACCTGTGGTCACTGTGTGTGTATAAGCGGCTCTGCTACCTGTGGGTATTGTGTGTATAAGCGCCTCTGCTATCTGTGGGTATTGTGTGTATAAGCGGCTCTGCTACCTCTGCCCACTGTGTGGATACGCGGCTCCATTACCTGTGGCCACTGTGTGTATAAGCTGCGCTGCTACCTGTGGGCACTGTGTGTATAAGCGGCTCTGCTACCTGTGGGTATTGTGTGTATAAGCGGCTCTGCTACCTGTGGGTATTGTGTGTTATAGCGGCTCTGCTACCTGTGGCCACTGTGTGTATACGCGGCTCTGATACCTGTGACCACTGTGTGTATAAGCTGCGCTGCATACACTAGCAGTATATACTACACTATGTTATTATTTGTGCCCTGCGGCCACTCTTCACGCCCTCACAAAGGCCTACGACCCCTTGACAATCGCACGCCCTTCCCCCTTGCAATATTTACCCACTAGCATAACATTTTTCCCAGATAATACTCCATCGAATAACAATTATAGCACAGCTGAAGCCCGTGCAGGGGTTAGCCTCTTGCAACGGTATTTTCTTTCTAACACCTTGCCTCTATTTATCCTCTCCCTACCATCCTGACTCTCCCTATCCTTTACCGATCGCACAGCGTTTCTGTACATTCCCTTTCTGCCAGATGCCAAGGCCAACAGCATGACCACTTTCCAAGTGAGAAACTTCAACTCCACATCTTGCAGAGGCTCAAACCAGTCCGATTTAAGAAACTGCAACATCACATGAAGATCCCATGGCGCCGCAGGAGGCACAAAGGGAGGTTGGATGCGCAGAACTCCTTTCACGAACGTCTGAACCTCAGGAATGGAAACCAATTGTTTCTGAAAGAGTGGATAAGGCCGAAATTTGGACCTTGTTCGACCCTAGTCTCAAGTCAGCATCCACACCCGCCTGTAAAAATAGGAGAAGACGTCCTAATTGAAACTCCACCGCAGGAAACTTCTTGGATTCACACCAAGATACATATTTTCTCCAAATACGATGGTAATGCTTGGACATTAGCCCTTTCCTGGCCAGAATAAGTGTGCAAATGACTTAATTGGGAATACCCTTACGGGCTAGGATCCTGCGCTCAACAGCCATGCCATCAAATGTAGATGCGGTAAGTCTTGATAAACTAACGGCCCTTGCTGAGGCAGGTCCACGCGAAGAGGGAGGGGCCGAGGATCTTCCAGCAGTAACTCCTGAAGATCTGGATACCAAGTCCTCCTTGGCCAGTCTGGGGCAATGAGAATTGCCCGAACCCTTGTTCTTCTGACGATCTTTAGAATTTTTAGTATTAGCGGAAGTGGAGGGAACAGATACACTGACTGGAACACCCACTGGGTCACCAGTGCATCCACTGCTACTGCTTGTGGGTCTCTCGACCTGGAACAATATCTCTGAAGCTTCTTGTTGAGACGAGATGCCATCATGTCTATATGAGGAAAGCCCCAACGATTTGCTATCTCCGCAAAGACTCCTGGGTGGAGGCCCAATCTGCTGGATGGAGATCGTGTCCGCTGAGGAAGTCCGCTTCCCAGTTGTCCACTCCCGGAATGAAAATTGCTGACAGAGCTCTTGCATGTCTTTCTGCCCAGAGGAGTATTTTTATCACCTCTGCCATTGCCGCTCTGCTTTTCGTTTCTCCCTGACGGTTTATGTAAGCTACTGCCGTTACATTGTCCGACTGGATCTGTACAGGACGATCTTGAAGAAGATGAGCCGCTTGATGAAGGCTGTCAAGGCACTGCTCTCAACTCCAGAATGTTTATATGAAGAAGCATTTCTTGACTTGACCATCTTCCTTGAAAGCTTTCCCCTTGCGTGACTGCTCCCCAACCTCGGAGACTTGCATCTGTGGTCACCAGGATCCAGGACTGAATCCCAAACCTGCGTCCCTCCAGGAGATGAGAACTTTGTAGCCACCACAGGAGCGAAATTCTGGCTTTTGTCGACAGGATTATCCTCTGATGCATGTGTAGATGCGATCCTGACCACTTGTATAGTAGGTCCCACTGGAACACCATGTAGAGCTTCTTAAGCCGCTACCATCTTCCCCAGCTGGCGGATGCACTGATGAATCAACACGCGTGCTGTTTCAAAATCTGTTTGACCATCTTCTGGATCTCCAGAGCCTTTTCCACCTGTAGAAATACTCTCTGTACCTCGGTGTCCAGTATCATTCCCAGAAATGATAATCTCATTGTCTGTTCCAATTGTGATTTTAGAAGGTTTATGATCCAACCGTGCTGTTGAAGGACAGTCAGGGTTAATGCAATGTCCCGCACTAACTTCTCCCTGGATCTTGCTTTTATCAGGAGATTGTCCAGGTACGGCATTATGTTGACTCCTTTCTTGCGAAGGAGAACCATCATCTCCGCCATCACCTTGGTGAATATTCTCGGAGCCGTGGAGAGCCCGAAAGGCAATGTTTGGAACCGGTAGTGACAGTCCTGAACCTCAAATCTCAGGTATGCTTGATGTGGAGGGTAAATGGAAACATGCAAATAAGCATCCTTGATGTCTACCGACACCAGAAATTCCTTTTCCTCCAAGCTGGAGATCACCGCTCTCAGGGACTGCATCTTGAATTTGAATCTTTTTAAATAAAGATTCAGAGATTTTAGGTTTAAAATCGGTCTGACCGAGCCGTCCGGCTTCGGAACCACAAACAGGCTTGAGTAAAAACCTCCTGTTGTGGTACAGGAACTAAGGAAATTACTCCGTCTTGACGTAATTTCTGTACTGCGTTCAGTACTTTTGATCTGTCCGGAACAGAAACTGGCAAGGCTGATTTGAAAAATCGGCATGGGGGAAGGTCTTGAAATTCGAGTTTGTAACCTTGGGATACTACCTGTAATATCCAAAGCTACAGATCTGAGTTAACCCAGACTTGGCTGAAGAACAGTAGACGTGCCCCCACCCGATCGCACTCCCGCAGGGGAGCCCCAGCGTCATGCTGTGGTTTTAGCAGAAGTAGCTGTGGACTTCTGCTCCTGCGAGCCTGATGGTGTTGCAGGTTTCCTACCTCTTCCCTGCCCTCTTCCTGCAAAGAAGGGGGTACCTTTTGCTTTTTTGTATTTGTCGGCCCGAAAGGACTGCATCGTATGAGAATGATACCCTTTTCTAGGTGGAGCAGGTGCGGAAGGCAGAAATGCCGACTTGCCTGATGTAGTTGTTGAAATCATGGCATCCAGCTTGTCTCCAAAGAGGGCCTCCCCATTGTAAGGGAGCGCCTCAATATTCTTCTTTGATTCCGCATCAGCATTCTATAGGCAGATCCATAGTGCTCTGCGGGCCGAAATCACCATAGCAGAGGATCTTGAGCCCAGCAAACCAATATCCTTCATGGCTTCAACTAAGTAACCTGCAGCATCTTTGATATGGCCGAGAATTAGGACCAATTCATCCTTGTCAACTGTGTCTATATTTACTAGCAAGTTGTCTGATCATTTTTCCACAGCGTTACCCACCCACGCACAAGCAATGGTGGGCCTGAGCAACGTTCCGTTAGCCGTATAGATGGACTTTAAGGTAGCCTCTAATTTACGTCAGCAGGGTCCTTTAAGGAAGCTGACCCTGGGGCAGGCAAAATGATCTTTTTAGACAGCCTGGAAACTGAGGTGTCTACCATTGGAGGTGATTCCCATTTGCGCCTGTCTTCCTCAGGGAAAGGGTACGCTACACATATCCTTCTAGGAATGGTAAATTTATTTTCTGGGGTAGACCAGGATTCCTCAAAGAATGCATTCAGATCCTTTGAAGGAGGAAAAGTCACTACATGCTTTTTATTCAATTTGAAATAATAATAAGAATTTACTTACCGATAATTCTATTTTTCATAGTCCGTAGTGGATGCTGGGGACTCCGTAAGGACCATGGGGAATAGCGGCTCCGCAGGAGACTGGGCACATCTAAAGAAAGCTTTAGGACTATCTGGTGTGCACTGGCTCCTCCCCCTATGACCCTCCTCCAAGCCTCAGTTAGGATACTGTGCCCGGACGAGCGTACACAATAAGGAAGGATTTTGAATCCCGGGTAAGACTCATACCAGCCACACCAATCACACTGTACAACTTGTGATCTGAACCCAGTTAACAGCATGATAACAGAGGAGCCTCTAGAAAAGATGGCTCACTACAGCAATAACCCGATTTTTTGGTAACAATAACTATGCACCAGTATTGCAGACAATCCGCACTTGGGATGGGCGCCCAGCATCCACTACGGACTACGAGAAATAGAATTATCGGTAAGTAAATTCTTATTTTCTCTAACGTCCTAAGTGGATGCTGGGGACTCTGTAAGGACCATGGGGATTATACCAAAGCTCCCAAACGGGTGGGAGAGTGCGGATGACTCTGCAGCACCAATTGAGAGAACTCCAGGTCCTCCTCAGCCAGGGTATCAATTTTGTAGAATTTACAAACGTATTTGCTCCTGACCAAGTAGCTGCTCGGCAAAGTTGTAAAGCCGAGACCCCTCGGGCAGCCGCCCAAGATGAGCCCACCTTCCTTGTGGAGTGGGCATTTACAGATTTTTGGCTGTGGCAGGCCTGCCACAGAATGTGCAAGCTGAATTGTACTACAAATCCAACGAGCAATAGTCTGCTTAGAAGCAGGAGCACCCAGCTTGTTGGGTGCATACAGGATAACAGCGAGTCAGATTTCCTGACTCCAGCCGTCCTGGAAAATAAGAATTTACTTACCGATAATTCTATTTCTCGTAGTCCGTAGTGGATGCTGGGGACTCCGTCAGGACCATGGGGAATAGCGGCTCCGCAGGAGACAGGGCACAAAAGTAAAAGCTTTAGGATCAGGTGGTGTGCACTGGCTCCTCCCCCCATGACCCTCCTCCAAGCCTCAGTTAGGATACTGTGCCCGGACGAGCGTACACAATAAGGAAGGATTTTGAATCCCGGGTAAGACTCATACCAGCCACACCAATCACACTGTACAACCTGTGATCTGAACCCAGTTAACAGCATGATAACAGCGGAGCCTCTGAAAAGATGGCTCACAACAATAATAACCCGATTTTTGTAACAATAACTATGTACAAGTATTGCAGACAATCCGCACTTGGGATGGGCGCCCAGCATCCACTACGGACTACGAGAAATAGAATTATCGGTAAGTAAATTCTTATTTTCTCTGACGTCCTAAGTGGATGCTGGGGACTCCGTCAGGACCATGGGGATTATACCAAAGCTCCCAAACGGGCGGGAGAGTGCGGATGACTCTGCAGCACCGAGTGAGAGAACTCCAGGTCCTCCTCAGCCAGGGTGTGCCCCTGACCAAGTAGCAGCTCGGCAAAGTTGTAAAGCCGAGACCCCTCGGGCAGCCGCCCAAGATGAGCCCACCTTCCTTGTGGAATGGGCATTTACATATTTTGGCTGTGGCAGGCCTGCCACAGAATGTGCAAGCTGAATTGTACTACACATCCAACTAGCAATCGTCTGCTTAGAAGCAAGAGCACCCAGTTTTTTGGGTGCATACAGGATAACAGCAAGTCAGTTTTCCTGACTCCAGCCGTCCTGGAAACCTATATTTTCAGGGCCCTGACAACATTTAGCAACTTGGAGTCCTCCAAGTCCCTAGCAGCCGCAGGTACCACAATAAGCTGGTTCAGGTGAAACGCTGACACCACCTTAGGGAGAAACTGGGGACGAGTCCGCAGCTCTGCCCTGTCCGAATGGACAATCAGATATGGGCTTTTGTGAGACAAAGCCGCCAATTCTGACACTCGCCTGGCCGAGGCCAGGGCCAACATCATGGTCACTTTCCATGTGAGATATTTCAAATCCACAGATTTGAGCGGTTTAAACCAATGTGATTTGAGGAATCCCAGAACTACGTTGAGATCCCACAGTGCCACTGGAGGCACAAAAGGGGGTTGTATATGCAGTACTCCCTTGACAAACTTCTGGAGTTCAGGAACTGAAGCCAATTCTTTCTGGAAGAAAATCGACAGGGCCGAAATTTGAACCTTAATGGACCCCAATTTGAGGCCCATAGACACTCCTGTTTGCAGGAAATGCAGGAATCGACCGAGTTGAAATTTCTTCGTGGGGCCTTCCTGGCCTCACACCACGCAACATATTTTCGCCACATGTGGTGATAATGTTGTGCGGTCACCTCCTTCCTGGCTTTGACCAGGGTAGGAATGACCTCTTCCGGAATGCCTTTTTCCCTTAGGATCCGGCGTTCAACCGCCATGCCGTCAAACGCAGCCGCGGTAAGTCTTGGAACAGACATGGTACTTGCTGAAGCAAGTCCCTTCTTAGCGGCAGAGGCCATGAGTCCTCTGTGAGCATCTCTTGAAGTTCCGGGTACCAAGTCCTTCTTGGCCAATCCGGAGCCACGAGTATAGTTCTTACTCCTCTACGTCTTATAATTCTCAGTACCTTAGGTATGAGAAGCAGAGGAGGGAACACATACACCGACTGGTACACCCACGGTGTTACCAGAACGTCCACAGCTATTGCCTGAGGGTCTCTTGACCTGGCGCAATACCTGTCCAGTTTTTTGTTCAGGCGGGACGCCATCATGTCCACCTTTGGTCTTTCCCAACGGTTCACAATCATGTGGAAGACTTCCCGATGAAGTCCCCACTCTCCCGGGTGGAGGTCGTGCTGAGGAAGTCTGCTTCCCAGTTGTCCACTCCCGGAATGAACACTGCTGACAGTGCTATCACATGATTTTCCGCCCAGCGAAGAATCCTTGCAGTTTCTGCCATTGCCCTCCTGCTTCTTGTGCCACCCTGTCTGTTTACGTGGGCGACTGCCGTGATGTTGTCCCACTGGATCAATACCGGCTGACCTTGAAGCAGAGGTCTTGCTAAGCTTAGAGCATTGTAAATTGCTCTTAGCTCCAGTATATTTATGTGGAGAGAAGTCTCCAGACTTGATCACACTCCCTGGAAATTTTTTCCTTGTGTGACTGCTCCCCAGCCTTTCAGGCTGGCATCCGTGGTCACCAGGACCCAGTCCTGAATGCCGAATCTGTGGCCCTTTAGTAGATGAGCACTCTGCAGCCACCACAGAAGAGACACCCTTGTCCTTGGAGACAGGGTTATCCGCTGATGCATCTGAAGGTGCGATCCGGACCATTTTTCCAGCAGATCCCACTGAAAAGTTCTTGCGTGAAATCTGCCGAATGGAATCGCTTCGTAAGAAGCCACCATTTTTCCCAGGACCCTTGTGCAATGATGCACTGACACTTTTCCTGGTTTTAGGAGGTTCCTGACTAGCTCGGATAACTCCCTGGCTTTCTCCTCCGGGAGAAACACCTTTTTCTGGACTGTGTCCAGAATCATCCCTAGGAACAGCAGACGTGTCGTCGGAGACAGCTGCGATTTTGGAATATTTAGAATCCACCCGTGCTGTCGTAGAACTACTTGAGATAGTGCTACTCCGACCTCCAACTGTTCTCTGGACCTTGCCCTTATCAGGAGATCGTCCAAGTAAGGGATAATTAAGACGCCTTTTCTTTAAAGAAGAATCATCATTTCGGCCATTACCTTGGTAAAGACCCGGGGTGCCGTGGACAATCCAAACGGCAGCGTCTGAAACTGATAGTGACAGTTTTGTACCACGAACCTGAGTTACCCTTGGTGAGAAGGGCAAATTGGGACATGGAGGTAAGCATCCTTGATGTCCAGGGACACCATATAGTCCCCTTCTTCCTGGTTCGCTATCACTGCTCTGAGTGACTCCATCTTGATTTGAACCTTTGTATGTAAGTGTTCAAATATTTCAGATTTAGAATAGGTCTCACCGAGCCGTCTGGCTTCAGTACCACAATATAGTGTGGAATAATACCCCTTTCCTTGTTGTAGGAGGGGTACTTTGATTATCACCTGCTGGGAATACAGCTTGTGAATTGTTTCCAATACTGCCTCCCTGTCGGAGGGAGACGTTGGTAAAGCAGACTTCAGGAACCTGCGAGGGGGAGACGTCTCGAATTTCCAATCTGTACCCCTGGGATACTACTTGTAGGATCCAGGGGTCCACTTGCGAGTGAGCCCACTGCGCGCTGAAACTCTTGAGACGACCCCCCACCGCACCTGAGTCCGCTTGTACGGCCCCAGCGTCATGCTGAGGACTTGGCAAAAGCGGTGGAGGGCTTCTGTTCCTGGGAATGGGCTGCCTGCTGCAGTCTTCTTCCCTTTCCTCTATCCCTGGGCAGATATGACTGGCCTTTTGCCTGCTTGCCCTTATGGGGACGAAAGGACTGAGGCTGAAAAGACGGTGTCTTTTTCTGCTGAGATGTGACTTGGGGTAAAAAAAAAGGTGGATTTTCCAGCTGTTGCCGTGGCCACCAGGTCCGATGGACCGACCCCAAATAACTCCTCCCCTTTATACGGCAATACTTCCATGTGCCGTTTGGAATCTGCATCACCTGACCACTGTCGTGTCCATAAACATCTTCTGGCAGATATGGACATCGCACTTACTCTTGATGCCAGAGTGCAAATATCCCTCTGTGCATCTCGCATATATAGAAATGCATCCTTTAAATGCTCTATAGTCAATAAAATACTGTCCCTGTCAAGGGTATCAATATTTTCAGTCAGGGAATCCGACCAAGCCACCCCAGCGCTGCACATCCAGGCTGAGGCGATCGCTGGTCGCAGTATAACACCAGTATGTGTGTATATACTTTTTAGGATATTTTCCAGCCTCCTATCAGCTGGCTCCTTGAGGGCGGCCGTATCTGGAGACGGTAACGCCACTTGTTTTGATAAGCGTGTGAGCGCCTTATCCACCCTAAGGGGTGTTTCCCAACGCGCCCTAACTTCTGGCGGGAAAGGGTATAACGCCAATAATTTTCTATCGGGGGAAACCCACGCATCATCACACACTTCATTTAATTTATCTGATTCAGGAAAAACTACAGGTAGTTTTTTCACACCCCACATAATACCCTCTTTTGTGGTACTTGTAGTATCAGAAATATGTAACACCTCCTTCATTGCCCTTAACATGTAACGTGTGGCCCAAATGGAAAATACGTTTGTTTCTTCACCGTCGACACTGGAGTCAGTGTCCGTGTCGACCGACTGAGGTAAATGGGCGTTTTAAAGCCCCTGACGGTGTTTGAGACGCCTGGACAGGTACTAATTGGTTTGCCGGCCGTCTCATGTCGTCAACCGACCTTGCAGCGTGTTGACATTATCACGTAATTCCCTAAATAAGCCATCCATTCCGGTGTCGACTCCCTAGAGAGTGACATCACCATTACAGGCAATTGCTCCGCCTCCTCACCAACATCGTCCTCATACATGTCGACACACACGTACCGACACACAGCACACACACAGGGAATGCTCTGATAGAGGACAGGACCCCACTAGCCCTTTGGGGAGACAGAGGGAGAGTTTGCCAGCACACACCAAAACGCTATATTATACAGGGACAACCTTATATAAGTGTTTTCCCTTATAGCATCTTAATATATAATAATATCGCCAAATAAGTGCCCCCCCTCTCTGTTTTAACCCTGTTTCTGTAGTGCAGTGCAGGGGAGAGCCTGGGAGCCTTCCTAGCAGCGGAGCTGTGTAGGAAAATGGCGCTGTGTGCTGAGGAGAATAGGCCCCGCCCCCTTTTCGGCGGGCTTCTTCTCCCGTTTTTCTGACAACCTGGCAGGGGTTAAATACATCCATATAGCCCCAGGGGCTATATGTGATGTATTTTTAGCCAGCATAGGTACTTTCATTGCTGCCCAGGGCGCCCCCCCAAGCGCCCTGCTCCCTCAGTGACCGTTGGTGTGAAGTGTGCTGAGAGCAATGGCGCACAGCTGCAGTGCTGTGCGCTACCTCATGAAGACTGAGAAGTCTTCAGCCGCCGATTTCTTGACCTCTTCTCTCTTCAGCATCTGCAAGGGGGTCGGCGGCGCGGCTCCGGTGACCCATCCAGGCTGTACCTGTGATCGTCCCTCTGGAGCTAGTGTCCAGTAGCCTAAGAAGCCAATCCATCCTGCACGCAGGTGAGTTCACTTCTTCTCCCCTAAGTCCCTCGTTGCAGTGAGCCTGTTGCCAGCAGGACTCACTGAAAATAAAAAACCTAACAAAACTTTTACTCTAAGCAGCTCTTTAGGAGAGCCACCTAGATTGCACCCTTCTCGGCCGGGCACAAAAACCTAACTGAGGCTTGGAGGAGGGTCATGGAGGGAGGAGCCAGTGCACACCACCTGATCCTAAAGCTTTCACTTTTGTGCCCTGTCTCCTGCGGAGCCGCTATTCCCCATGGTCCTGACGGAGTCCCCAGCATCCACTTAGGACGTCAGAGAAACATATATTTTCAGGGCCCTGACAACGTCTAGCAACTTGGAGTCCTCCAAGTCCCTAGTAGCCGCAGGCACCACAATAGGTTGGTTCTGGTGAAACGCTGAAACCACCTTAGGGAGAAACTGAGGACGTGTCCTCAATTCCGCCCTGTCCGAATGGAAAATCAGAAAAGGACTTTTACAGGATAAAGCCGCCAATTCTGACACGCGCCTGGCCCAGGCCAGGGCCAACAGCATGACAACTTTCCATGTGAGATATTTTAACTCCACAGATTTAAGTGGTTCAAACCAATGTGACTTTTGGAACCCAAAAACTACATTGAGATCCCAAAGTGCCACTGGAGGCACAAAAGGAGGCTGTATATGCAGTACCCCTTTTACAAACGTCTGAACTTCAGGGACTGAAGCTAGTTCTTTTTGGAAGAAAACTGACAGGGCCGAAATTTGAACCTTAATGGACCCCAATTTCAGGCCCATAGACACTCCTGTTTGCAGGAAATGTAGGAATCGACCCAGTTGAATTTCCTCAGTCGGGCCTTACTGGCCTCGCACCACGCAACATATTTTCGCCAAATGCAGTGATAATGTTTTGCGGTTACATCCTTCCTGGCTTGATCAGGATAGGGATGACTTCATCCGGAATGCCTTTTTTCCTTCAGGAACCGGCGTTCAACCGCCCTGCTGTCAAACGCAGCCGCGGTAAGTCTTGGAACAGACAGGGTCCTTGCTGGAGCAGGTCCCTTCTTAGAGGTAGAGGCCACGGATCCTCCGTGAGCATCTCTTGAAGTTCCGGTTACCAAGTCCTTCTTGGCCAATCCGGAGCCACAAATATAGTGCTTACTCCTCTCCATCTTATCAATCTCAGTACCTTGGGTATGAGAGGCAGAGGAGGGAACACATACACTGACTGGTACACCCACGGTGTTACCAGAGCGTCTACAGCTATTGCCTGTTGGTCCCTTGACCTGGCGCAATACCTGTCGAGTTTTTCCCAACGGTTTCTAATTATGTGGAAGACTTCTGGGTGAAGTCCCCACTCTCCCGGGTGGAGGTCGTGCTGAGGAAGTCTGCTTCCCAGTTGTCCACTCCCGGAATGAATACTGCTGACAGTGCTATCACATGATTTTCCGCCCCGCGAAGAATCCTTGCAGCTTCTGCCATTGCCCTCCTGCTTCTTGTGCCACCCTGTCTGTTTACGTGGGTGACTGCCATGATGTTGTCCGACTGGATCAACACCGGCTGACCTTGAAGCAGAGGTCTTGCTAAGCTTAGAGCATTGTAAATGTCCCTTAGCTTCAGGATATTTATGTGAAGTGATGTCTCCAGGCTTGACCATAAGCCCTGGATATTCCTTCCCTGTGTGACTGCTCCCCAGCCTCGCAGGCTGGCATCCGTGGTCACCAGGACCCAGTCCTGAATGCCGAATCTGAGGCCCTCTAGAAGATGAGCACTCTGCAACCACCACAGGAGGGACACCCTTGTCCTTGGTGACAGGGTCATCCGCTGATGCATCTGAAGATGTGACCCGGACCATTTGTCCAGCAGGTCCCACTGGAAAGTTCTTGCGTGGAATCTGCCGAATGGGATTGCTTCGTAGGAAGCCACCATTTTACCCAGAACCCTTGTGCATTGATGCACTGAGACTTGGCTCGGTTTTAGGAGGTTCCTGACTAGCTCGGATAACTCCCTGGCTTTCTCCTCCGGGAGAAACACCTTTTTCTGGACTGTGTCCAGGATCATCCCTAGGAACAGAAGACAAATCGTCGGAACCAGCTGCGATTTTGGAATATTGAGAATCCAATCGTGCTGCCGCAACACTACCTGAGATAGTGCTACACCGACCTCCAACTGTTCCCTGGATCTTACCCTTATCAGGGAATCGTCCAAGTAAGGGATAACTAAAATTCCCTTCCTTCGAAGGAATATCATCATTTCGGCCATTACCTTGGTAAAGACCCGGGGTGCCGTGGACCATCCATACGGCAGCGTCTGAACTGATAGTGACAGTTCTGTACCATAAACCTGAGGTACCCTTGGTGAGAAGGGTAAATTTTGACATGAAGGTAAGCATCCTTGATGTCCCGAGACATCATGTAGTCCCCTTCTTCCAGGTTCGCAATCACTGCTCTGAGAGACTCAATCTTGAATTTGAACCTCTGTATGTAAGTGTTCAAAGATTTTAGATTTAGAATCGGTCTCACCGAGCCGTCCGGCTTCGGTACCACAACAGTGTGGAATAATACCCCGTTCCCTGTTGCAGGAGGGGTACCTTGATTATCACCTGCTGGGAATACAGCTTGTGAATGGCTTCCAAAACTGTCTCCCTGTCAGAAGGAGACATCGGTAAAGCCGACTTTAGGAAACGGCGAGGGGGAGACGTCTCGAATTCTAATTTGTACCCCTGAGATATCACCTGAAGGATCCAGGGGTCTACTTGCGAGTGAGCCCACTGCGCGCTGGAATTCATTGAGACGGGCCCCCCACCGTGCCTGATTCTGCTTGTAAAGCCCCAGCGTCATACTGAGGGCTTGGCAGAGGCGGGAGAGGGTTTCTGTTCCTGGGAACTGGCTGATTTCTGCAGCCTTTTTCCTCTCCCTCTGTCACGGGGCAGAAATGAGGAATCTTTTGCCCGCTTGTCCATGAAAAGACTGCGCCTGATAATACGGCGTCTTCTCATGTTGAGAGGCGACCTGGGGTACAAACGTGGATTTCCCAGCTGTTGCCGTGGCCACCAGGTCTGAAAGACCGACCCCAAATAACTCCTCCCTTTAATAAGGCAATACTTCCAAATGCCGTTTGGAATACGCATCACCTGACCACTGACGTGTCCATAACCCTCTACTGGTAGAAATGGACAACGCACTTAGACTTGATGCCAGTCGGCAAATATTCCGCTGTGCATCACGCATATATAGAAATGCATCTTTTAAATGCTCTATAGGCAAAAATATACTGTCCCTATCTAGGGTATCAATATTTTCAGTCAGGGAATCCGACCACGCCAACCCAGCACTGCACATCCAGGCTGAGGCGATTGCTGGTCGCAGTATAACACCAGTATGTGTGTAAATACATTTTAGGATACCCTCCTGCTTTCTATCAGCAGGATCCTTAAGGGCGGCCATCTCAGGAGAGGGTAGAGCCCTTACAAGCGTGTGAGCGCTTTATCCCCCCTAGGGGGTGTTTCCCAACGCACCCTAACCTCTGGCGGGAAAGGATATAATGCCAATAACATTTTAGAAATTATCAGTTGTTATCGGGGGAAAACCACGCATCATCACACACCTCATTTAATTTCTCAGATTCAGGAAAACTACAGGTAGTTTTTCCTCACCGAACATAATACCCCTTTTTGGTGGTACTCGTATTATCAGAAATGTGTAATAACATTTTTCATTGCCTCAATCATGTAACGTGTGGCCCTACTGGAAGTCACATTTGTCTCTTCACCGTCGACACTGGAGTCAGTATCCGTGTCGGCGTCTATATCTGCCATCTGAGGTAACGGGCGCTTTAGAGCCCCTGACGGCCTATGAGACGTCTGGACAGGCACAAGCTGAGTAGCCGTCTGTCTCATGTCAACCACTGTCTTTTATACAGAGCTGACACTGTCACGTATTCCTTCCAACAGTTCATCCACTCAGGTGTCGACCCCCTAGGGGGTGACATCACTATTACAGGCAATCTGCTCCGTCTCCACATCATTTTTCTCCTCATACATGTCGACACCAACGTACCGACATACAGCACACACACAGGGAATGCTCTGATAGAGGACAGGACCCCACTAGCCCTTTGGGGAGACAGAGGGAGAGTTTGCCAGCACACACCAGAGCGCTATATATATACAGGGATAACCTTATATAAGTGTTTTTCCCATTATAGCTGCTGTATCTTTAATACTGCGCCTAATTTGTGCCCCCCTCTCTTTTTTAACCCTTTCTGTAGTGTAGTGACTGCAGGGGAGAGACAGGGAGCTTCCCTCCAACGGAGCTGTGAGGGAAAATGGCGCCAGTGTGCTGAGGAGATAGGCTCCGCCCCCTTATCGGCGGCCTTATCTCCCGTTTTTCTATGTATTTTGGCAGGGGTTAAATGCATCCATATAGCCCAGGAGCTATATGTGATGCATTCTTTTGCCATCCAAGGTGTTTATTATTGCGTCTCAGGGCGCTCCCCCCTAGCGCCCTGCACCCTCAGTGACCGGAGTGTGAAGTGTGCTGAGAGCAATGGCGCACAGCTGCAGTGCTGTGCGCTACCTTGTTGAAGACAGGACGTCTTCTGCCGCCGATTTTCCGGACCTCTTCTGCCTTCTGGCTCTGTAAGGGGGCCGGCGGCGCGGCTCTGGGACCCATCCAGGCTGGGCCTGTGATCGTCCCTCTGGAGCTAATGTCCAGTAGCCTAAGAAGCCCAATCCACTCTGCACGCAGGTGAGTTCGCTTCTTCTCCCCTTAGTCCCTCGATGCAGTGAGCCTGTTGCCAGCAGGTCTCACTGAAAATAAAAAACCTAAACTAAAACTTTCACTAAGAAGCTCAGGAGAGCCCCTAGTGTGCACCCTTCTCGTTCGGGCACAGAGATCTAACTGAGGCTTGGAGGAGGGTCATAGGGGGAGGAGCCAGTGCACACCAGATAGTCCTAAAGCTTTCTTTAGATGTGCCCAGTCTCCTGCGGAGCCGCTATTCCCCATGGTCCTTACGGAGTCCCCAGCATCCACTTAGGACGTTAGAGAAAATCCTTTTCCTCGGGGACCGGAGTTGTCTCAGTAAACTCCAACACCTCTTTAATAGCGACAATTATACATTGAATGCTTTTGGCTAGTTTGGGGTCGACCCCTCTTAAATCCCCAGTGTCGTCCTCATTGTCTGAATCTGTGTCCCCTTGCATTATTTGGGCCAGAGACCTTTTCTGGGAACTGGATGGGACCCAAGTAGATGATATGGAGGAATCAGCAAACAGTGCATCCTCCACAGACTGTCTCCAATATATAGTCTGTTGTTCAGACTCAGAGAATTTCTGTGCAAGCATGGATATATTACTCTGCAACTTTCTCACCCACTCTGGCTCCTTCTGAGAGGGAAGAGCCACCATATTACCCTCTTGTGCATCTAAAATGGGTTCCTCCGGGGAAGAACCCCCCCCCCATCCCCGATGTCTGACATGTTATACTCGTGTACACACACACCCACCCCTATCACACAGGAGAACTATCGGGGACAGACACACATTGATGTCTGTCAGAGAAGCACAGAGGGATTTGCCAGCTCACACACTGCGCCCTATATGAATGCACAAATAACACAATTACAGCGCATATACCAATATTGGGTCTGCAGACCTAGTAACTATGAACACTCCCTTCCCCCTCTATAACACCCTGGTACTTGTGTCAGCCGTGTCTTGAGGAGAAATCAGGGTCTGGATCCTCACAGTGGCGTTCTGCAGGAGAAAATGGCGCCCAGTGAGTGAACTGGTGTATCTGAGGAGAAGCTCCGCCCCCTTGCAATGGTGCGATTCTGACCTCAGAAAATGTGGAATCTTTATACTGGCCTCGGGGGCAGCACAACCGCAGGGACCGAGGATGTGCCCTATTTTTGCCAGTGAGAGTAAGGTTTACTCATGCCGCTCAGAGCGCACCCCCCTGCGCACTCTGCACCCGCTGCTGAGACATGGCGCGCAGCGTACCGCCGCTGCGCTGATACCCGAATGCCGCCAACGATGACCGGAGGACCCCCCTCTGCAGGACTCCGGTAGATATACTCCCCAGCCTTCTTTCTTCTGGCTCTGTTAGGGGGTGGCGGCAGTGCTGTGGGAGTGAACGCTGGCCAGGCTTGAGCTGTGTTCAGTACCCTACCCTTCAGGAGCTAATGGTGTCCTGTCAGTGGAAGCAGAACCATTAACTAACTGAGAAGTTGGTTCCTACTCCCCCCAAGTCCCACGAAGCAGGGAAGCTGTTACCAGCAGCTTCCCTGTAAAATAAAAAACCTAACAAAGTCTTTTTCCAGCAAAGCTCTGTAGAGCTCCACTGGTGTGCATCCAGTCTCCTGGGCACATTTTCTAAACTGAGGTCTGGAGGAGGGGCATAGAGGGAGGAGCCAGTTCACACTGTTGAAAAGTCTTAAAGTGCCGAAAGCTCCTGCAGAACAGTCTATACCCCATTGTACTAAAGTGGACCCAAGCATCCTATAGGACGTAAGAGAAATTAATGTAAATTATTATATCAGTGAAACACAACTTTTAAACACTGAGACTCCCAGCTGCTTAGCTTTCAGCAATGTTTGAGAAGAAAAAGGGAGTAGGGATGGACATTGGAAGCCTGCTATAGAATGGTTGGTTCCCGGGCTTCTGACATAAAATCACACGATGAAATGGCTACAAGCCATTGTAATTACAATCATTTGATAGTATAACCACCAAGGACAAATGCGCCATTAGCATTACCAATGTAGACCAGTAGGTAAAAATAAGAATTTACTCACCGGTAATTCTATTTCTCGTAGTCCGTAGTGGATGCTGGGGACTCCGTAAGGACCATGGGGAATAGACGGCTCCGCAGGAGACTGGGCACATCTAAAGAAAGATTTAGGACTATCTGGTGTGCACTGGCTCCTCCCCCTATGACCCTCCTCCAAGCCTCAGTTAGGAACTGTGCCTGGAAGAGCTGACACAATAAGGAAGGATTTTTGAATCCCGGGTAAGACTCATACCAGCCACACCAATCACACCATATAACACGTGACAGGAACCCCGGTTAACAGTATGATAACAAATGGAGCCTCTGAAGAGATGGCTCACAACAAAACCCGATTTTTGTAACAATAACTATGTACAGGTATTGCAGACAATCCGCACTTGGGATGGGCGCCCAGCATCCACTACGGACTACGAGAAATAGAATTACCGGTGAGTAAATTCTTATTTTCTCTGACGTCCTAGTGGATGCTGGGGACTCCGTAAGGACCATGGTGATTATACCAAAGCTCCCAAACGGGCGGGAGAGTGCGGATGACTCTGCAGCACCGAATGAGAGAATTCCAGGTCCTCCTCAGCCAGGGTATCAAATTTGTAGAATTTTGCAAACGTGTTTGCCCCCGACCAAGTAGCTGCTCGGCAAAGTTGTAAAGCCGAGACCCCTCGGGCAGCCGCCCAAGATGAGCCCCCTTTCGTGTGAAATGGGCTTTTACAGATTTAGGCTGCGGTAAGCCTACTGCAGAATGCGCCAGCTGAATAGTGCTACAAATCCAGCGCGCAATAGACTGCTTAGAAGCAGGAGCACCCAGCTTAGTGGGTGCATACAGGATAAACAGCGAGTCAGTCTTTCTGACTCCAGCCGTCCTGGAAATATAAATTTTTAGGGCCCTGACTACGTCCAGCAACTTGGAATCCTCCAAGTCCCTAGTAGCCGCAGGCACCACAATAGGTTGGATCAAGTGAAAAGCTGAGACCACCTTTGGGAGAAACTGAGGACGAGTCCTCAATTCTGCCCTATCTATATGGAAAATCAGATAAGGGCTTTTACAAGACAAAGCCGCCAATTCTGAAACCCGCCTGGCCGACGCCAGGGCCAACAGCATGACCACTTTCCACGTGAGATATTTTAAATCCACAGTCTTAAGTGGTTCGAACCAATGTGATTTCAGGAATGCCAAAACCACATTGAGATCCCAAGGTGCCACTGGGGGCACAAAAGGAGGCTGAATATGCAGTACTCCTTTGACAAAAGTCTGAACTTCAGGCATTGAAGCCAGTTCTTTTTGGAAGAAAATCGACAGAGCCGAAATCTGGACCTTTATGGACCCCAATTTGAGGCCCAACGTCACCCCTGCTTGCAGGAAGTGCAGGAATCGACCCAGGTGAAATTCCTCCGTCGGGGCCTTCATGGCCTCACACCAAGCAACGTATCTTCGCCAAATGCGGTGATAATGTCTTGCGGTGACATCCTTCCTGGCTTTGATCAGGGTAGGGATGACTTCCTCCGGAATACCCTTTTCCTTCAGGATCCGGTGTTCAACCGCCATGCCGTCAAACGCAGCCGCGGTAAGTCTTGGAACAGACAGGGTCCCTGCTGCAGCAGGTCTTGTCTGAGCGGCAGAGGCCAAGGGTCCTCTGTAAGCATCTCTTTAAGTTCCGGGTACCAAGCTCTTCTTGGCTAATCCGGAACCACGAGTATGGTTTTCACTCCTCGCCTTCTTATTATTCTCAGTACCTTGGGTATGAGAGGTAGAGGAGGAAACACATAAACCGACTGATACACCCATGGTGTCACTAGAGCGTCCACCGCTATCGCCTGAGGGTCTCTTGACCGGGCGCAATATCTTGTCAACTTCTTGTTGAGGCGGGGCGCCATCATGTCTACCTGTGGTTTTTCCCACCGGTTGACCAGCATTTGGAAGACTTCTGCCATCCTGCTTCTCGTGCCGCCCTGTCTGTTTACATGGGCGACCGCCGTGATGTTGTCTGACTGGATCAGTACCGGCTGGTTTTGAAGCAGGGGTCTTGCCTGGCTTAGGGCATTGTAAATGGCCCTTAGCTCCAGGATATTTATGTGAAGATAAATCTCCTGATCTGACCACAGTCCTTGGAAATTTCTTCCCTTTGTGACTGCCCCCCAGCCCCGAAGGCTGGCATCCGTGGTCACCAGGACCCAGTCCTGTATTCCGAATCTGCGGCCCTCTAGTAGATGAGCCCTCTGCAGCCACCACAGCAGCGACACCCTGGTTCTGGCCAATAGGGTTATCCGCTGTTGCATCTGGAGATGGGACCCGGACCATTTGTCCAACAGGTCCCACTGGAACGTCCTTGCGTGGAACCTTCCGAATGGAATTGCTTCGTACGAAGCTACCATTTTTCCCAGGACTCGTGTGCATTGATGTACCGACACTTTTACTGGTTTTAGGATGTCTCTGACCAGAGATGACAATTCCTCGGCTTTTTCCAGTGGAAGAAACACTTTTTTCTGGTCTGTGTCCAGAATCATTCCCAGGAACAGAAGACGTGTCGTCGGGACCAGCTGTGACTTTGGAATGTTTAGAATCCAGCCGTGCTGTTGTAGCACTTCCTGAGAAAGTGCCAACCCCACTATCAACTGTTCTTTGGACCTCGCCTTTATCAGGAGATCGTCCAAGTATGGGATAATTAAAACTCCCTTCTTGCGAAGGAGTATCATCATTTCGGCCATTACCTTTGTAAAGACCCTCGGTGCCGTGGATAACCCAAACGGCAGCGTCTGGAACTGATAGTGACAGTCCTGTACCACAAATCTGAGGTACTCCTGGTGCGGAGGGTAAATGGGGACATGCAGGTACGCATCCTTGATGTCCAGGGATACCATGTAATCCCCCTCCTCCAGGCTCGCAATAACCGCCCTGAGCGATTCCATCTTGAACTTGAACCTTTTGATATAAGTGTTCAAGGCTTTTAAATTTAAGATGGGTCTCACCGAACCGTCCGGTTTCGGTACCACAAACATTGTGGAGTAGTAACCCTTTCCTTGCTGAAGGAGGGGTACCTTGACAATCAATTTCTGTGAATACAGTTTTTTAATAGCCACCAACACTGCCTCCCTGGCAGAGGGAGTTGCCGGCAAGGCAGATTTTAGGAAACGGCGGGGGGGAGACGTCTCGAATTCCAGCCTGTACCCCTGAGATACCACTTGAAGGACCCAGGGATCCACCTGTGAGAGAGCCCACTGTGTGCTGAAAAACCTGAGACGTGCCCCCACCGTTCCCGATTCCGCCTGAACAGCCCCAGCGTCATGCTGTGGACTTACCGGACGCAGGGGAGGACTTCTGCTCCTGGGAACTAGCTGTGTGCTGCAGCTTTTTCCCCCTTCCTCTGCCCCTCGGCAGAAAGGATGAGCCTCTAGCCCGCTTATTTTTCTGGGGCCGAAAGGACTGTACCTGATAATACGGTGCTTTCTTTTGCTGTGGGGTAGCCTGTGGCAAAAAAAGTCGGTTTCCCAGCAGTAGCTGTGGAAACGAGGTCTGAAAGACCTTCCCCAAAAAGTTCCACCCCTTTATAGGGTAAAACTTCCATGTGCCGCTTGGAGTCGGCATCACCTGACCATTGCCTAGTCCATAACCCCCGTCTGGCGGCAATGGACATAGCGATTATTTTTGATGCCAGCCGGCAAATATCCCTCTGTGCATCACGCATGTATAAGACCGCGTCTTTTATATGGTCAATCGTTAGCAAAATATTGTCCCTATCTATGGTATCAATGTTTTCCGACAGGGAGTCTGACCACGCAGCAGCAGCACTGCACATCCAAGCTGATGCAATAGCGGGTCTCAATATAATGCCAGTGTGTGTGTATATAGCTTTTAGGGTACTTTCCTGCTTTCTATCAGCAGGTTCTTTTACGGCGGCCGTATCCGGAGACGGTAGTGCCACCTTCTTTGATAAGCGTGTCAGCGCTTTATCTACCCTAGGGGGTGTTTCCCAGCGTGACCTATCCTCTGGCGGGAAAGGGTACGCAGCCATTAACCGTTTAGAAATGATCAATTTCTTGTCTGGGGAAGTCCACGCTTCCTCACACACCTCATTTAATTCGTCAGATGCAGGAAAAACTACTGGTAGTTTTTTCTCACCAAACATAATACCCTTTTTTGTGGTACCTGGGGTATCATCAGAAAATAAGATTTTACTTACCGATAAATCTATTTCTCGTAGTCCGTAGTGGATGCTGGGACTCCGTCAGGACCATTGGGAATAGCGGCTCCGCAGGAGACAGGGCACAAAATTTAAAAGTTTGACCACTAGGTGGTGTGTACTGGCTCCTCCCCCTATGACCCTCCTCCAAGCCTCAGTTAGGATACTGTGCCCGGACGAGCGTACACAATAAGGAAGGATTTTGAATCCCGGGTAAGACTCATACCAGCCACACCAATCACACCGTACAACTTGTGATCTGAACCCAGTTAACAGTATGACAAACGTAGGAGCCTCTGAACAGACGGCTCACAACAATAACAACCCGATTTTTTTGTAACAATAACTATGTACAAGTATTGCAGACAATCCGCACTTGGGATGGGCGCCCAGCATCCACTACGGACTACGAGAAATAGATTTATCGGTAAGTAAAATCTTATTTTCTCTGACGTCCTAGTGGATGCTGGTACTCCGTCAGGACCATGGGGATTATACCAAAGCTCCCAAACGGGCGGGAGAGTGCGGATGACTCTGCAGCACCGAATGAGAGAACTCCAGGTCCTCCTTAGCCAGGGTGTCAAATTTGTAGAATTTTACAAACGTGTTCTCCCCTGACCACGTAGCTGCTCGGCAGAGTTGTAATGCCGAGACCCCTCGGGCAGCCGCCCAAGATGAGCCCACCTTCCTTGTGGAATGGGCCTTGACAGATTTAGGCTGTGGCAGGCCTGCCACAGAATGTGCAAGTTGAATTGTGCTACAAATCCAACGAGCAATCGTCTGCTTAGAAGCAGGAGCACCCAGCTTGTTGGGTGCATACAGTATAAACAGCGAGTCAGATTTTCTGACTCAGGCCGTCCTTGAAATATATATTTTCAATGCTCTGACAACGTCCAGCAACTTGGAATCCTCCAAATCGCTAGTAGCCGCAGGCACCACAATAGGCTGGTTCAGGTGAAACGCTGAAACCACCTTAGGCAGAAAGTGAGGACGCGTCCGCAGTTCTGCCCTGTCCGAATGGAAAATCAGATATGGGCTTTTATACGATAAAGCCGCCAATTCTGACACTCTCCTGGCTGAAGCCAGGGCCAGTAGCATGGTTACTTTCCATGTAAGATATTTCAAATCCACCGATTTGAGTGGCTCAAACCAATGGGATTTGAGAAAATCCAAAACTACATTAAGATCCCACGGTGCCACTGGGGGCACAACCTGGGGCTGTATATGTAGTACTCCTTTTACAAAAGTCTGGACTTCAGGAACTGAAGCCAATTCTTTCTGGAAGAAAATCGACAGGGCCGAAATTTGAACCTTAATGGACCCTAATTTGAGGCCCATAGACAATCCTGTTTGCAGGAAATGTAGGAATCGACCCAGTTGAAATTCCTCCGTCGGGGCCTTCCTGGCCTCACACCACGCAACATATTTTCTCCAAATGCGGTGATAATGTTGTGCAGTCACCTCCTTCCTGGCTTTTACCAGGGTAGGGATGACCTCTTCCGGAATGCCTTTTTCCCTTAGGATTCGGCGTTCAACCGCCATGCCGTCAAACGCAGCCGCGGTAAGTCTTGGAATAGACACGGTCCCTGCTGAAGCAGGTCCCGTCTTAGAGGTAGAGGCCACGGATCTTCCGTGAGCATCTCCTGAAGTTCCGGGTACCAAGTTCTTCTTGGCCAATCCGGAGCCACGAGTATCGTTCTTACTCCCCTTTGCCGTATAATTCTCAGTACTTTTGGTATGAGAGGCAGAGGAGGAAACACATACACTGACTGGTACACCCATGGTGTTACCAGAGCGTCTACAGCTATTGCCTGAGGGTCTCTTGACCTGGCGCAATACCTGTCCAGTTTTTTTGTTGAGGCGGGACGCCATTATGTCCACCATTGGTCTTTCCCAATGGACCACAATCATGTGGAAGACTTCTGGATGAAGTCCCCACTCTCCCGGGTGCAGATCTTGTCTGCTGAGGAAGTCTGCTTCCCAGTTGTCCACTCCCGGGATGAACACAGCTGACAGTGCTAACACATGATTTTCTGCCCAGCGGAGAATCCTTGCAGCTTCTGCCATTGCCCTCCTGCTTCTTGTGCCGCCCTGTCTGTTTACGTGGGCGACTGCCGTGATGTTGTCCGACTGAATCAACACCGGCTGACCCTGAAGCAGAGGTTTTGCCAGGCTTAGAGCATTGTAGATTGCTCTTAGCTCCAGTATATTTATGTGAAGAGACGTCTCCAGGCTTGACCACACGCCCTGGAAGTTTCTTCCCTGTGTGACCGCTCCCCAGCCTCACAGGCTGGCATCCGTGGTCACTAGGACCCAGTTCTGTATGCCGAATCTGCGGCCCTCTAACAGATGAGCACTCTGCAACCACCATAGCAGAGACACTCTTGTCCTTGTGGACAATTTTATCCGCTGATGCATCTGCAGATGCGATCCGGACCATTTGTCCAGCAGATCCCACTGAAAAGTTCGTGCATGGAATCTGCCGAATGGAATCGCTTCGTAAGAAGCTACCATTTTTCCCAGGACTCTTGTGCATTGATGCACAGATACTTTTCCTGGTTTTAGGAGGTTCCTGACTAGATCGGATAACTCCCTGGCTTTCTCCTCCGGAAGAAATACCTTTTTCTGAACAGTGTCCAGAATCATCCCTAGGAACAACAGACGTGTCGTCGGGATCAGTTGGGATTTTGGAAAATTCAGAATCCACCCGTGTTGTTGGAGCACTACTTGGGTTAGTGCTACTCCGACCTCCAGCTGTTCTCTGGATCTTGCCCTTATCAGGAGATCGTCCAAGTAAGGGATAATTAAGACGCCTTCTCTTCGAAGAAGGATCATCATTTCGGCCATTACCTTGGTAAAGACCCGGGGTGCCGTGGACAATCCAAACGGCAGCGTCTGAAACTGATAATGACAGTTTTGGACCACTAACCTGAGGTACCCTTGGTGTAGGAGGGGTACCTTGACTATCACCTGCTGAGAATACAGCTTGTGAATGGCCTCCAATACCGTCGCCCTGTCGGAGGGAGACGTTGGCAAAGCAGACTTTAGGAAACGGCGAGGAGGGGACTTCTCGAATTCCAACCTGTAACCCTGAGATACTACCTGCAGGATCCAGGGGTCCACCTGCGAGTGAGCCCACTGTGCGCTGAAATGTTTGAGGCGACCCCCCACCGCCCCTGAGTCTGCACTGGCGCGTCCATAAACTTCTTCTGGCAGATATGGACATCGCACTTACTCTTGATGCCAGAGTGCAAATATCTCTCTGTGCATCTCGCATATAAAGAAATGCATCCTTTAACTGCTCTATAGTCAGTAAAATACTGTCCCTATCCAGGGTATCAATATTTTCAGACAGTGACTCCGACCAAGCCACGCCAGCACTGCACATCCAGGCTGAGGCGATTGCTGGTCTCAGTATAACACCCGTATGTGTGTATATACTTTTTAATGTATTCTCCAGCCTCCTATCAGCTGGATCCTTGAGGGCGGCCGTATCAGGAGACGGTAACGCCACTTGCTTTGATAAGCGTGTGAGCGCCTTATCCACCCTAGGAGGTGTTTCCCAGCGCACCCTAACCTCTGGCGGGAAAGGGTATAATGCCAATAACTTCTTTGAAATTAGCAGTTTTCTATCTGGGGTAACCCACGCTTCATCACACACTTCATTCAGTTCCTCTGATTCAGGAAAAACTATCGGTAGTTTTTTCACACCCCACATAATACCCCTTTTTGTGGTACTTGCAGTATCAGAGATATGCAAAGCCTCCTTCATTGCCGTGATCATATAACGTGTGGCCCTACTGGAAAATACGTTTGTTTCTTCACCGTCGACACTGGATTCAGTGTCAGTGTCTGGGTCTGTGTCGACCGACTGAGGTAAAGGGCGTTTTACAGCCCCTGACGGTGTATGAGACGCCTGGACAGGTACTAACTGGTTTGCCGGCTGTCTCATGTCGTCAACCGACTTTTGTAGCGTGCTGACACTATCCCGTAATTCCATAAACAAAGCCATCCATTCTGGTGTCGACTCCCTAGGGGGTGACATCACCATTACAGGCAATTGCTCCGCCTCCACGCCAACATCGTCCTCATACATGTCGACACACAAATACCGACACACAGCAGACACACAGGGAATGCTCTGATAAAAGACAGGACCCCACTAGCCCTTTGGGGAGACAGAGGGAGAGTTTGCCAGCACACACCCAAGCGCTATAAATATATATAGGGACAACCTTAATAAGTGTGTTCCCTTTATAGCAGCTCAAATATTATAAATATCGCCAATAAGTGCCCCCCCTCTCTGTTTTTACCCTGTTTCTGTAGTGCAGTGCAGGGGAGAGTCCTGGGAGCCTTCCTCGCAGCGGAGCTGGGCAGGAAAATGGCGCTGTGTGCTGAGGAGAATAGGCCCCACCCCCTTTTCGGCGGGCTTCTTCTCCCGGTTTTTTTGGAACCTGGCAGGGGTTAAATACATCCATATAGCCCCAGGGGCTATATGTGATATATTTTAGCCAGAATAGGTATATTACATTGCTGCCCAGGGCGCCCCCCCCAGCGCCCTGCACCCTCAGTGACCGCTGGTGTGAAGTGTGCGGAGAGCAATGGCGCACAGCTGCAGTGCTGTGCGCTACCTCATGAAGACTGAGACGTCTTCTGCCGCCGGTTTCTGGACCTCTTCTCTATTCGGCATCTGCAAGGGGGTCGGCGGCGCGGCTCCGGTGACCCATCCAGGCTGTACCTGTGATCGTCCCTCTGGAGCTAGTGTCCAGTAGCCTAAGAAGCAAATCCATCCTGCACGCAGGTGAGTTCACTTCTTCTCCCCTAAGTCCCTCGTTGCAGTGAGCCTGTTGCCAGCAGGACTCACTGAAAATAAAAAACCTAACAAACTTTTTCTAAGCAGCTCTTTAGGAGAGCCACCTAGATTGCACCCTGCTCGGACGGGCACAAAAACCTAACTGAGGCTTGGAGGAGGGTCATAGGGGGAGGAGCCAGTACACACCACCTAGTGGTCAAACTTTTACATTTTGTGCCCTGTCTCCTGCGGAGCCGCTATTCCCCATGGTCCTGACGGAGTCCCAGCATCCACTAGGACGTCAGAAAAATGTGTAATACATTTTTCATAGCCTCAATCATATAACGGGTGGATCTATTGGAGGGTACACTCGTCTCATCATCGTCGACA
Organism: Pseudophryne corroboree; assembly: GCF_028390025.1. Classification (NCBI taxonomy): domain Eukaryota; kingdom Metazoa; phylum Chordata; class Amphibia; order Anura; family Myobatrachidae; genus Pseudophryne; species Pseudophryne corroboree. Next base: position 540,901,105 of record NC_086448.1, read on the forward strand.
CTGGAGTCGGTATCCGTGTCGACATCTGTATCTGTCATCTGAGGTAGCGGGCGTTTTATAGCCCCAGATGACATTTGAGACGCTTGGACAGGCACAAGCCGAGTAGCCGGCTGTCCTATGTCGTCAAACCTTTTATGTAAGGAGCTGACACTGTCACGTAAATCCTTCCATAAGTCCATCCACACTGGTGTCGACCCCGCAGAGGGTGACATCACATTCACAGGCATTTGCTCCGCCTCCACATCATTATCCTCATCATACATGTCGACACAGCAGTACCGACACACAGCAGACACACAGGGAATGCTCTTACAGAGGACAGGACCCCACAAAGCCCTTTGGGGAGACAGAGGGAGAGTATGCCAGCACACACCAGGGCGCTATATAACAGGGATATCACTATACAGAGTGTTTTCCCCTATAGCTGCCTATAATATATATATACTGCGCCTAAATTGTGCCCCCCCTCTCTTTTTTACCCTTTCTGTAGTGCAAGACTGCAGGGGAGAGCCAGGGAGCTTCCTTCCAGCGAAGCTGTGAGGGAATAATGGCGCCAGTGTGCTGAGGGAGTTGGCTCCGCCCCTTTTTCGGCAGGCTTTCTCCCGCTATTTTATCGTTTCTGGCAGGGGTTAATATACACCTATATAGCCTCTGGGGCTATATATGGTGTTAGTTTTGCCAGCCAAGGTGTTATTATTGCTGCTCAGGGCGCCCCCCCCCCAGCGCCATGCACCCATCAGTGACCGCAGTGTGTGGTGTGCATGAGGAGCAATGGCGCACAGCTGTAGTGCTGTGCGCTACCTTGGAGAAGACAGAAGTCTTCAGCCGCCGATTTTCCGGACCACCTTCTTGTTTCTGGCTCTGTAAGGGGGACGGCGGCGCGGCTCCGGGAACGGACGACGAGGTTGGTCCTGTGTTCGATCCCTCTGGAGCTAATGGTGTCCAGTAGCCTAAGAAGCCCAAGCTACCACCACTTAGGTAGGTTCGCTTCTTCTCCCCTTAGTCCCTCGTTGCAGTGAGCCTGTTGCCAGCAGGTCTCACTGAAAATAAAAAACCTAAACTATACTTTCTTCTAGGAGCTCAGGAGAGCCCCTAGTGTGCATCCAGCTCAGCCGGGCACATAAATCTAACTGAGGCTTGGAGGAGGGTCATAGGGGGAGGAGCCAGTGCACACCAGATAGTCCTAAATCTTTCTTTAGATGTGCCCAGTCTCCTGCGGAGCCGTCTATTCCCCATGGTCCTTACGGAGTCCCCAGCATCCACTAGGACGTCAGAGAAATAAATGTACTTGTTCTTGTGCCTACTTTGGGTCTTACCTACACAAAAGTTACACAGTATTCCCATAACATAACAAGATTATTTTTCCTGTAATGAGCATGGGGCATGCCTCAGGCCTGAATGGGTGACCTCCTGTACCCATGTGGTGTGATGGCCAGGTCAGGGTGTGCTGCAGAGTGTAGGAGAGCAGCTAGCAGCAGCATAATAAGCAGGCAGCCAGTGTGCTGTGCTCGGGTTACATGTAGCCTGACCTCACACTACCTCGGTGAGGCTGCTGTCCTGAGATGGCTCCTCATACACTGCGCATGAGAGGCGTACATGGCAAACACATGACGCCGCCACATCAACGCCCTCACATGTACCCCCGCTGTCACATGTGCCCCCACCAGTGTATGCGCGTACTACGCAGCCTAAGCTACTGGCCCCCGGGGACAGCTCAGCACGTTACCGAACGGCGTTTACCGTTCAGGAAACGCCCACCCGCCGCACTTTCAGCCAATCCCGGTTCTGCGCCGCACTCCGCAACAGCAGTGCACCCGTATCACAGCCTCTGAGTTCTGCTCTGCACAGCGCGAGCTGCAGCGCCTGATTGGCTGCTGCGGGGTCAGTGCTACCGGCGAGTCAGGCAGAGATGTGTTGCGTGGAGCAGCCATACAGCGCACTGACTGACATCAGCACCTTCACGGTGAGCAGTCATGTGGTACTGTAACGCTGCAGCGCTGGTCACAACTACCCAGCCTGACCCGGTGCCCGCACGCCTCGAGTCCGTTCCTAGCATATGAAAAGAAAGAACGGTCCCGGTGCTGGGGCAGGAACCATGTAGAGGCCCGTCCTCCTTCAGCCAATTAGAGGCAGGGATAGTCATCACGTGCCCATGCTACCAGATGCATGCTGGGAATCGTGGTCCCTTACAGCGCGTCACATACCAGCCGTACAGCTTTAGAACTACAAGTTCCAGCAGCTGCGGGACACCCCTAGCGTGCGAGCAAGGAGGCCTCCTACCACCATAATAACACAACTCACAGGCATATACTGTATATATCCCGCCCTGGTGCCCGAGGAGTGTGTCTTTCAGTGCTCCGGGTGTAGGTAGCGCGGCGGCACACACTGACACTGGGCTACATGTGAGGGGCACTGAGCCACCTGACCTCTAATCCGGCTGTATCGGCTCCTCCCGCATACAGTGCATAATAATAATAATACTGATAAAGCCTCCAGCAGCCCCGCCCCTCAGCCACGTGACGCTACGCTGACGTCACGGTAGCATCAGAGCCCCTTTCTCTGCATGGGAACTAGACACCACCCTGCCATTGGCTGTAGGAGACCGAGGAAAAAAAGCGATCCGGAGCGACACACAGAGCGCAGACCTCTCCGCTGCTGCTGCTGCTGCTGCTGTTGGGTGCACTCTGGTGCAGGCTAAACGTGACTTCCAACATTTGCTGTTTTTTTTATGCTATTATTATTATTATTATTTATGCACAGCCTGCCCATGTGCACGGCGCGCTCCTGCCCTCGCTTCCCAGGTGACAGCACTGTGCACGATGTAGCTGCTGGTCACAAGCCACAACCATGCTCCATTTGCACGGGAGACTGTGAATAGTGACACAATAAGAGAAGCACAGGGCGTCGTGCTCCGTCCTCGCTACCGTCTCCAGGCGAATACAGACATCTTCCCGCTATGATTCTCGTATTAAAGTGATTATCTGTGCACGCACCGGCGCCTCTCCTCTCCCCACAAAGGATCGCTCTCAAGGTGAATCTGGTGACCGAGGCAGAGGAGAGATCACGCAGAGCCGGGATTATCCGCCGCCACTAGCCCAGCAGGATCAGGACACTGTGCTGGGGATCTCCTGTCTCTGTGCCGGGGCTGCACTATATGAGGCAGCTGCTGACCCTTTCTGGATATCATGATGAGCAAGGAAAGGCCCAAGAGGAACATCATCCAGAAGAGATATGTGAGTAGAGCTCGCTCCCCCGTGTTATTGTTATGCGTGGCCGTGGCATCTCTCCAAGCGGACCTTTAAATGCCAAGGCTGTTGCCTTCCCTGCTGGCCGGCTGCTCCCCCCTCCTCCCCTCTGGCCGGGGCTTTAACCCTTCCCTGGCGGAGAGTGCCGCATCCCCCCTCCCCGGCACCCGCATACCTAGCAGTGCAGCGGAGTGTGTACGTGCTGCTGCTGACCTCAGATGACACGGCCATAAAGCACGGGAGGCCGGGGGGAGATCGCAGCGGATGCTATGCCTATATACATATATCTATATGCCCTGCTGTATCTCTGCCAGCGATCTTATTGCCGGGATCGCTGGCTGCCGGGCATCGGGTTACACTCGGCGACTGCTCGGGCTTTCCTTTGTTTTTCTGTAATAATGTCACCCGGTGTCATGCAGCGGGGACACACCGGGCACTAGGCACATACATTGTCCCCGTGTAACACGTTATTACACGATGCCACGGCTGTAGCAGCAATGCGCATTGCAGGTGGGTACGCTGTAACTTCCCATAGAGATGGCTGTGGCCAGGGCACGCTTTGTTCGGGTTGCGGGGTAATGGTGCTAGTGTATCAGTGGGATATAGAACACAGAAACTTGCGGAGAATGCCCCCTGTGTGCCCCTCCCTACTCCCTGTATTTCTCCTTACACCCGTGCCACCCTACAAGGAATCGTGTCGCAGAGATTCTGCCTGGCAACATCTCAGCTCCCCCAAATGGTGACGGGGTGGTGATTGTACGAGAAGGGGGGGCCAGGAGGTATATACTTGCTGTGGATAGCTGAGCAGACCGTGGCCCATAAACCAGCCCCTTCCCTCCCACTTCTCAGTAATAAGCATGGCTGCTGCCGTCTGCTCGCCGGCCATGCCCCCTCTCCTCCCCTCTATCTCCCCCCTCTAGCCGGAGGTGAGCCACAGGTTGCGCCGGACTGGCCGCAAAGAGGGGAGAGATAATCCAGACCCGGCCATCCGGGGCAGTGACGGCTTCTCTCACGGTGACGTCAGAATACCCTGTCCAGTTCCGAGCCACCTTCATGGCTCCATGGCATTCTGACGTCATACGTTCTGTCTGTCAGGGCAGAGGAGGATGTGTTGTCTGTAAGCTGGCATGGAGAGGCGGTGTGGGCACTGTACGAGGGGGTGAATCGCTGTTGCCAGTGACGTCACAGACTTTCCAGCACAGTAATGTCTGCTCTGAGAAGCCTGATGCTAGCAATGTTCCCATCTAACATTACCTTACTGCTCACATGTGTATGAGGTTACTGTGTAACAACTGCTTATAATAATGTGCACACAGTAACTAAGCATCTCTCCTGTGACGTTTACGGACACTGAATAAATAAATGAAGCAAAACAAGGATGGTCAATGTCAAAATGTCTGAGCATAAAATGTCTAATGTCTAATATGTTTTGTGTGACATATTTGTAGAGTGCAGTAGTCTGTGAATGTTGCTTATAAAAATACTGGTGTGCACGTTTTATATACTGTATAGTTTAATATCTGCTATGTTGTTTACAGACTTAAACATACATTATGACAATAATTGTACATTTTTACGTACGTGCATGCAGCTTCTCTACGACTAGATCAGTAATGCCCATGTTGGCACTGCATTTACCGTTTAAAATGGCTTAACACAAATGAGCTTATTTAGGGGTAGATTTAACGAGTGATATACTTGTTATCACTCATTGCGTTTGATAAATGGATCAGCTTCTGTCATTTTTCAAGTACATCTCAGGAGCTGATTGGCAGGAGCACTATTTATCATTTATAACGAGTAATAACAAGAATATCACTTGCTAAATCTGCCCCTGGAAATGATCTAAAGCCCCGTACACACGGGGGAGATGTGTGCTGGGGGAGGGGGCTGCTCATTTCACCCAGCGGTGAAATGAGCGATCTCACTAGATTTGGTATGCATGCATGCCAAATCTAGAGCCAGTGATAGCGACGTGCTGTCAAAGGCACCCTACACACGGAGAGATCCGTGCTTAATTTCTAAGCGATTGCTTAGAATTTAAGTACGGATCTCTCCGTGTGTACCCCCTTTAAGAAGACTGGCATGTCTCAGGACTTCACAGTCTGTTACCTTAACAAATTCATTACAGGTTGAGTATCCCTTATCCAAACTGCTTGGGACCAGAGGTATTTTGGATATCGGATTATTCCATATTTTGGAATAATTGCATACCATAATGAGATATCATGGTGATGGGACCTAAATCTAAGCACAGAATGCATTTATGTTACATATACACCTTATACACACAGTCTGAAGGTAATTTTAGCCAATATTTTTTATAACTTTGTGCATTAAACAAAGTGTGTCTACATTCACACAATTCATTTATGTTTCATATACACCTTATACACACAGCCTAAAGGTCATTTAATACAATATTTTTAAAATAACTTTGTGTATTAAACAAAGTTTGTGTACATTGAGCCATCAAATAACAAAGGTTTCACTATCTCACTCAAAAAAGTCTGTATTTCGGAATATTCCGTATTTCGGAATATTCCGTATTTCGGAATATTTGGATATGGGATACTCAACCTGTATCAAGAAAGCTTCAAAATGCTCAAAGAAAATACCTCAAAATAAATAACTGCTTTTGGCTTAATGCCCACTAACATAGCCACTCATAGCTTTCTTGTAAAATCTCTATGAGGAGCACTACTAGAACATTTAATAAGGATAGGAATGCATAGGATAGGGACAAGTTTGAAATGTGATTTAGAACATATCCGGCAAGGTGCTTCAAATTACAAAATTATTATTTTTTGTATATGTTTGGTTTTTTGTTTAGTTTAAGTTCTTTGGTGCACCCTTTACTTTGCATCTCTCTGTCTCTTTCATACACCCACATCAGTGGTTCTCAATCTGTGTGCCTAGGCACACCTTGGGGCACTTGCAGGGGTGCCTTGGATTGGTGGTCTAATTAAAATTATTTTTGGGTAATGTAATAGGCAAAGCTGGTGTTGATGGCTGCCAATCATAAAATATGTGGACAATCAGAAGCAAATCTTGTCACTCACCACACAACTGAACCTAAGTATGACATATAAACACCATTTACTTAATTGAATACTTCTTTCTAAATTTCTCAATAAGCAAATTTTGGCCTATGGGTGCCGTAAAAAAATTGTGATAACCCAGGGGGGTATTGGACTCCGGATCGACAGTGGCTAGGTCGACGCGGCCATTAGGTCGACATGAAAAAAGGTTGACATGAGTCTTTCAGTGTCGTTTTCTTCGTAAAGTGACCAGGAGCCCCAAATAGTGCACCGTGTCCCCTCGCATGGCGCTTCAGGCAAGGTGCCTTGCTCCGCTACCGCTGCACTCTGCACATGTTACCGTTCCCAATTGTAGTCCATGTGGATCGTAAAGTATGAAAAAGTTCACACAAAGAATAAAAATGCGAAAAACTCATGTCGACCATGTTCATGTTTACCTAAGTGGTGTCGACCTAGATTCCGGATACCCTCCAGGGCACCGTGATTCAAAAAAGTTTGGGAACCACTGGACTACATAAGTCTCTTAGATAATTATACCCCTATGAAGTGAGCTAAACACCTTCTATATCACTGAATATGACTGCAGTATAGATTGTGATAATGCTGAATTTTTCAAATTGTCACAGGAGACTTATTTTGCAAACCCACCTCTCACGATGATGTCATCCCCCTCTGGCGTCAGGGTATTGCTAATGAGAAGGTTGGTCTCCGGACTCCTAAAGCAAATAGGACTATGCATGCCCTGACACTTTATCCTTGTAGTTTCCATGCGTGAGCTGAAAAGCTAGTGTATTCACAGTAAATCTCCATAGGAGTCTGGTTGCCTGCGGGCCTGTAAGTTAGCATTAACCCCATCCCTAACATTTACAAATGGCAATGGATTAACTATGCATTAGCTTTCATGGGTATTTTTTTTTCTTGGGGTCTACAGCAGTTGGAATGCTTCCTACTGGTAAAGTGCCAAGATATTGGAGTGAATTTATTCCAGACCTTTGGTCTATTAACCATTTTGCTTAAGATACATAATAAAGTGTGGTTGCGTTTACCACAAGTTGGGCATGAGAAATATGTTCTCCATCCTAATATAGAGGAATTGAATGCTGGCTTTTCTTCATCATACTGCTGATAGAAATATAAGCAACAGAGTTTTGCGATTGACTAATATTTTGTCAGTTTAATTTTATAGGAAGGTTATTCTATCAATAATATTATAGGGACTCGCCAGTCCCTGGTGATTACTAAAATGGCCATGAACAATGTGAGTTCTCTGGATTTTAAAAGAGTCTGTGTGACCCCCTAAGTCAGTTATAGGGGCGAAAAGCTTGTCATTCCCCAGGACGGCTGCACACGGCAATCAATAGGAAATATGGTTCTCCTGTCATGTGTGCAGTATAGCCGCCGAACTCGCCCTCTGGCAGGAGATCTGTGGTTCCCACTAAGTATGTCAGTATGACATGCTGCAGAACAGAACACTTTATTTTACATCTTGCTTCACCCTAAGGGGTCTATTCAATTAGTGTCGAAATTTCCGACAAGTCGGAAAAATGGCACTTTTCGACTTTTTAGTTCAAATCTGGATTCGACCTATTCAATTCCAGTGCCATTTCTCTTGCGTCATAGAGGATGCTGGGGTCCACATTAGTACCATGGGGTATAGACGGGTCCACCAGGAGCCATTGGCACTTTAAGAGTTTGAGAGTATGGGCTGGCTCCTCCCTGAATGCCCCTCCTACCAGACACAGTTTAGAAAATGTGCCCGGAGGAGCCGGTCACAGCTAGGTGAGCTCTCCTGAGTTTTCCTGGTAAAAAAAAAGTTTTTTTTAGAGTATATTATTTTACAGGGAGGCTGCTGGCAACAGCCTCCCTGCAGTGAGGGACTGAGGGGGGACAGTGTCCGCCCTGCGGGGTCTGAACCACTGTCTCTGCTGACTGGACACTGCTCTCCAGAGGGGTCTGATTGTTCTCCGCCACAGGGGACCGCTCGCCCCAGCAGCATGGCGGGTGAGACACCGACCCCCCTAGCAAGCGAGGGTCGGTGTAAAGATGGCGGCCTCTGGGTAGGAGCGCAGTATTAACTGCGCTCCGGAGATGGCTCAGCGGTACATGGTGCTGCGCTATGAGGGGCGCCCTGAGGCAGCGCGACACCCTACACTGGTCCAGCAGCCTGTCGGGGTCCCCGGATCTCAGCCAGCACTAAATCCTCAGGCCAGTATAATCTGATGAAAAGCGGGAAGACAGCGCCATTTTGGGGGCGGAGCTTCTCCGAGCGGACCCAGCAGCGTTCAGCACCATTTTCCTGCCTGCACAGCGCTGACAAGGAGAATCGAGTCCCTCCACAGTAACTATAGCTATCTGCAGGTTGAGGAGGCTTTGCTAACCTTCCCTGCGTCAAAGAAATTGAATGCTATATTTGAGAAAGCATGGGAAAACCCGGAGAAAAAATTCCAGATCCCTAAAAGGGTACAGGTGGCATTTCCTTTCCCTGAGGAGGATAGGAAAAAATGGGAAACCCCGCCGATTGTTGATGCATCTGTGTCCAGACTCTCAAAGAAGGTGGTTTTACCTGTTCCAGGATCTACCGCCTCAAAGGAGCCGGCTGATTGAAAGATTGATAACACACTTACATCAATATACACTGCTTCAGGGGCCATATTACATCCCACTATTGCTAGTGCATGGATTGCAAAGGCTATAGTAAAGTGGTCGGCTACCTTACTTGAGGATTTGGATACGATGGCTAAGGGTGATGTTGAATAATTTTTACGCAACATTCACGATTCAGCAGGTTTTATAGTAGAATCCATGAAAGACCTGGGTTCCATGGCTGCAGGAATCTCTTCCATATCTGTTTCAGCTCATCGGGGACTGTGGCTGCGCCAGGAGTCGGCCGACGCGGAATCCAGAAAGAGTGTGGAGTCCCTACCCTGTACAGGTCAGGCTCTCTCTTTGGGGAAGCTTTAGACACCTGCTGTAGCCGTGGATATTCACGTAAGTCTCTGTTTCTTCCTTCAGCTGCACCTGCTCCGAAGAAATCCTTCTCTTCATCAGCAACACAGTCCTTTCGGCCTAACCAGCCTAGAAAGGCCAGACCGTCCAATACCTTCTTTAGGGGAGGTCGGATTAAGTCCAAGAAACCTGCTGCTGTAGGTTCCCAGGAACAAAAGCCTGCTTCGGGTGCGCCAAAGTCCTCCGCATGACGGTGGACCGCACAGCCTGGAGGTGGGGCCAGTGGGAGCGAGACTCGGACAATTCAGTCACGTCTGAGTATCGTCCGGCCTGGATCCCTGGGTGATAGATATTGTATCCCAGGGATACAGGCTGGAATTTCAAAGTCTCCCTCCTCATCGTTTTTTCAAATCGAGCTTGCCAGCTCTGCTGGCAGACAGCACTGTCCTACAAGAAGCTGTCCAGAAGTTGGTAGAGGCACAGGTCATTGTGCCAGTTCCTCCTCATTCGCAAACCACAGGTTACTATTCGAACCTTTTCGTGGTACCGAAACCGGATGGTTCGGTCAGGCCCATTCTGAACCTAAAATCATTAAACCCCTTTCTAAAGGAGTTCAAGTTCAAGATGGAGTCTCTCAGGGCGGTGATATCAGGTCTGAAATAGGGGGAATTCCTGGATATCAAGGATGCGTACCTCCACATTCCAATCTGGTTGCCGCATCAGGCTTATCTCTGTTTCGCATTACTGGACTGTCCGTTCCAGGCCTGCCATTCGGCCTCTCAACAGCACCGAGGGTGTTTACCAAGGTGATGGCAGAGATGATGGTTCTCCTCCGCAAACAAGGGGTGAACATCATTCCATATCTGGACAATCTGCTGATAAAGGCATCGTCCAAGGAGAAGCTGCTGCAGTCCATTGTTCTCACAACCCGCCTCCTCAAAATCCACGGTTGGATTCTGAATCTTCTAAAGTCACATTTGGAACCAACCCAGAGGTTGTCCTTTCTGGGAATGATCCTAGACACAGAAGTGCAGAGGGTGTTTCTTCCGCAGTAAAAGGCATTGGTGATACAAGCTATGGTCCGGGATATCCTGAAGCCAGCCCGGGTGTCTGTTCATCAATGCATTCGCCTGTTGGGAAAGATGGTGGCCTCTTACGAGGCTCTCCAGTACCGGAGGTTCCACACTTGGGCCTTCCAACTGGATCTCCTGGACAAGTGGTCAGGATCTCATCTCCACATGCACTAGAGAATACGTCTGTCGCCGAAGGCCAGGATTTCGCTCCTCTGGTGGCTGCAATTGCTTCACCTTCTGGAGCGCCGCAGGTTCGGGATTCAGGAATGGGTCCTTCTAACCACGTATGCGAGCCTTCGGGGCTGGGGAGCAGTAACTCAAGGAGTAACATCCGAAGGAAGGTGGTCAAGTCTGGAAGATGGTCTGCCCATCAACATCCTGGAACTAAGAGCCGTCTACAACGGTCTTCAGGTGGCCCATCTTCTATGAAATCGGGCCATTCAAGTGCAGTCGGACAATGTAACGACAGTAGCCTACATAAACTGACAAGGCGGAACGAAGAGCAGAGCTGCAATGTCGGAGGAGACAAGAATCATCCTCTGGGCAGAAAGACACGCGTTGGCGCTCTCGGCAATCTTCATTCCGGGAGTGGACAACAGGGAAGCAGACTTCCTCAGCAGACACGATCTCCATCCAGGGGAGTGGGGTCTCCATCCAAAGGTGTTCAAGGAAATAACAGAACTTTGGGGGTTACCCCAAATAGACATGATGGCCTCTCATCTCAACAAGAAGCTCCAACGTTATTGTTCCAAGTCGAGGTACCCACAAGCAGTGGATGCCCTGGTGTCTCCGTGGGTGTTCCAGTCAATGTACGTGTTTCCACCACTTCCACTCATTCCAAGAGTTCTAAAGCTTGTAAGGAGGACAAGAGTTCAAGCGATGCTCATTGCTCCAGACTGGCCAAGGCGGGCTTGGTACGCGGACCTTCTGAATCTCTTGCAGGAAGAGCCAAGGCCTCTTCCTCTTTGGGAGGACCTGCTGCAGCAGGGGCCGTTCGCCTATCAAGACTTACCGTGGCTACGTTTGACGGCATGGAAGTTGAGCGCCTTATACTTGCTCGGAAGGGCATTCCGAAGGTCATTCCTACCCTGATACAGGCTAGGAAAGGAGTAACGTCTAAACCTTACCACCGTATTGGGAAGAAATATGTCTCTTGGTGTGAATCCAAGAAGTTTCTTACGGTGGCGTTTCAATTCGGACGTTTTCTTCTCTTCCTGCAAGCAGGTGTGGATATGGGCCTGAGTTTGGGATCTGTGAAGGTCCAGATTTCGGCCTTATCCATTTTCTTCCAGAAACAATTGGCTGCCCTCCCTGAGGTTCAGACTTTTTTTTTTTTTGAAGGGAGTTCTGCACATCCAACCTCCCTTTGTACCGCCTTGGGACCTTAACGTGGTGTTGCAGTTCCTCCAGTCAGATTGGTTTGAGCCGCTACAGGAGGTTTAGGTCAATTTTCTTACATGGAAGGCTGTCACGTTGTTGGCCTTACCTTCTGCTAGACGTGTGTCCGAATTAAGGGCTTTATCCTGTAAAAGCCCTTACTTGATCTTCCACGAAGATAGAGCTGAGCTCCGGACACGTCAGCAGTTTTTTCCGAAGGTTGTGTCCGCATTTCATATCAACCAACCTATTGTGGTGCCAGTGGCTACTGACTCCTCAATTACATCAAAGTCCTTGGATGTTGTGAGGGCTCTGAAGATATATGTGAAGAAAACTTCTCGTCACAGAAAATCGGGCTCTCTGTTTGTCCTATATGAACCCAAGAAAATTGGGTGTCCTGCTTCTAAGCAGATGATCTCTCGCTGGATTCGTTTCACTATCCAGCACGCTTATTCTACGGCAAGATTGCCGTGTCCAAAATCTGTTAAGGCCCACTCTACTTGTAAGGTGGGGTCTAACTGGGCAGCTGCCCGGGGGGGCTCGGCATTGCAACTATGCCGAGCTGCAGCTTGGTCTGGGTCGAACACGTTTGCAAAGTTTTACAAGTTCGATACTTTGACTGAACTTTAGATCATCAGAGGCCAATCAGTTTTGCAGGAGCCTCCGCGCTCTCCCTCCCGTTATGGTACTAATGTGGACCCCAGCATCCTCTAGGACATAAGAGAAAATAGGATTTTGGATCCCTACCGGTAAATTCTTTTCTCGTAGTCCGTAGAGGATGCTGGGCGCTCGCCCAGCGCTTCGTTTTCCTGCACCCGTTTTATGGTTCAGTACAGCTTGGTTTTGTTATGTACTGTATTGTTACTTGGTAAGTAATGTTTCAGCAGTTGCTGAGGTTTTCAAGGTAGTTAGCTTGGTTTGCCTTGTTATGTGTGAGCTGGTGTGAATCTCACCACTATCTGTGTAAAATCCTTCTCTCGAAGATGTAAGTCTCCTCGGGCACAGTTTCTAGACTGACTCTGGTAGGAGGGGCATAGAGGGAGGAGCCAGCCCACATTCTCAAACTCTTAAAGTGCCAATGGCTCCTGGTGGACCCGTCTATACCCCATGGTACTAATGTGGACCCCAGCATCCTCTACGGACTACGAGAAAAGTATTTACCAGTAGGAAACCAAAATCCTATTTTTTCCGACTTGTCGGAGAACACGTGGATCGGTGGATTAGCCACGGATTCACTTTTTTTGTCGAATTTATGGGCGTTTCCGACAGGTTTTTGGCCCGTTTTCGACAATGCCGATTCGACTTTAAAAAAAAAAGTCGGATCGGTATTGTCGAAAATGGGCAAATAACCTGTCGGAAATGCCCGCAAACTGAATAGTGAAATGTCGGAGAAGATCCGACACTAATTGAAAATACCACTAAGGGTCTATTCTCACCATTTGTTTTTTTTCTGGCATGTGAAAATCTGTGACTTTTGAATGTAAATGTATACCATCACAAAAAAATACGCTGATGCAGTAACTTTTTTTCTTATTTATCCATGTTATTGCCCTGTTTTCATCTGGTGAAATCCCATCTTTCTATATTGAAAAACATAAGAAAACTTGCACATTTAGAAATCATTTTGCTAATGCATTTTTTTGGAGGATTTCTCCAAAAATGCATTGGAATATGTCAAAATTGAGTACAAAATAAATATATGGGGGCAGATGTATTAAGCCTGGGGAAGGGATAAAGCAGTGATAAGCGCAAGGTGATAACGCACCAGCCAATCAGCTCCTAACTGTAATTTTTAAAATCCGTAATGACTTGCTGGTTTGTTAAGCCCAGTACTCACGGGCCGATCAAGGAGAGATGCGTGCTGAGCGAACCGCTCAGCACACATCTCTCCTGCCGCTCAGCACAGCGCGATCTGTGCTGAGCGTGCGGGGGGAGACGGGGGAGCCGCTCACTTCACCCAGCGGGTGAAGTGAGCGACCCGCTAGATTGGCCTGCATGCAGGCCAATCTAGCAGCGGCGATAGCGATGTGCGGGGCCGCGCATCGCTATCGCCGAGGGGGCTACACACGGAGCGATCCTGCCGATATTCTAAGCAATCTAGTCAGATTGCTTAGAATATCGCTCCGTGAGTACCCCCCTTTATCACCTTCCACTTATCACTGCTTTATCACATCTCCAGGCTAATACATCTTCCCCCATGTGCTTTAAGGTGCCCATATGCAGGGTGATGGAGCTCCTATGACTTTGCTTCTTCTTAGTGGTGTGCATACAAACCTGAAGATGGGCATATTAGCACTCCCAGGCAATGACAGATTTAGTGCACATATTGAGCCCATTATGCTGTGATTTGTGAGAAACTGAAGTTATCCTTATTTTTAACTTCTTTGACTCCTTTTTCCATTAAGATTTTGTAGTTAATGCAACTTTTGGATACATCTACAGTTTGTATTGGATCCTCCTATATTTAAGTCTCTAATTACTTCCAATGTTTTTCCCATTTAATAGATTTTGTGAAACAAACATTTACAAATTGTATGTGCCGCTTGTGAAATAATGGGATGCTATTGCTATTATCTGCTGACAGTTGTTTATAAATACAAGCATATGGGTGAATACAGATAAGCTGGAACGTGCCCTGGAACTTCTGCTGAATTGAACATCCTCTGTCGGTTACTGTTCACATCCGCTACCTACTGTCTGCTTTATGTTGTCCGTGAGCAAAATCCAACAATACCATCTCCTCTCCTCGGATTTACTTCCGAGAGATCCTTCGGAGCTGCTGCTTTGGCTTGTCACCTTGTTGCTCAGTTTGTCTCATAAAGGAATGTCTGTTTTTTTATTATTTCTTTTGTCTCTGCACTGGTATTTTAGATTGTTTTGCTTTTGTGTAGGCCAGTCGTTCTGCAAGTGTTTTCATTTTGTGCAGAGAGAAGGCAGCATAGCAACCGTCGGCTAATTCTTCCAGCTGTTCCATTATTCATTTTGCTTCTCCCTTCCCCCATTTGCTTATTCTCCTAGGCCTCTCACACTTGCACCTGTTTCTCACTATGCCAGACACCATGCACTTTGGTGAAGTAATTTGTTATTGGTACATCTGGATCTTTCAGATTGAATTTCTGTTACTCCCTTGAAAGTGAACTCACTTTGTTTTGTTATTTAATATATTTTTTTTAACATCCCATGACCTATTTTTCCTTTTCTTACACTTGGTATTTTCACTCACCTGCTTATTGCTCAGATTTTTCAGGTTTTTTCACATGTGCATATTCGTCTAGCTGTACATATGTTATGTTAAATGGCATTGATTTACTAAAGCATATTGGGGCAGATGTATTAAGCCCGGAGAAGTAATAAAGCAGTGATAAGTGGAAGGTGATAACACACCAGCCAATCAGCTCCTAACTGTTGATTTACATATTGGAGCTGGTTGGTTGGTGCGCTATCACCTTGCACCTATCACTGCTTTATCACTTCTCCAGGCTTAATACATCTGCCCCAGTGGTTTTCTCAGGCTCAGTGGATCTTCATTTTACTCTCCTGTCCAGCCAGGTGCGGAATAAAATGTGTTTCCACACACACACCTGTTTAGATAAAGTGGAAGCAAACGAGTATCTGAGTTTGATTCACAGCCTTAAGTAAAACGCTTTCGCAGGTGGTTTCATTCACTGGAGCATGAGGCTACTCTCCATTTGCTATGAATTACAGCTTTCGGTGTTAGGTTGAGCGTGAGTTTGGGTTTGTGTGCCCATCCTTCTATGAATTTTTTACGTTTATTCTAACTGGCAAGTGGTGGGCTTGGTGAAACTGTAGACTAGATCCATTCAAATGTTATATAATAGAATTTTACATATTTTAGTCGGACATGCAGGGGATCATGTGGGTTTTTCGCTCCCATATCTTTAAAAAATGTGAAGTAGTTGAGTGTAAACGGTCTTAAGAGCTAGGCTACACGAAGAGTTTTAACCTTTAATGTCTTGCAATGACTTGTAATAGGAGAACTGTAACCGATTTCCCCTGATTAAGGATGTAGTCATTAGGTCAACAATAACAATGACATTCATGATTTTGTCACCACAATGTGGATAGTTATGACGTCAAAATTGTTAAAATGTCCATACTTTTACAATGTCCACATGTGAAAAGCTAATGTTTGTCAAAATGTCAACATTAGGCTTAGTCTGCAGGATGGGTAGGCACTAGAGAGAGGGGTTACATATGGCGAGCCGGCTGCCAGTATCCCAACAGCGGGATCCAAGCTGCCAGAATGCCGGCAGCAGTCTAAGTGCTAAGTGTCCCCTTGCGGGCTCGATGGCTTGCCACAGATCTATTCCCACTCTATGGGTGTCATGGGCACCCACGAGTGGCAATAGCCCTGGTGCGCCGGGATTCTGGCTGCTGACATTGCCAGCACTTATGTCTGAGAGTGCCCGTTCTTGCGCCTAAACACCCTGTTTGTGGCTCGAGTACGGGCAGTCTCTGACAAAGCATATTCCTGAATTGAATAGTACCGAGACCTCCTTCCTGAGGGTGGTCTTCAGTATGCCGACTGTCGGGATCCCGGCGCACAGTATACCAGCGCCGGAATCCCAACAGCCGACATACCGACACTTTTTCTCCCTCGTGGGAGTCCATGACCCCCCTGGAGGGAGAATAAAATCGCACGCCACCGTGCCCACAGCGTGGCGATCGCAGCGAGTCGGGCTCCCGGCGCCGGTATGCTGGTCGCCGGGAGCCCGGCCGCCGGCATACCATACTACACTCCTTCCTGAATCTATTGCCTTCACAATCAATTGAATCGACCCCTAAGTCATCTTAAAAGAGCTGCTCTATCCGCACTGTAGAGTGAAACTATTTGTAAAGGTCCTTTGGGGATACAGTATATATATAATCTATCAATGTCTTTTAAAGGCTGCTGAGTGCAATCCGAAGGCAGGAACCCAGACATGAAAGAATGCATGTAATAGCAAAGAATAAATAAACTTCCAGCAAGTTCCTGCTTGTGGGTGTTTACTGTATGTCCCGAGTATGTTTTTGCTGATTGGACGGGGGAGGATGTAGGAAACAATGTATATGCTGATTCCAGTCGTCCAAGTTTCATCACTGTTAATACAGCATAGGTTAGTCATGCAGCCTAAAGCGCTTTGCCCGTAGCAAGAGACCTACCGATCAGCATCTCCTGCTTTGAGAAGCTAGCTGATGAATATATCAGTCATCTGGCTGTATTTGTAGTCATCCATTAGTAAAACAATTCTGAGGTTATTTTGGGTGTTGGTATGGAACATGTACAATACTACAAATGACTGTAAAGTGGGAAAATCTACATTTATCAAATAAGGATTTGCAAAGGAAAAAAAAATGAAGTTTCAGCTGGAGTATTGTGCATTTTATTTATCGTGCATCAGGCCAGGTGTCATTCACAAGAACCTGATTTGGAGTTCACTTATTACATTTCATCTTGTCATAATATTACCAGTTATTTATCTAGCACACACTTATTCCGCTGTACAGAGAATATTTGTCCATTCACATTAGTCCCTGCCCCAGTGGGGCTTACAATCCATATTCCCTATCTCATACACACACACGCACGCACACACATGCACATACGTTCTTGTTAAGGTCCAATTAGCCTACCTGTATATTTTTGGATTGTGGGAGGAAACCGGAGTACCAGGAGGAAACCCACACAAGTACGGAGAGAATATACAAACTCCACACAGTTAGGGTCATGGTGGGAAGCGAACACATGACCTCAGTGCTGTAAGGGAGTATTGACAACCATTACACCGTCCGTACTTCCCCTATGTGTTGGTGTGCTGTGGCTTCATTGGGAAGCAGTATGTTTACATGCCAAGTTATGAAAATGAGGGCTTAACATTTCCAAACAATGTGAGCGAAGTATGTTTCAGTGTATGTTTCACTAATATATTCCTTCTCAACGTACATTTCCCACGCGTTTTTACTAGCATTTTCTTAATGCTAGCAAAAACATACGCCTCCAACCGAGTGGGACTATAATCTGCGCTTGAAGCATGGCTCGCCTCACTGCCTGGATTTTGACATCCGGGATGCCGATGTCAGTATAGTGACAGCCGGCATCCTGTCTGCCGATCAAACGCATGTATTCCCATGGGCAAATGCTTGTTTGATATTGGTTATCGCTGACTTTCTTATACGTCCTAGAGGATACTGGGGTACACATTAGTACCATGGGGTATAGAAGGGTCCACTGTGAGCCTTGGGCACTTTAAGAAATCAATAGTGTGCACTGGCTCCTCCCTCTATGACCCTCCTACCAGACTCCGTTTAGACCAGGGGTGGGGAACCTTTTTTCTACCGAGGTCCATTTGGATATTTATAAAATCCTTCAGGGGCCATAGAAAAATTCTCAACTTAAAAAATTACCCTGCCCCCCAGTAGGTCTGCCCCTTAGAGGCACTGTGTGTGCGTGCCAAAAAAATGGGTGTGGCCAGTTAAAATGGGACGTGATACACATATGCCCCCAATAGTGCAGTGCCAGATCCACAATTGCCCTCACAGTGCCAGGTATACAAATGCCCCCCCCCCCCACAGTGCCAGGTATACAAATGCCCCCCCCCCCACAGTGCCAGGTATACAGATGCCCCCCCACAGTGCCAGGTATACAGATGCCCCCCCACAGTGCCAGGTATACAGATGCCCCCCCACAGTGCCAGGTATACAGATGCCCCCCGCCCCCCGTGCTGCTTACCGCTGCTGGCAGGTTCTTTCGGAGGGACACGGAGGAGAGTGCGGCTATGTTGGGCGGCGGCGTGTAGTACTTGAAACCAGCCGCCGGTTCGAGGGCCAATCAGAGCTCGCGGACCAGCAGCCGCGGCTCCTGATTGGCTGCCGGTCCGCGAGCTCTGATTGGCTCACGAACCGGCGGCTGGTTTCAAGTCCTACACGCCGCCGCCGCCACCCGACAATAGCCGCGCTCGCCTCCGGAGTCCCTGTCCTGACAGCTGAGACACGCTGCCGCCGGACTGAGCGGCGGCGTGTCTCACTGAGAGAAGCGGGTGGGCTGGAGCAAACGGCTTTGCGGGCCGGAGGTTCCCCACCCCTGGTTTAGACAATATGCCCGGAGGAGCCGGTCACGCTTGGAAAGCTCCTGAAGAGTTTTCTGCATTTATTTCTATTTTATTCTTTTCAGGCAGGTCTGGCTGGCACCAGTCTGCCTGCTTTGTGGGACTTAGAAGGGGGGGGGGGGGGGGAGGGAAACGGCCCAACCTCCCTAGGGTTAATGGTCCCGTTCCCTGCTGACAGGACACTGAGCTCCTGAGGGCCCTATTCGCAAGCCCCACCACAGTGAGCGTACAGACCCGCAGCATGCCGCCATCCCTAACAGAGCCTGAAGAGTGGTGAGTAGGTCGCCGGCATCCCGGATAGCTGGTCGCCGGCGGTAATGGCCGCATCAGGGTAGGAGCGCAGCACTGCATGCACGCTGCGCTCCATGCTTCAGGGGCACTGTGTGACTGCTGTGAGGAGTGGCTAGAGCCAATGTTATTACCTACTACTGGCACATATTACAGGGTTTTAACCCAATGTAACCCTTATTCTGTCACCTCAGCCAGTATAAAAAGCGGGAAGGCCGCGTGCCATTAAGGGGACGGGGCCTTCAATATGAGCAGATCCAGCAGCTCACCAACGCCATTTTCCCTTCTGCAGCTTACAACAGGCAGCCTAACAGGAAAGTGCAGCTCCTCCACACTGACTCCTGAAATGTCAGTTCCGGCAGCCATCGCTCTCGAATGGAGCAAAAAAATTGAATTGCTATGTTCTGCGCCATCTAGTGTATGCCAGCGAGTAAAACAATTGAATCTCACACTATGTTTCTGCACAGCACACCAATGTAAAATTTTGTATAATGGTGGCATGGAAGTTATCTACATTTTTGTATACTGCAGCATTTTTTGTGCCTTTTAAACCACCATTTTGTGCAAGTCATACAAGAGCATAGCAAACCAAATAGCAAGCAACTGGGCAAAACTATGTTGCACTGTAGGTGGGGCAGATGTACCATGGGGGTCATTCCGAGTTGATCGCTCGCTAGTTTTTAGCAGCCGTGCAAACGCTAAGCCGACGCCCTCTGGGAGTGTATCTTGGCTTAGCAGAAGTGCGAACGAAAGGATCGCAGTGCGACTACGAAAAAAAATTGTGTAGTTTAAGAGTAGCTCCAGACTTACTCAGTGCTTGCGATCACTTCAGACTGTTTAGTTCCGGATTTGACGTCACAAACACGCCCTGCGTTCGGCCAGCCACGCCTGCGTTTTTTCGATCACTCCCTGAAAACTATCAGTTGACACCCAGAAACGCCCCCTTCCTGTCAATCACTCTGCAGCGGCTATTGCGACTGAAAAGCTTCGCTAGACCTTGTGTGAAAGTACTTTGTGCGTGCGCATTGCGCCGCATGCGCAGAAGTGCCTTTTTTTGCATCATCGCTGCACAGCAAACATTTTCAGCTAGCGATCAACTCGGAATGACCCCCTATGTGCAGAGAGAGTTCGATTTGGGTGGGGTGTGTTCAAACTGAAATCTAAATTGCACTGTAAAAATGAAGCAGACAGTATTTACCCTGCACAGAAACAATATAACCCACCCAAATCTAAATCTCTCTGCATGTTATGTCTGCCCCCCCTGCAGTGCCCATTTGCTTGCTTTTTGGGTTGTTAACAAACCTGAATAACCCCAATAGTTGGCACAATTAAACTGCATGTGCAGAGATGTTACAGAAAAAAATGTAAAGGCTATCATTAAAGCTGTACTTCAGATGTCAGAGTAATTTACAGAATGAAATTGTTTTAGAATATTTTCGTGCCTGCATATTTATCTAATATTTATCTTGTTTTCTTTTCAGGGGCGATTTTATTTTATTAACAGCAGCGATAATTAGTAGGCACCAGAGCAATTCAATTGTTCCAGGTTCCCATTAATTATTGCACTTGTGATGCCCAATTAGACCGGATAAATGAGAAAACAATTGAATTTCCCTCTTCATGTCTGATTTTGAAACATAAATTTAGCTTATTGAGTAGATGGGATGTAGTCAATAGATTAACAATAACAATGCTGACATTCATAATGTCAACAGGCAATGTGTCGACATTCTCAGAACGTAGACTGGTGAAATATTGACAGCGTTAGGCGGCGAGGGTGGATAGTGTTAAACTGCAATGGTCAGGTTAGGGTTATGCACTGGATGGAGGGTTAGAGGTAAGGGTAGGGATAGCGGAGAAATACTTACGAAACAGTGGTGGATCAGAGGTTTTATGGTCACATGATCGCTGGGACCCGGAAGACGCCACTGTAGCCACCAGGAGAAGGTAAGTCACCGCAGGGCCGACATAGATGATATGTCAATATTGTAACATGTCGACTTTTCATCCCTGTCTACATGATGACTGTCGTCATGGCCATCGTCGACATTATGACCATATCAACATTCCCATGTCGACATGTTGTGCTAAACCTGAGTAAATGACGATAAGACCTATCTTTGTGCAGCTAGATTTGTACACAGGAATTTGGTGTGCGTAGTAAAACTTGTTTCTCATGATATCAAATCTAAAATATTCTAAGTGCAGATTAGTTTCAGTTTACCACACATGATTACTTCATCTTTTTATATACAGTATGACTACTTTTACTTTGGGTTTAGCAGTCCTTTAAGCAAACCACTTCTGAATAATGCTTTAAGGGTCATGAATTGAACAGGTCTAAGGTAGGCCCTATTGCATTATGTGCATCTTTAAATAATTTACTCAGAATAATTTTTTAATGTTTTAGGTAACTGAACATGCACTGAAAAACCATATGTGTCAGAGTTCTAAAGCTCTACAGTCTTACATCTAAATTACTTCGTCCTCCATTCACTTTTATTCATATGTCTGTAGTGTGCATTATTAAGGTGGGGCTACTAATGGTTTTAAATCGGTGCAATATTCTCCATTTGTTTATTAGAAATAACACATTATTTCCTAGTGTGCTGAAGAAATATTTCAAGTGAAGTAAGTTGTTGTAGTTTATTATAATTCCTTGGGCGGTATTCAAATGTTATCGCAGGCACACGCACCCGCCGACAGCTATTCAAATGTTGCTGCTGACGGATGTGAGAACTTAATTTGTGCTCGCTACTCTTGGAGGTGGCGAGCTGAAATGTGCAAAAAGTTATCCGTTTGGGCACCCAAGCGGGACTTATCACATAACTCCCATTTGTTAAGTCAGGTTTTGTCGCCTTACACGGCTAAACCCAACTGATATGGGCGCAATAACGGGGCACAATTGAATATTGCCCGCTATCTCCAGTCTCTTTAGATGGGAGACCGGGCATGCTTAAACAATTCCCTCCTTTAAGTCATTTTCTGTTCATTATCTTTGTTGCAATGTGATGTGTCTGGTAATTTCAATCTAGCCTCTTAAATACTACTTTTGGAATTTGTCATTTGTTTTTATTTGGCTCAGAGTAGCTGTTAATACTGATTTATAAAAGCATTCACATGTAATTGTCCCTTTAGTATCTCCATGCTTCTGTATTTTATGAAAATCTGTTCTGTACTTCATTATTTTCTGTACTATATTATGCTATGTATCTGTTAAGCGCCTTGAGTCCTATTGGAGAAAGAGCGCTATATAAATAAAATTATTATTACTATTATTATTATTTTCTCTGACGTCCTAGTGGATGCTGGGGACTCCGTAAGGACCATGGGGGATTGCGGCTCCGCAGGAGACTGGGCACAAAAGTAAAGCTTTAGAACTACCTGGTGTGCACTGGCTCCTCCCCCTATGACCCTCCTCCAAGCCTCAGTTAGATTTTTGTGCCCGAACGAGAAGGGTGCACACTAGGGGCTCTCCTGAGCTGCTTAGTGAAAAGTTTAGTTTTAGGTTTTTTAGGTTCAGTGAGACCTGCTGGCAACAGGCTCACTGCATCGAGGGACTAAGGGGAGAAGAAGCGAACTCACCTGCGTGCAGAGTGGATTAGGCTTCTTAGGCTACTGGACATTAGCTCCAGAGGGACCGATCACAGGCCCAGCCATGGATAGGTCCCAGAGCCGCGCCGCCGGCCCCCTTACAGAGCCAGAAGACAGAAGAGGTCCGGAAAATCGGCGGCAGAAGACGTCCTGTCTTCAACAAGGTAGCGCACAGCACTGCAGCTGTGCGCCATTGCTCTCAGCACACTTCACACTCCGGTCACTGAGGGTGCAGGGCGCTGGGGGGGGGGCGCCCTGAGACGCAATAAAAACACCTTGGATGGCAAAAAATGCATCACATATAGCTCCTGGGCTATATGGATGAATTTAACCCCTGCCAGAATACACAGAAAAACGGGAGATAGGCTCCGCCCCCTTCTCGGCAGCCTTATCTCCTCAGCACACTGGCGCCATTTTCCCTCACAGCTCCGTTGGAGGGAAGCTCCCTGGCTCTCCCCTGCAGTCACTACACTACAGAAAGGGTTAAAAAAGAGAGGGGGGCACTAATTACGCGCAGTATTAAGAATACAGCAGCTATAAGGGGAAAAACACTTATATAAGGTTATCCCTGTATATATATATAGCGCTCTGGTGTGTGCTGGCAAACTCTCCCTCTGTCTCCCCAAAGGGCTAGTGGGGTCCTGTCCTCTATCAGAGCATTCCCTGTGTGTGTGCTGTGTGTCGGTACGTTTGTGTCGACATGTATGAGGAGAAAAATGATGTGGAGACGGAGCAGATTGCCTGTAATAGTGATGTCACCCCCTAGGGGGTCGACACCTGAGTGGATGAACTGTTGGAAGGAATTACGTGACAGTGTCAGCTCTGTATAAAAGACAGTGGTTGACATGAGACAGCCGGCTACTCAGCTTGTGCCTGTCCAGACGTCTCATAGGCCGTCAGGGGCTCTAAAGCGCCCGTTACCTCAGATGGCAGATATAGACGCCGACACGGATACTGACTCCAGTGTCGACGGTGAAGAGACAAATGTGACTTCCAGTAGGGCCACACGTTACATGATTGAGGCAATGAAAAATGTTTTACACATTTCTGATAATACGAGTACCACCAAAAAGGGGTATTATGTTCGGTGAGGAAAAACTACCTGTAGTTTTCCTGAATCTGAGAAATTAAATGAGATGTGTGATGATGCGTGGGTTTCCCCCGATAACAACTGATAATTTCTAAAATGTTATTGGCATTATATCCTTTCCCGCCAGAGGTTAGGGTGCGTTGGGAAACACCCCCTAGGGTGGATAAAGCGCTCACACGCTTGTAAAAACAAGGGCTCTACCCTCTCCTGAGATGGCCGCCCTTAAGGATCCTGCTGATAGAAAGCAGGAGGGTATCCTAAAATGTATTTACACACATACTGGTGTTATACTGCGACCAGCAATCGCCTCAGCCTGGATGTGCAGTGCTGGGTTGGCGTGGTCGGATTCCCTGACTGAAAATATTGATACCCTAGATAGGGACAGTATATTATTGCCTATAGAGCATTTAAAAGATGCATTTCTATATATGCGTGATGCACAGCGGAATATTTGCCGACTGGCATCAAGTCTAAATGCGTTGTCCATTTCTGCCAGTAGAGGGTTATGGACACGACAGTGGTCAGGTGATGCGGATTCCAAACGGCATTTGGAAGTATTGCCTTATTAAGGGGAGGAGTTATTTGGGGTCGGTCTTTCAGACCTGGTGGCCACGGCAACAGCTGGGAAATCCACGTTTGTACCCCAGGTCGCCTCTCAACATAAGAAGACGCCGTATTATCAGGCGCAGTCTTTTCGTGGGCAAGCGGGCAAAAGGTTCCTCATTTCTGCCCCGTGACAGAGGGAGAGGAAAAAGGCTGCAGAAATCAGCCAGTTCCCAGGAACAGAAGCCCTCTCCCGCCTCTGCCAAGCCCTCAGTATGACGCTGGGGCTTTACAAGCAGAATCAGGCACGGTGGGGGCCCGTCTCAATGAATTTCAGCGCGCAGTGGGCTCACTCGCAAGTAGACCCCTGGATCCTTCAGGTGATATCTCAGGGGTACAAATTGGAATTCGAGACGTCTCCCCCTCGCCGTTTCCTAAAGTCGGCTTTACCGATGTCTCCTTCTGACAGGGAGGCAGTTTTGGAAGCCATTCACAAGCTGTATTCCCAGCAGGTGATAATCAAGGTACCCCTCCTGCAACAGGGAACGGGGTATTATTCCACACTGTTGTGGTACCGAAGCCGGACGGCTCGGTGATACCGATTCTAAATCTAAAATCTTGAACACTTACATACGGAGGTTCAAATTCAAGATTGAGTCACTCAGAGCAGTGATTGCGAACCTGGAAGAAGGGGACTACATGATGTCTCGGGACATCAAGGATGCTTACCTTCATGTCCCAATTTACCCTTCTCACCAAGGGTACCTCAGGTTTATGGTACAGAACTGTCACTATCAGTTTCAGACGCTGCCGTATGGATGGTCCACGGCACCCCGGGTCTTTACCAAGGTAATGGCCGAAATGATGATACTCCTTCGAAGGAAGGGAATTTTAGTTATCCCTTACTTGGACGATTCCCTGATAAGGGTAAGATCCAGGGAACAGTTGGAGGTCGGTGTAGCACTATCTCAGGTAGTGTTGCGGCAGCACGATTGGATTCTCAATATTCCAAAATCGCAGCTGATTCCGACGACTCGTCGTCTGTTCCTAGGGATGATCCTGGACACAGTCCAGAAAAAGGTGTTTCTCCCGGAGGAGAAAGTCAGGGAGTTATCCGAGCTAGTCGGGAACCTCCTATAACCGAGCCAAGTCTCAGTACATCAGTGAAAGGGTTCTGGGAAAAATGGTGGCTTCCTACGAAGCAATCCCATTCGGCAGATTCCACGCAAGAACTTTCAAGTGGGACCTGCTGGACAAATGGTCCGGGTCGCATCTTCAGATGCATCAGCGGATAACCCTGTCACCAAGCACAAGGGTGTCTCTCCTGTGGTGGTTGCAGAGTGCTCATCTTCTAAAGGGCCGCAGATTCGACATTCAGGACTGGGTCCTGCTGACCACGGATGCCAGCCTGCGAGACATCACTTCACATAAATATCCTGAAGCTAAGGGCCATTTACAATGCTCTAAGCTCAGCAAGACCTCTGCTTCAAGGTCACCCGGAGTTGATCCATTCGGACAACATCACGGCAGTCACCCACGTAAACAGACAGGGTGACACAAGAAGCAGGAGGGCAATGGCAGAAGCTGCAAGGATTCTTCGCTGGGCGGAAAATCATGTGATAGCACTGTCAGCAAGTGGGGACTTCACCCAGAAGTCTTCCACATGTTTATAAAACTCGGCAAGTATTGCGCCGGGTCAAGGGACCCTCCGGCAATAGCTGTAGACGCTCTGGTAACACAGTGGGTGTACCAGTAAGTGTATGTGTTCCCTCCTCTGCCTCTCATACCCAAGGTACTGAGAATTATAAGATGGAGAGGAGTAAGCACTATATTCGGGCTCCGGATTGGCCAAGAAGGACTTGGTAACCGGAACTTCAAGAGATGCTGACGGAGGATCCGTGGCCTCTACCTCTAAGAAGGGACCTGCTCCAGCAAGGACCCTGTCTGTTCCAAGACTTACCGCGACTGCGTTTGACGGCATGGCGGTTGAACGCCGGATCCTGAAGGAGAAAGGCATTCCGGATGAAGTCATTCCTATCCTGATCAAAGCCAGGAAAGATATAACCGCAAAACATTATCACCGCATTTGGCGAAAATATGTTGCGTGGTGCGAGGCCAGTAAGGCCCCGACGGAGGAATTTTCAACTAGGTCGATTCCTACATTTCCTGCAAACAGGAGTGTCTATGGGCCTGAAATGGGGGTCCATTAAGGTTCAAATTTCGGCCCTGTCAATTTTCTTCCAAAAAGAACTAGCTTCAGTCCCTGAAGTTCAGACGTTTGTGAAAGGGGTACTGTATATACAGCCTCCTTTTGTGCCTCCAGTGGCACCTTGGGATCTAAATGTAGTTTTTGGGTTCCAAAAGTCACATTGGTTTGAACCACTTAAATATGTGGAGTTAAAATATCTCACATGGAAAGTGGTCATGCTGTTGGCCCTGGCCTGGGCCAGGTGCGTGTCAGAATTGGCGGCTTTATCCTGTAAAAGCCCTCATCTGATTTTCCATTCGGACAGGGCGGAATTGAGGACTTGTCCTCAGTTTCTCCCTAAGGTGGTTTTTCAGCGTTTCACCTGAATCAACCTATTGTGGTGCCTGCGGCTACTAGGGACTTGGAGGACTCCAAGTTGCTAGACGTTGTCAGGGCCCTGGAAATATAGGTTTCCAGGACGGCTGGAGTCAGAAAATCTGACTCGTTGTTTATTCTGTATGCACCCAACAAGCTGGGTGCTCCTGCTTCTAAGCAGACTATTGCTCGTTGGATTTGTAGTACAATTCAGCTTGCACATTCTGTGGCAGGCCTGCCACAGACAAAATCTGTAAAAGCCCATTCCACAAGGAAGGTGGGCTCATCTTGGGCGGCTGCCCGAGGGGTCTCGGCTCTACAACTTTGCCGAGCAGCTACTTGGTCGGGGTCAAACACATTTGCTAAATTCTACAAGTTTGACACCCTGGCTGAGGAGGACCTAGAGCAGTGGTGGCCAACGCGTGGCTCTTGAGCCACATGCGGCTCTTTCTTTATTCAAATGTGGCTCCCAACACTCAAAGTCACGTGACCACAAGAGTTCTGTAAACCGCTGCACTCCAGCCAGACATGCAGCAGCACAACGTAGACTGAGAACTGAGGGAGCCAAATACACAGGCGGGTGCTGGCTGGAGTGATACAGGCGGGTGCTGGCTGGAGTGACACAGGCGGGTGCTGGCTGGTGCTGGCTGGAGTGACACAGGTGGGTGCTGGCTGGAGTGACACAGGCTGGTGCTGGCTGGTGCTGGCTGGAGTGACACAGGTGGGTGCTGGCTGGAGTGACACAGGCTGGTGCTGGCTGGAGTGACACAGGCGGGTGCTGGCTGGTGCTGGCTGGAGTGACACAGGTGGGTGCTGGCTGGAGTGACACAGGCTGGTGCTGGCTGGAGTGACACAGGCTGGTGCTGGCTGGAGTGACACATGGGGGAACTGAAGTGTATTCTGTGAATCTGGCTTTTCAATATATTTTATGCGGATCTGGCTTTTTCAATTATTTGATGTAGAAGTGGCTTTTTCATTGTATTTTATGTTGGATCTGGCTTTTTCAATGTATTTTATACCAGGGGCGTGGCCTAGAAGGCACAAGGTCACACCCCATTTTTGTAAGTGCGCCTTCAGCTCGAAGTCGGCTCTTTGATGTGCCTAACAAGATTTCTTGGCTCTTTGTCTGTGACTGGTTGGCCACCCCTGACCTAGAGTTTGCCCATTCGGTGCTGCAGAGTCATCCGCACTCTCCCGCCCGTTTGGGAGCTTTGGTATAATCCCCATGGTCCTTACGGAGTCCCAGCATCCACTTAGGACGTCAGAGAAAATAAGAATTTACTCACCGGTAATTCTATTTCTCGTAGTCCGTAGTGGATGCTGGGCGCCCATCCCAAGTGCGGATTGTCTGCAATACTTGTATATAGTTATTGTTTAACTAAAGGGTTATTGTTGAGCCATCTGAGAGGCTCAGTTGTTGTCATACTGTTAACTGGGTATTGTATCACGAGTTATACGGTGTGATTGGTGTGGCTGGTATGAGTCTTACCCGGGATTCAAAATCCTTCCTTATTGTGTCAGCTCTTCCGGGCACAGTATCCTAACTGAAGTCTGGAGGAGGGTCATAGTGGGAGAAGCCAGTGCACACCAGTTAGACCAAAAGCTTTCTTTTAGTTGTGCCCAGTCTCCTGCGGAGCCGCTATTCCCCATGGTCCTTACGGAGTCCCAGCATCCACTACGGACTACGAGAAATAGAATTACCGGTGAGTAAATTCTTATTTTAAGATGAATGTACTCTATTATTGTAATGTTTTCAGTGTAGATTGGATTATATCTGCTGGAAGTGTGCATTGTACATAGATTGTTACTGGCTTTAAAATATTAATGTGGTCTAATGTTTATTGCGATTATTATTACTTCTAATAATAGTGATAATATTTTAAAGAAAGCTTTGTCCTACTCGAACTGTGTATTGGAGTATGTAATTATTGTTGCTTCTGTGTGGCTTCACAAGTCACTAAAATGCTCATTAGAGTCAACTTTAAGGTTTTCTAAAGAAATGGGCAGTAATGTAATGCAGGACGTTTGGAGGGGGTTGGTGTGAGTGCTTTGGTTGACAATGATATTCTTGCTACATTGTGAAAAACAGTTCTCTGTAAAGGGTCCAGCTGGGTTGCAAGCTTAATTCATTGCTCCATGGTGGGATCACCACAGCTGCTGGAGGGCCTTTACAAATGCAAAAAAGCTGTCAGTGTTTGTTCATCAGAGACACATGTGATGGGATCACATTTAGGAACCTACAGTATGATATGGTGCTGCACGTGTACTGGAAACACGAGTGAGAGAAGCGTTTGTAGCTTCTTTGTGCATTCTGGACTTTGACCTACTTTCACTTGGTTTACTAATATATTTACATTGATAGATTTTATTTTTTTCCTGAATTTATTATTATAATTTTTTTTAAAGATTGTTCTGAGATAATTATTTGATATGAAGGTAGTATATACCTGCCACTTTTGCGTCCTAATAAATGGTAATAGAGCAAATCAGCTCCCATGTCAAACACAGATGTCTAAAGCAACATGGTGTGGAATCGGTATGAGTTACCGATGGCCGGGATGATGGCCGTCATTATTCCGACCAGGATGGTGGTGAGTGCTAGTAAGCCCCTTGTGGGCTCGTCACGCTGTGGGCATGGTGGCTCGCTGTGCTTGCCACAGGTTATATTCTCCCTCTATGGGTGTCGTGGACACCCATAGAGGGAGAAAGACCTGTGGCGACAGCATTCCGGTGTCGGCATTGTGATCGCCGGGATCCCATGCGGCGGTATGTTAACTGCATATCTGTGGAGTACTTTACCAGTTGTAGCATAGACTGCACAAAACCTCTCTGTCCATGCCCAGAGCATAGGCCAAATACATATGCACCCTACAAATACATAATCGCAGTGGTATGAAGAGGAAGCACTGTACATGTAAACACGTAGTTGGGAATTCAAATCTTATCGCGGGTCCCCGCGAACGTCCGCCTTCAACTATTCAAATGTTGATGCCGACGTGTGCGAGAAGTTCATTTCAGCTCTCTACTCCCGGGGGTGGTGAGCTGAAATGCACATAAAGAGACCCGTTTGGGCCCCCAAACAGATCTTTTCATACTCGCGTCCATTAGTTTAGCCTGGTTTATGTGCTTTGCACGCTTTAACCTGACTCCGATCAATGGGGACAATTGAGTATCACAATTAAACAATTGAACCCCCCCCAAGAGTCTATAATATGATGCTAGTGACACTGTTGTATTGTTGCCTGTGAATTATGGGGAGGTTTAGAGATTTAGGCAAACCCAATATAAATAATATATAATATATTGACATAAAGAATGGTGACATTATAATGTCGACCTGGTCTGAATGTTGACATGTCAGAATGTTGACACATTATTTTAGGGTTGAGCTGCAATTAGGGTTATGCTTAGCTTGGTTTATCTGAAAATCCCTTTGTGAACATTATGGCAATGTCGACATGACCGTGTCAGCGTTGTTAATGTTGACCTGTTAAATGTCGACATTCAGACTATGTTGATGTTATGCTGTCAGCATTCTGAAAGTCCACGTAATATACCACACCCATAAAAAATAAAGTGCAGCTGTGCTTGGAAATATAAAATGTAAATTTGGATTCTGTTCTCATGCCAGATAAATGGATGATTCATTCTGTAAAGAGTACTAGATATGTTTGCATTCATTTGCTGCTTCCATGGTGCCTAATGCAGTATGTAAATATGAGGAAATAAAAATCTGTTATTTGCTCCACAGCCATGGGTGCTGTCTGCTTGGAGCACTTATGAGGCTATTGGCTGTGACATAGGAAGGCTATGGCCTGGGAATGCTGGGGGCGCATTTGGTGGGATCACTGAAGTCCTGGCATTTTCTTGCAGCACTTGCCTTTTCCTTTTTGCTCTTTTCTGAATGGAAAATAATCAGATTTATTTATATACACTGCGTGCACTGTGTAAGCACCACATATCTCAAACATGGCTGTTACTCTTTAACAATAACTGTCCAGCACAATGACTTCTATTGTTTACTAACAAAGAAATGTTTTGTTTTATATCAAATAAGTGATAAAGTAACACGTCGACTTGCTGAAAGTTGATACATATAAAACACACGTTTCTGATCTCAGATCAGCCTGAAAGCTTTTGTCTAAAACTTTTTTGTTTGATCTGTTTAGAAGGAGTTGCCTCCATTCTGGTTTGTGGAGAATGTACCCCCCCCCCCCCCCCCCCACTCCCTGCTCCATAAAGAGGACATTCAGTATGGGCCGCTGCACGTACCAGCTGTGTGCCAGTATCTCAGGGGAAGAGTGGACCCATTCAGTGTAACAGTTTATTAAGTACTCAACTGCCTTAACTTGTCATGTGCTTAGCAGGGTGTATTACTGGGATATCTAACAATTAGGCCTTACTAACATTTTCCTACAGCTGTTTCCCCAGTGTAGAGCATGAGCCATACATAAATCTTATCAGACATGCCATTTTAAATTTGTATCACCTTTAAAACAATATACATAGTATTGCCATATACTGTTGTTTTAATGCTTCTGTAAACTGAGGCAAGAATGAATATTCTTGAGTTATAATTACTGTTTTCTATTGGTAGCAGACTTACCCTGTGCAACGCCAGCCTGGTTTTTTATTTTTTTTTATTTTTTTTATATGCTGGCAATAGTCCTTCTGATTAGATGAGGTAATGCTACAGAAAGCCGTTTCAGTGAAGGTTAATGGCAGCTTTTCTTTATTTCTTTCCTGTCTTGTAGTAGCGTCTGAGCAACTTCCTTTGTTACCACCTTCCCACTTCCTGGTAACAGGAGTAGCTCAATTGATCCGGATTATTTTGTCCTATTTGTACAAATAGTGAAACTTAGTTAATAGAAATAATTATTGTGAAGATTTATTTCCAGATTATTCATTCACTGCTTTAATTACATGATTCATAATTGAAATTATGTTTGCATTTCCATGGCTGCTCTTCCAAGAAATCCTCCTGCTGCCACACTAGCTGCCCCTATCTAGGCGTGCAGCTACTTCTACTGTGATCTCGTCTGTGACTGAAAGGAAAACTGTAGTAGAGGTTTTTGTGGATTTTCTGCTTATTACTTAAGTACCATATTGGAGATACAGTGTATGTGGCTAGCATGGAGGTCCTGGCAAGGGATTCAATTGAAGTCTGTCCATTCCGACATTTATTTGTCGGAATGAATCTGACTAGTGCTATTCAATGTCATCTCAATTCGACAGAGCTAAACGGGGGAGAGCCGCGGGCAGGCTGGGGAGAGCAGCGCTACAGCAGTGGCTATATAGCCGCTGCTGTAGCGCTGCTCTCCCAACCCCCCCCCCCCCCCGTCAGTCTCGCGTCCCTCCGCTCCCCGTCCCCGCATCACAGCCGACGCTCATGGCAGCGTCCACCCGGCTCCAGCAAGCGAGGTCTCGCTTGCTGGAGCCGTGTGGACGCTGCTGTGAGCGGCGGCTGTGGCATCCTCCAGCACTGCTCACCCCGTCTCCAGCACTGCCCGACGGGGGGTCTGGCTGCCCGCGGCTCTCCCGTCTCCGGCGCTGCTCTCCCCCCGTCTCCAGCACTGCCCGCCGGGGGGTCTGGCTGCCCACAGCTCTCCCCCCTCTCCTCCACTAAGGTCCCTAATCTCAGTCCGACATTTTTTTGTCGGACTGAGATGGTCGAAAACGGGGCCAAATCCTGTTGAATTTGGCCCCGTTTCCCTCAAACGACTTGTCGAATAAAAAGTGCTGCGATTGAATAGGTTGAATCACGATTCGACCTTAAAAAATCGAAAACTGACGTCTTTTCGACAGACGACAGCTTTCGACCCTAATTGAATATACCCCTAAGTGGGTGGTTACAGAAATGCATTTCAGTGAGATAATGGGCTTTTGTGTCCATCTGATTATCACACAGTACAGCAAACCCCACACCACTGCAGTATAGCCACGGAAACATTTTACAGCTCTAGAGCCTTCTGTATGGGACAGCCCAACAACAATATGCAGCTATGATATGTACTTTGGTTAGCTGCTTGTTAAGCAATTATTAAAATGGATGTGTCTGAGCTGGTTCCTGGGCCATAGTTTTAAATACCCAGTCAATTATATGAGGAAGAATCTGCTTCCTGTATTTTATTTGGCAAACCTCACATTGTGCAGCGCCTGTGGTTTCCTTTTCCCCTTCTCCTTAATTTAAGGCAACAAGCATAAAGTGTTAATTAAGTATGACAGAGGATGGCATGGTATAGTCATGTGCTTTGGGCTGCTAAAGTGTCACGTTTTCCACAATGCAATTTTAACACAGGCAGCGGCTTTTCTAGTATTCAGCTTGGCAGCTCTGTGATACAGCTGCCATGCATTTGTGAGGCCTGGCAGCATTGACTTTCAGGAGTCTGTGATTTCACGAATGTACTATGATACAGCTCTTAAAATCAAATAATATAATGCTGCTATGGCTTGTTTAAAAGGATACAATGATTGTTCAGCCATGCAGGCTTCTAAAGTTTTATATACATAGCCTACAGTACACACGGGGAGAGATGTGCCAGTGGCTGCCAGGACAGACTAGGGGGGACATTTACTAGTGATAAGAGCGGAGAAGTGAGCCAGTGGAGAAGTTGCCCGTGGCAACCAATCAGCACTGAAGTAACAGCTATAATTTGCATACTATAAAATGAGTGCTGATTGGTTGATGGAGCAATTTCTCCACTGGCTCACTTCTCCGCTCTCATCACTGCCTAGTAAATGTCCCCCCTAGGTCTTGTAGTTCCAAAACAGCCACAGTTTGATCTCTGATATGTGCTGTGTTTGTGTGTAACTAGGATGCATGTGGCACAAGCACCAATACAGGCTATTTTACAGCAAAATGAAAATATGGTTTCAGAAGGTTATAGAAATAGGGTAGTGGCAAAGTGCAGTGGCGTCTGGGTCAGATTTCTGAGGTAAGATTTGGGAGTTGGCCTAAAAACATTTAGTAGCATTTTAAAAGCAAACTGCAACATTAAGGGTCCCATTTATAAATGAGTGATAAAACTCGTTGTGAATGATAAAACTCCCTGCATATGATAAATTGTGCTCCAGCCAATTGCCTCCCAACTTGTAATTTTTTTCAAAACCTTGATGGTTAGGAGCTGATTGGCTGGAGCAGCATTTATCATTTACAACAAGATTTAGCACTTGTTGATGAATGGCCTCTAAATGCATTCCCTTTAGTGGCAACCCGTGTTTTCTGAATGATTCTCTTTTCACACGTTTAATAGTATCTTTTTGCAGAGATGGTCCCTGACTTTTTGGAGTTGACCATAAATGTAGGCACATGTGGGTATGCTGTTGGTGAAGCAGGGTTATTAGACAGCTAGTTATTTGCATGTTAATGAATGAATTCTCCTCCCAGGATCTCTGTTATGCTTTACACAGCAGGTCAAGTCTCCTAAACTTCAAAGGCTAATGTTACTGGTCTATGAACATGTGTGTCTCATGCCCCAGGAGACCTTATTGTCTGTGCAGCAAGCAGAGTGGAACTGCTGGGGGTTATGTTTCAAAATGTTAATTGAGAAACATTTCAACCTGAAAATGTGGTAATTCCTTCCTGCCCCCAATTCCACCATTTCCTGCTTAGTCCGAAACCAGTCTTTATCTTTAATGGAAGTTAATTTTCTCCAGAGGATTCATG
Organism: Pseudophryne corroboree; assembly: GCF_028390025.1. NCBI lineage: Eukaryota > Metazoa > Chordata > Amphibia > Anura > Myobatrachidae > Pseudophryne > Pseudophryne corroboree. The sequence goes on from NC_086448.1 coordinate 540,935,637, forward strand.
ATGGTTTACAGTAGCAGTTTCCATGTATACCGGTATTGTTGTTTTCAGCAAAATCTTTTGTGTGTTTAGATATCGTTTTAATAGCCTAATGTAATGTATAACATTTATGGCACCTTAGTTATTTTATGTGTTGCAGTGTTTGAAAGCTCACCTCAAATTTTGCATTTATTTTTTTTTCTCTTGAAATAGTTTCATGTGGGACAGACTAATGGTGTTCAAAAGAAATATATACAGATTTGCACAGAAAGACTGATACCCCTTTCACACAGGCAAATTTCCGGCTGAAGAAGTTTTACCTGGTAATTTGCCGATAAAGACGGGTCCTATTTCTGTGTGAAAGGGTCAGCCCATGCTGAAATTCCTGGGACTTCGAACCCAAGAATTTCCTGGGGAGACTCCATTTCGATCCACGTTGACCCTTTCCACCAGGAGAAATACTCGTATGATCTGCAAATTACAGGGTAGAAATTCTTGACCCAGTCATTTGCTTGTCTGTGTGGCAGGCAGAGACCGGCAAAACTACCTGGCACTGAAATGCGGGGATATTCAGACATTTCTGTCTTAAAGTGGTATGATTGTAGGTTCCATCTACAAGTAACAGTTAAACAGCACATGTGAACCACCACTTTTGTTCTTTACAGATAAGACCTTTTCCTATATGTTAATATACCTCAGCTCTTTGAACGCCAACACGCATAAAGGAGATAGAAGTTTTTCCTTTCTTATCTGAAATTTGTCTAGAGGAGGGGGCATACAGTACCACTGTATGCCTCTTAAAGCTGTGTAAATAAACACCTGTCTCCTATTTCTCCAAAGATAGAACATAAAAGCATTGTTATCTAAATTACTGGCCTGCACAACACAGTGGCAGAAAGCTCAGTTTATTGTCCCTTTTACATCCTAAAATAAGGATTTTCTTCATGTTCTTTGTGTTATTAGTATGAACTTGTGAACAAATAATCAGTGTACAGCCAGTGCATCCCATAACATTACGTTTTGCTATTGCTGAACCAGCTAACTGTATATGATGCAAGTACCCAAGACATACTGAGGAACTGAATATATTTCTTCCTGGCAAATAGATAAGACCCCATTCTAATACACAGTATCCGGCCTGTGGTTGTCAGATTCTGTCAGACACTGCTGAGGCAGGTTTCTGTTGCCTGATGACGTGATCTTTTATACAGCAAAACGTATAGAGCAAAAAGTACCTTCTTTATGTATGTGAACACAGGGCCGTCTTTTCGTATGGGCTCATTGGGCTCTTGCCCAAGGGCCCCAAGAGTATAAGGGCCCTAGGCTGATAGCTGAGGGTCCCCTCTTTCCAGGGGTACCAGATTTTTGAAAATCGGCCCTGGGGAACCGGAGATATCCAACGTGAAAGCAGTGGTCCCCATCTGAGCCTGTTAATTGCTCTTCCCAGCCAGATATCTCAGGTTCTGTCTGACTTAGAGTTTTTTTGAGGGTATAATCCAAAAGCTGGGACTCTCCCCTTTCAGTGGACACAGACAGCTTGTCTCTACTATGCCCAGAACCAGAGATATCAGCCTTCCAGCAGCTGGTCCCTGCTCCAGCTCCACACGCCTAATATGCAGTTTTATATTTTCATCTGTGAATTGCTCTGGCACCTGACCTCTGATCCCCAAGTCCCTAGTACCTCCTGACAGGTGTCCCCAGTACCTCCTGAAAGGTGGGACTCTTTAGTGTTTTTAGCCCATTCAAAGCTAAGAAATCTATTTTCAGGAACTGGAGATATCTGCAGTCAAGTAAGCTGCCCTCCCACCGGAAAATTATGAATATTAAGCCCACTTCACTATCCACCCTCCCCTACGTATTAAACACCCCCTACCACCCTTCATTCAGCCCAATGCCCCCTTCTACAGTTAAGCCTCATCTGTGCAGTAAAGGAGTAATTAGCAGAAATGACTGCTCCAGGTCCTACATGCTCAGCGGAAGATAAAACACCCCCTACCGCCCGCAGGACATCAAAGCTGCCGCTGAGGGCACCCCCCACCCCTACCGCTGGAGGATAGGTAGGGGGCCCAGTGCATTGCTGTGCCCAGGGGCCTACACTGCTGTTAAGACGGCCCTGTGTGAACATGACTTCTGCTAGGGGGGTGCTGTTTCTATGTGGGTGGGTGCGTAAGATATTCAAACCAAATGTCAGCACCTCTTCTGTGCTGTGGAAATGGTAAAAAGACTTGTGTGTGTGTGTGTGTGTGTTTTCAGTTAAAAATGTTTCTACTGAAATGTTTCCTGCCTTGAGAGCTGTTTTCTCAAAATCTGTAATGGGTACGAATAGCATCATCATCCTCCATCATTTGTTCTGTACAACTGTTTCCCCCCCCCATGTATGCATGCTAATCAATGTGTGTGGTTAAAGCGCATCTGCTGTCATGTTTGTTTCATCTGTGATGATAACCTGTCAGTGTTTGATATTGTAAAAATTCACTTTAAAAATGATGCTATAGATTATATGCCAGATACCCCTGTAAATTGTGGCCTTCATCACTGCACATAAGTATCATGAACTCTCACTCAGGACACAGCAACAAGGACAAACATGTTTCCAAGCCATCCCCTCGTTAGCAGTAAAACATGACTTAGGATAAAAGGAGGAAACTAGAGGAGGGGGTGAATGTAAACACACAATCCTTCTTGCTGCAACAAAAATGTGTTTCACTCACTGTTGCTATTTCATGCCAAAGTAAATGTTGGCAGTATATCCGGTGTAGAGTTAAAGGCTTACTTTACCTTTTTTCGGCCTTAAAATAGACCAGTTTTATAGAGTCTAACCACTGTAATCAAGGGAATGTGTCCGTGTGTTTGTGTTCATGGTATCCCAGAAATGTAGAGCGCGCACACACTCTCACACATACGTTCTATAAGCTTATCTGTGTGTGTAGAAATTGTGAGGGAGCCTGATAAATCTAGAGCTAACGTCACGTTGTAGGAGCTACAGGCGTATAGAAAGTACCTCTTGACGTTAGGCTCAGCTTTTTGTTTTCAAGTAGAGTTTTTTAAGTTTCCTTACAGACACACCAGGGACAGGAACGTGTCTAACTAGATTCTGCATTGTTTAGTAATTTGAATGCATGAAAGGTTGGTGATTAACAGTCTTACAAAAAGAGTATTGATCCATAAGAGGATAAATCATTTCTGAGCACAGTCCTATTTTTTACCAAATAAGAAAAAACTCAGGAATTTCAGACAGATAGTCATCAGCTATTTTTTTCCTTTCTTAAAAAATACATGTACATGTCTGTCTGTCCATCCCCAAATATACAGGTGTGTCATTTATTATCCAAAATGCATGTCTGTTCTGTTAGGATTATTCTGTCCTCATTAAGTTGTGTTGCAGTGCTACCAGCAGGGCCTGTGTGCATTTGTTTTTATGGGCGTCTATCAGAGCTATTTAATTGTTGCTCCGATCAGTTGCCTGTTAGCTGCTGCGGACATCCCCTGGAGGCGGTGAGCTCAAAGTGCTGTTTGGGCACATAAACGGCACTTTTCCCGTCACGCCCATTAGTTTAGTTGGGTTTTGTCGCTTTACGCTGCTAAGCCCTCTCTAGTTGGGTGCAATAAGTACAGTAATTAATGGGCGTCCAAAACAATTGAATTGCAACAATAGGCGCCCATTAACCCCTTCAGTGGTGAGTTTGGAGTATGCTGATTCCACAGCTGTCCCCAGGGAATCAGGAGGTAGTATGCATGGAAATCTTCCGGGGTAGCCAGAGCTGGCTAGCCTGGAAGATTTCCGTGCATACCACCGAAGGGGTTAATTATCATGGCTTTAAAAACAATTGAATGCCCCCAATAACTGCAACTTAATTTTTTTGGTGTCTTTGGTTTTTAAAACATTTTGGGAAAAACTTCCCTTTTATACACATTTGAAGACCTGATTTGTTAACTAAGGGCCAGATTCAACCACAGGATTTCTGTTCGAGCCTCCCTCGGACTTGGAAACTGTGGGCCTAATTCAGATTTGATCGCAGCAGCAATTTTGTTAGCTAATGGGCAAAACCATGTGCACTGCAGGTGTGGCAGATATAACATGTGCAGAGAGTTAGATTTGGGTGGGTTATTTTGTTTCTGTGCAGGGTGAATACTGGCTACTTTATTTTTACACTGCAATTTAGATTTCAGTTTGAACACACCTCACCCAAACTTAACTCTCTCTGCACATGTCACATCTGCCCCATCCTGCAGTGCACTTGGAGCCCAGTGGTGCAAGTAGAAAAAATTTCTTATAGGTACTGTGTGCGCACGCCAAAAAATGGGCATGGTCAAATGCCACATGGGGCATGGCTAATGAAAATGGTGGTGTGATACACATATGTGTGTGTGTGGGGGGGGGGGGGGGCAGATACACCGATGACCCCAATAGTACCAGATACACAAATGCCCCCACTGTGGCAGATGCACAAATGCCCCCACTGTGGCAGATACACAAATGCCCCCACTGTGTGCTCATTGCCCCCTTCCCCCCACCCCTTACCGCTGGCTCTGTTTCTTCTATGTGAGGGGAGGAGAGCGCAGCACCTCTCCTGCCCCTCAATTCTCTTTAATGCCCGGTCTCACTCTCCAGCAGCGGTGAGGTCAATCTGAAATGAGGCGCCGGTTCGTTAGCCGATCAGAGATCTCGGACCAGCAGCCAATCAGGAGCCGCGGCTGCCGGTCCGCAAGCTCTGATTGGCTAGCAAACCAGTGCCTTATTCAGATTGACCCCACCGCCAATGGAGAGTGAGACCAGACATCAAAAAGAATTGAGGGGCAGGAGAGGTGCTGGGAATTTCTTACCGGTACACCATACCGCCATACTAGCAGCGCTGATGGAGCCTAATTCAGAGTTGATCGCAGCAGCAAATTTGTTAGCAGTTACAAATCTACTCTCTCTGCACATGTTGTTATATCTGCCCCCCCCTCCACACACACACACAGTGCACATGGGTTTGCCCAACTGCTACCAAATTTGCTGCTGCAATCAACTCTGAACTCATGTGCACTGTGGAAGGGGCGGGGGGGAGTGCCGATATAACATGCAGAGAAAGTAAGGTTGGGGGGTACTCACGGAGCGATCCCAGCCTAAAATCTAAGCAATCTGACTAGATTGCTTGGGTTTTAAGCATGATCTCTCTGTGTGTGTACCCCCACACAGCCATAGTGATGCGCAGCCCTGCGCATCGCTATAGCTGGTGCTAGATTGCCCCCCCGCGCGCACGCTCAGCACGCATCGCGCTGTGCTGAGCGGTGGAAGAGATGTGTGCTGAGCGGTTTGCTTAGCACACATCTCTCCCCACATCTGCCCATGAAAACGGGCCTTTAGATTTGAGTGGGGTGTGCTCAAACTGAAATCTAAATTGCAGTGTAAAAATAAAGCAGCCAGTATTTACCCTGCATAGAAACAGAATAACCCGGCCCAAATCTAACTCTCTCTGCACGTGTTACATCTGCCCCCCTGCAGTGCACATGGTTTTGCCCAACAGCTAACAAATTTGCTGCTGCGATCAGATCTGAATTAGGCCCTGTGTTAAGGGGGGTACTCACGGAGCGATCACGGCTTAAAATCTAAGCAATCTGACTCTGCACACATCTCTCCCACATCGGCCCGTGAATACAGGCCTTTACCTGCAGACTGTTGGGTAGAATTGAATAGCCACGGCAGATTATCCCGCTGTATTTAACTGTGGCTAATTGAATTTGGCCCTAAGTATTATCTGAATCTGTAGGGGTGATTCAAATGTTATTGCTAAGACCGCCGGCAGCTATTCAGTTGTTTCTGCCGATGGGCGCTAACATAATTTCTGCTCACAGCCTCCCGAGTTTGCAAGCAGAATGTGCAAAGAGTGTCATGTTTGCTGCCCAAACAGCGCTTTTTGCGTGGTGCGCCAGAAGTTTAGCCGTTTTTGCTGCTAAACCCGGTACATCCGAGCATGATAAAACAATTGCCACCCAAACAATTGCATATTGGGGGTAATTCTGAGTTGATCGCAGCAGGATTTTTGTTAGCAGTTGGGCAAAACCATGTGCAGTGCAGGGGAGGCAGATATAACATGTGCAGAGAGAGTTCGATTTGGGTGTGATGTGTTCAATCTGCAATCTAAATTGCAGTGTAAAAATAAAGCAGCCAGTATTTACCCTGCACAGAAACAAAATAACCCACCCAAATCTAACTCTCTCTGCACATGTTATAATTACCCCCATTGTCCTGTATAAAGTGACAGAGGAAATGCAATTATGGGCGCCCATACCCTATCTATAGGTAAATCTTGACTTCTGGTATTTCTGATGCTCAACTTAGGTGACAATAAACCTGCGTAAAACAATAACCTTTTACCTATAGTGCAGTTAGCTGTATCCACTGCATTCTGCTCTTGGCCCCAGCGCCACTGAGCTTTCTGTAAGGCCTATGAATACTGCAGCCATTATAAAATTGGTTGAAAGAATTCCTTATTTTGCCATTGTTATATAACACAGGTAAAGAAAAGCTGTGTTTGTCTAGTAGCCGCCCAGCTGTAGCACAAAGACAGGTGTTGAGTCAGTTCTGTGCAGAGTTGTAGCATACAGTTGGATGACTCATATATATGGCACAAGAACTGTTCCTTGCCCTTCCCTTAAAATGTCTGAAGATTAAATAACGCTTGATCTGATTTTATTTGCATTCTCTAATTATGTATGTGAACCATTCTTTTCATGGCACTTGATAATCTTTTAGAACTGAATAGATTACGTGAGGCAGTTCTAGTTTTTTAACGACGGTCATGATTTTCTGTCCAGATAACTGTGGCGTTGGAAAGTAAGGCGACGCTCAATGTATTTGTTTATTAACCTTTATTTTTATAGTGCCTAGATATTCCACAGTGCTTTTACAGAGACTATACACATATACATATACAGGTTGAGTATCCCTTATCCAAAATGCTTGGGACCAGAGGTATTTTGGATATGGGATTTTTCCGTATTTTGGAATAATTGCATACCATAATGAGATATCATGGTGATGGAACCTAAGTCTAAGCACAGAATGCATTTTTGTTACATATACACCTTATACACACAGCCTGAAGGTCATTTTAGCCAATATTTTTTATAACTTTGTGAATTAAACAAAGTGTATCTACATTCACACAATTCATTTATGTTTCATATACACCTTATACACACAGCCTGAAGGTCATTTAATACAATATTTTTAATTCCTTTGTGTATTAAACAAAGTTTATGTACATTGAGCCATCAAAAAACAAAGGTTTCATTATCTCACTCTCACTCAAAAAAGTCCGTATTTCGGAATATTCCGTATTTCGGAATATTTGGATATGGGATACTCAACCTGTATTAAGGTTATTTTTGTAAAAAGCCAATTAAACTACTGTAGCACCATTTTTTTGGGAGAGGGGTAGCCTGGGAGGAAATCTACACAAAAGTTGAAGATCATCATACAAGCTACAAATGTGATACCCCTGTCAAAATCTAAGTTATGGTGTGTGTGCACTGTGTGCTAACCATTGTGCCGCCATTCTGTGGGTAGGCAACATGCTGCTCCCCAGCTGCTGTGGGACTACACATCCCAGCATGCCCTGCCACAATTTTAAAATGCCCTAACAGCAAAGCAGTGGTAGGGCATGCTGGGATGTGTAGTTCCCATTAGCAGCTGGAGTGTCACGTTACCTACCCCTATAGAAATGTATCCCTATAAACTTTGCAAGCTTATGGCATGACCGGAAAACCGCTCCCATTCACTTTAACGGTGCTTGATGCTGACTGACCATTTTCTCTCGTGCTGCTGATAGCCACACTGCTCAATTTATTCTGTGGAACAAAATGCATCCTGAGATGCTCGTCTTTGGCTCGTACATTGAGAGGGAGAGAGACTGAAAGAAGAGGTGCTGCCACCACTATTTCCTGCAGGTTTTCTGTGTAAAAAGTTTTTTTTTTCTGTTTTTAGAAAAAAAAAACAAACAAAAATTCATCCATATGGAGGAGGGAGCTGTAGTTTTGTTGATCCTTATGTGTAAGTACTGATTTAAAGTATATATCTGTCCTTTGTTTTAGAAAGTTTGGAAATGCTTAAAGCATGAAAACAGCAGAGTACATTAGCCTACAATAAAGATGTTAGGTGTAATGTTTCTTACAATCCAATTTACAAGGCTAGATGTAACTAAAACGCATGATACTGTAGTTTATTATTTTATGGCTGTTATAATAGGTTGAAATAACGAAAAAGCAAACTTCGTTATTTTTGGGAGACAAAAGTGCAAACCTACTCGAGTACTGGCAGTTCATCTCCAAAACTGATGGTAACAACATGTTAGAAGTCTTGTAGGCTGGAATGTGAGGTGATGATTGCCGGGGAAGGCAAGGCTCAGGTCTGAGTAACATGACTTATCCCACATCAAATAGCTATATATTAGCAGTAATAAGCTGCTGCATTAGTTATGTATTACTGTTAGTAGCCTGTTGCCTGCACAGGATGCAGAAAGTCTAGCTATATTGGCAAATTAATGTTTGAGACCACAATACTAGTCTGATATCTGAGAATAATACTCAGAAAACTGCACTGAAAATCTGCCATTTGATCTGGCTATTTGGCTGAGCACCAAAAGACTGTCTTTCCTGTTTGGCTACCCATGCATATAGCCCAATTGGAAATGGACCATGTCACTTGTGATTTATTACCGGCTCTGGGCACACTATCACTGTAAGTTTTCCACCGTCATTATTCACTTTACAAAGCTTTTAAGCGCTGGACTTATAAAAAATTAATCAAGTTATGTCTTCTGGGGACTGCAGCACAGTGTAATGCACCAATTGCAATTTGTATCCCCTAAAAGCGCATATCTTTGGAACAATAGAATTATTTGCCTAACATTATTGAGGTCATGGATTTGATTGCAACTGGGGTCTGTCTGTATGGGGTTTGTATGTTCTCCCCATGTTTGCATGGGGTTCCCCTGAGTGCTCCAGTTTTCTCCCACAATCTAAAAAGCATACTGGTAGGTTTATTGACTTTTGACAAAGTTCATTTAACCCTAGTGCGTGTGTGTCACATGTCCACGTGGTTGAGAATATGGATTCAGTTAATTTAACCCTAGTGCGTGTGTGTCACATGTCCACGTGGCAGAGAATATGGATTGTATGCTTCACTGGTGCAGGGACTGATGTCATTGACTACATTTTCTCTCTAAAGCGCTGCATAAAATATATAATAAATATATAAAACAATAATAATACTAATATGTAATGTCAAAGCATAGCAGAATGAACAATGATAACATTCCTACACATAACGGAATGCCATAGGCCGACATATACAAGTACAGTAGTTAAAAGATATCACTAATTATTATGTTTTCATGTGATTTTGTACTTTATAATAAATAGCATTATTCTTTATTCAGACCACTATCAACTGCTGGCTTAGTTGTCCTAAATTCTGTACTTAATATTACAAAGGCAAACCTTTTTTTTTATTTTACAAAACATTGGGTTTGGATAATGACACATTAATGTTTATCTTTGTCTCTTTACATACATTGTATGTTAAATTAAGTGTTTTTACAAGTGCTTTAACTTTTTTATTTTTTTGGTTCATTCAAATTTCCTTTTCTAAACCTTTTTTGAATATTGACTAGTTTCCCTTATTAAGTCATTAAATATAACATGAATGTGAATGTATAAAAAAACATGCAGATGAAATGTCAAAGCAAGCAATTCTCTGTATGGTGTACCTCCTTATGAGAGATGGTTAGCTAATAACCATGGCACAGATAAACCAAACAACTTTATTCAGTTCTGAATACAAGTGACGATGGTCGATTTTGATTTAGCAGTTCTGAAATGTTTCTCTCCTGTCACCTTTTCTTAACATTCTGAATATCTGAACAAGACAGTAGGACAGCTTAGGGTGTACTGTGATTAGTACAGGCTGTGATCAGGAAGGAATATAAATATTCTCAGCGTCCATTATGACAGAGGGATACTGAGCATTGTGTGTGCACACTTCATTCTATCCTCTTAGCCAACCTAGGTCTAGCTACATGAAAACAGCACGAAAACAAACATTCTTCCCTTTGCTGCTGAAGCTATGAAGTCCTTGACTAAATCAAGCAAAATGACAATGCTTCGTTCCTCAGCCTGCTGGAGTTTACAGAGATGATTAGCGGCTGCTAGGGAGGCCAATCTCGGGATCGGCAGGATCCCGGTATTTAGGCCCAGAAACGTCCGGGATTCAATCCCGGGATTGGAAGCTCCAATCCCGGGGATTGAGTGATCAGCGTTGAGCGTCCTCAGGACGCTCAGACGCTGCCCGGCTCCCTCCTCCTGTCTCCCCCTGCGCAGCGTGACCTGTGACTGTGAGGTCACGCTGCGCTTTCAGCAGCCGCCGAGCCGGAAAGTACGGCTGTTTTCACCCGCCGCCTCCTCCCGGATCACCCTGCACTCACCCGCCGGCTCCTCCTCACCCGCTACCTGGCTGTGCAAGTTTGTACGGGTTTTTTTTATGTCTGCAGGGCGGGGCGTGGGGGGCGGCCGGACACAGTCTAAAGCCAATCCCGGGATTGACCATTTTTCAATCCCGATACCCGGGATTCAAAAAAATGGCCCGGGATTGGCTTCCCTAGCGGCTGCTAGGCAGTATGGAGACCTTGCTTTCATGTGCACCAGCTCTTATGTTATGCATAAACTAGCCAAGGACTGCCCTATTAGTGTGGACACCAGCTTAACATTTCTTTATAAACCAGTGTACATACAGGACTGTGAATGCCTCTGTTAAGGGCCCCATACACTTACACGACATGTCCGTCTGACATGTCACAGGCGATCACCCCGGCAGCCTCCCGCGGGACAGGATCGCATAAGATACATTGTATGCTGTCCTTTTGCATACGCTGTATCTTGGGTGATCCCAGCCATGCCTGCAGGAACCGACATATCACCAGTGCAGCACTAACGATCTAGGAGAACCAATCCGACCCTCACGGGAACGCGCATCGGATCAGATCGGAAACACCTCCAAAATGCCCGATTTCATCCGATATATCGGGCCGAATGCCCGAAATCGGATGAAATCGGCCATTATCGTCCTAGTGCGTCAAAGATTTTTATATATAAATATTGTGTTAAGACTCGGGTATATGTGTGTATAATAGTTATAATCCCTACTGTAAATTCTATAGGTATTGAGACACTATGTGACCATATAAATCCAGAGTGTTTTATACCGACCACAGAAATACATGGTGACGTCTAATTCAGTAATTTTCTGTGGTGCATAAGCTGAAACTGGCATCAGAACTCACTGCACGTGCCTATAGAAATTATTACATAGATTTTGTGTACTAAATATAATATTAACAGTATATGTAAACACATGCTTTGCGCTGCAGGTTCCACATTTAGGAAGACCATGGAAAAGCAAAGTGCAAATGATTCTTTGCTCTTAGTTGCCAGCAGAATTTTGCAAACGCAGTTTTAATATCTGCAAACGTTGTGTCCTGTTTTGGAGTAATGTCTAATTAAACTTCATGATGGCATATCTTTTTGGGCTACCCATTCTGTTAGTCACATGGCTATTTGCTACTTGATAATGTTGGCGACTACTATATTCAAAACTTCATCTCATCCTTTTGCAGCAAAAGACATTTTATCGAAATTCACCTTCACACAAAAAGAAACCACATTGCACACAAATTAGTCTTTACACCACCTTATTAAATGCCTCCTGTTTGTCTGTGTACCTTCTAGGCTACGAAGGCTACCCGCTATGTTTATACCCACATACATAAATTTGGGCAATAATAGCACATAATAGTAAGCAATTATTATCCTTTATATGGCACCACAAGGGTTCTGCAGCACCTAACAAAGTACATAAACAAATGAACAAATAAGAAAACTGACTTACAGTACAAGATAATATAGGACAAGTACATAGTATATAGACATTGATACATCAGCGGTCATGACTGAAATAAGCATCAGGATGGCAGAAACCGAGGGTTAGGTGCCGTTGTAGGGAATAGATAGTCTAAGTAAGAGAGGGAAAATCACATGAGGTGAGTGGGAAAATCACATGAGGTGAGAGGGCCCTGCTCTTGAGAGCTTACATTCTAAAGGGGAGGGGCAGACAGACCAGGGTGACACAGATTGGGAAAATGGCCAGTATCACTCAAAGGACCTCATTAGGTAGACCCTCTGGTCATCCACTGGAAATGACTCGCACAACATGTGTTTAACTGGTGATAGAAATGTTAAAATAATACTGCAGTATTCATCTCAGGCTTGTGCCTGAGGGGTGGTCTTCAGTATGCTGACTGACGGGATCCCGGCGCACAGTATACCGGCGCTCCTATACCGGCTGTCAGTATACCGGGATCCTGACAGCCGGCATACCGACACTTATTCTCCCTCGTGGGGGTCCACGACCCCCCTGGAGGGAGAATAAAATAGCGTGGCGAGCGCAGCGAGCCCGCAAGGGTCTAATTTGTGCTCGCCACACTGTCGGTAAGCCGGCGGTCAGGCTCCTGGCGCCGGTATGCTGGTCGCCGGGAGCCCGACCGCCGGCATATCGTAGTGAACCCCTGAGGGGTGGTCTTCAGTATCCCGACAGCTGGCATACCGACACTTATTCTCCCTCGTGGGGGTCCACGACCCCCCTGGAGGGAGAATAAAATAGCGTGGCGCGGCGAGCCTGCAAGGGGCTCATTTGTGCTCGCCACACTGTCGGTAAGCCGGCGGTCGGGCTCCCGGCACCGGTATGCTGGTCGCCGGGAGCCCGACCGCCGGCATATCGTAGTGAACCCTGCCTGAGGAAGGGAGATTGCTTTCTGTGGTTTTGAGGGAGGTGGCTACAATTCAGGATGAGAGACCAGAGTGCGTGATTCTGTCCATTCTGAAGAGTTAAGAGAGGCAGATAAGGAATGTACAGTGGAGGAGGTGCAGCGAGTTTCTGTTAGCCCTAGGTATTCTTACCAGACTGTAAAACTGGACAAAGTAGGGACACTATGCCGATGGTACTCTGGTGAAGTATATTTGTAACCTGCAATTTAAATACAATGTATATGTATTTAGAGGTGTCTGGATGTGAATTGTGTGTTATTGAGTGTATATTGTGTTTGGGGCAAGTGAATGTCCATGAACTTACTTATTGTCCACAATGTGATCATCTGTGCCTATAACTACGCTACTTTGCTTTAGTATATAGACAAAATAGATTTCATGTAATTTGCTAGGTGACCTACTATTAGTGTTGCTGCATCACATCACTAGAGCCATGGATCCCATTATGAGCAGGGCACTATCTGTGCTGAGTTTTATTTTTCCTTACTTTGCGTTTGTTTCCCCGGTGCACTAATTACCTCCCACATTCAAATAGGCACTGTTTGGTTAATTGTTTTCAGCTGAAATTAGCCTGTATGAGTGGTAGGGCATAAAATCTGTATGCTGCACAGGGGTAGAGGGGTATTCTCTTGTGAAGTGTTCGGTAATGTGTTGGCACTCTTTAAAGGGTGGTTTTACTGTGTTGATCACTTGACTCTTTCATTGACCATTTACGTATTTAAATGACATTTTGTTAAATTGATGGTATGTTTTGTAGTGTGTATGTCAATATTTGCTGTTCATTGGCAGTACAGTGGTTCACTCGCTGACTGCAGGTTATCCAATTTCATTCTACACACGCTGATTTTCTGACACTTATTCTAATATGCTACCCATTACTATGACAGCAATGATTTTCACACAGACCAAGATTTATTTCTCTGACCTTTCAGAGGGAAATAATATAGCATTTTGCCAATCTTAGAAAGGATAAAAAAGCTAAAAATAAATCTTTCACTGTATTTTTTCAGTGATTTTGTAAATCCTGCTCTGCATGAGTGATGAACGAAGCAATATTGCTATTACTGATGTTATTTAAATGTACAATTCCTATTTAAAGGATTCATAGGTTTAAGTCTGTGTTTGGACAGATATAATGGACTTGGTTACCAGGATGCCAGATCGTTTACTGCTGGAGCTTGACTTTCTAGGGCAGAGTTGGCCAAACTCGGACATTGCTTTCCAAGTTTTAAGGATATCCATGCTTGAATCCAGATGGTTAAATCACATTGACGGAGGTACTAATTATCACCTGTGCTCAAGCATGGATATCTTTAAAACCTGGACTGTAGTGGCATGGTTTATGAAACTGTTTTAGGGTACGATTTTATACATTTTGGTGGATCGCCTCTCCTTGGCTCTTAGTGTCTACATCGCAAATAAACTTTGAGTGACACTGAGTGGGTGATTCACTTGCTTCCCCCGGCGGCTGCCACTAGTGGGCAAATGATGGATCAATTCAGTTGTTTTGTTCGGGTGCGAGTGCCGCAGGGGGACTCATTTCTGCTCACCGCCCTAACCAGGTGTTTAGATCAGTAAAGCGCAGTCTAATTAGGCGCGACAAGCGCAATAATTAATTGTTGCATGGAGCAATTGCATTGCACTGAATGTCACTAATTACTCAAGTGAATTATGAGCATTTTTTGTTTTTTATATTTTACCTTTCTTTTACTTAGCAAAAATATTGATGTAGGAATCTAGACAGCAGAGCATATAATAAAAATGCTTGATAACAAGGCAGAGCAAGCTCTGCTCCCCTTAATTCTGTTTGGTAACCTCCCTTTGGATGCAAATAGTTCCTAGGGAAGCCTTAGGGAGTAGTAGCCTGAATGGGAAGACAGGAATTTGGTGCACTGGATGATGGGGACTCCACAAATGTGTCAGCACTACATTCTGGGCGGTGTTCAGATATGGATTCAGTGTTCCAAAAATCAGAAACAGGCGATTTTCTGAACACTACGCATGCGCAGTGGCCGCAGTGCACGTGTGCGACCAATTATGCAATCGCATCCTGGAAGGATGCGATCACATCATGAGTGACAGGCGGCGGACGTCCCGGAGCGGTGACGCGGTGTTAAGGGGGGGAGTGATTCAAGAAACGCAGGCAAGTCATGGCTGGTTTCAGAGCTGGCCGATGACGTTGCCTGCGTTTCCTGAGATCCGAAAACATGGCATTAGTCATCCTCTATTTGAGGCTTTTTGCAATTTGATCGCAATTGCATCGCAGGACGGCCCTACATATGCTGGGCGGCCTTGCCCTGATCTGGGCGGCCCCCAACATGCGATTTTAGTGGTTGCAGATAAAGTAGCAAAATCTGCAACCAACGCTGAATATGCCCCTCTATACCTATTCTACTTTAAATATACAGCAACTCTTGTCCACTACATAAATCGCTACCTTAGTGGCCAGGTTAGTTGGGAACCACTAAGACAGAGGTTCCCAAACGTGGTCCTCAAGGCACCCCAATGGTCCAGGTTTTAAATGTATCCCTGCTTGGCCACAGGTGACTTAATTAGCACACTAATTAGCACCTCAGTCAATTTGATTTAAGCATCTGTGCTGAGCCATGGATATACCTAAATCCTGGACTGTTGGGGTGCCTTGTGGACCACGTTTGGGAACCTCTGCACTAAGGGAAAACAAAGTGATGATAAATGTTTTGTGAATACATGTTTTATTTTAGATCATTACTGTGTCATAGATGACAAACTTTTAACGTTGTTGTTCACTTCTGGAATCCCCTCAATAAATGTGCATCTCCTAGCATATTAAAGTGCAGCCTGGCTTGCTTTCATCTTTAAAATAATGGTGAGGACCATAACAGCTTTATCAGGAATTTCTGCTTGCAACCTCCTGAGGTGTGAGCAAAAATCCAGGTAAAGTAGAGCTTCCAGGCTGGTTACGAGTGTGGGGCGTGCCGTAACTGCAGCATGCCCTGCAATGGGCATGGGAAAAAGCTTCTGTGCATTAAGACGCGAGAATGGGTCGTCTCGGAAATTATTGGGGCAATTCTTTTGGTTGCGCAAAACATTTGAGTAACACCTGGGATCTTTAGATGGGAGCTTCAATACACACAAACAATTGAATTGCACCCTTTAAGTCCTATTGGGAGAAAAGTGCTATATTATTATTATAATTATTATTAGTTATTAATCTGTCTGTCTGTCTGTCTGTCTGTCTGTCTGTCTGTCTGTCTGTCTGTCTGTCTGTCTGTCTGTCTGTCTTTTCTTTCTGTCTTTTCTTTCTGTCTTTTCTTTCTGTCTTTTCTTTGTCTTTTCTTTCTGTCTTTTCTTTCTGTCTTTTCTTTCTGTCTTTTCTTTCTGTCTTTTTTCTTTCTGTCTTTTTCTTTTTCTAAGCTTGGAAGTAAAATACCTCTCCTTTTCCAGAGGTGTTAAATTATAAGTAAACACTTGCTTATGGTAATGTTATTGCACATTGCTTATTGCTACAGGATACTTTTAGTAACATATACACTGTTGTGTGAAAGACAATGATATGTCTGTATGTTGCTGATTCTTGGTTTCTACTGGCAGATAAGTAGTACGCCTGCCATGTGTTTCTTGCTGTTTTCTTACTTGGTGTGAGGTTTCGGCTTGTGACACGTACATCCTGTAGATACGTTCCATAGCTCTGCAACAAGCATACGGCTGGAGCGCAATCCAGTTGTGGTTTTGGCACCAAGAGAAGAATTTAATTAGAAGAATTTGGTTTACATTTAGTTCCCCCAGCTATCCATTCTTAGTTTTGGATTTTTATCATTTTTCTGACTTTTCACATGAATTTTAAACCTATCCTTGGCATGGGGGCTTGAAGCTTTACCAAGACTTTTTGCAGATTCATGGTTAACAGATTCATTCCTTATTAGGACTGAAAGCCATCATTTTTTGTATGTTTGTCTCCTATGCACAGTGTGAAAATTTTCCTATGTTTCTTTCCTGTCCGTTCTAATTTACATGAGACATCTGCACTAGTCTTTGTCAAGATTTGACTTGCAATTCCCTTGCAAAGGCCAGGCCCACATGGGACTGTTCTACCTATGTACGTTGGGCTCTATTCAATACAATGCGAATTGAATAGTGTCAGGAATTAGCTCCCGATGCTATTCAATACAGTGCGCTGTGACACCCTACAACGAGATTCTTCTCGCATACTTGGAGGGGTGCGAGCGGAGATCCGACAAAACTGCCGGCGAGATGCTGATTTCTGCCCTTAGCGCGGCCGAAACAGCATTGTGCCAGGCACTTAAGTCTGAGAATTCCAGTTCTCCCGACAAAACACCCTGTTTAGGCGGGGAGAACGGGTATTCTCAGACTTAACCATTGCGCTGTATTGAATAGACTCGGGAGCTAATTCCTGGTGCTATTCAACTCGCATTGTATTGAATTAAGGGGTGGTATTCATGTGACCGGTGGTCAGGAGATCAACGGTCACATGACCTCCACCAACATCCTGCCCCCTCACTATCCCTACAGTCGGCATGCCGACCAACAGGGACTATTTCCACTCGTGGGTGTCCACGACACCCATAGAGTGGGATTAGAACCCGTGGCGACCGCAGGTCGCCTTCGATCCCGCAGGTCGCCTTCGATCCCGCAGCTTTTATTTCATGTGCTGACCTCTCGCACTAATCTATAGTATTTTGTCTAAAAATGTCTTCTGAATTGTGGTGGTTTTTTTTCTGTTTGTTTACTAAGCAGTAGGGTTTGAATGTATATTTAATAAAAAATACTAGTGTTGATTGAATTCATGTGTGGTCCGCTCAGGATTTCCTTTGACTGGCCTGTGTAGCTGGAGAAAAGTCTTTTATGCTTGCTTTTTAGTCAACACATGTGAAGGCAGTTGCATTGTAATAGGTGGTCTTGCAGTAGCTTAATCAACAAGCCAATAATACTCTGTTTGGCCTCTCCTTATTCTTGCCAGAGTAAGTACCTTCCAGGAGAAAAAAAAATCCCCTCCCTACTTTTTACAAAGAGGCAGCGGGAGGTTTAGTTTTAATTGCATTCTTTTTGAATTCCTGTATTCTCATATGCTGGAAGAAATAAAGTTTGTTGAATGTATGTAGCAGTAATACAGCTCTGGATAAGTCGTTCCTCTGTCTAGAAGCCAGCACTAAAACTAATTTGCCATCAAGATAGGGCCTGGACACTAATTATTATTTATTCATAATTTATATATAACAAGCCATATTAAATTGACAATCAATGTATATGTATGTATATACTCTCACACTCTTATGAACAGGGAATAGACAAAATATCAGTGGTAAGGTATATAAAAGTTGACATCTCTTTGAAACCACACAGAGTAATCGAGAAAAAACGTAGGATGTGGACAAGGAACGAGGGTTTGGTAACTTGCTGTTTCTTGACAGTCTGAGTCACTGAAAGGCACTAGGAGACAAGGAGCACTGGATTCAAAGATAGTGCTAGCAATGATCATGAGGATGGAGGGCCTTTCCCTTGATATCTTACATGCTAAGGAATTCAGTGATATTGGAGTATTTTTGCATATAGAGGGTTATTCAACATCAGTTGCAAAATTGCTAAAACGCAGATTGGCCGATCATCGTCATTCTACACATACGCTGCAACCACGGCCATTCACAATTCGATTGTATTCTGGCATGATACGGTCACATAGTGATTGTCTGCCAGTGGGTGTTCGTGGGCGCAATGTGGTGAGTGGTGTGCAGGAACCAATGGCAATGTGATGCCCGTTTTCGGGGCGGGCTGGTGATGTCACCTGCGATCACTACAACAGAAAATATGGGCCCGGTGCGCCTGCATACGCAGCCTGGCTGCATATGCAGGGTGGCATTCGGTATTGTCTGTGTTTCTCAAATTTTGCGCTGTTTGCATTTTAAATGTGACCGCATCGCTGGGCGGCCGTGCCCTGTGCTGGGCGGCTCTCAGCATGTGATTTTAAGCCGTAGCAGTTCTGCGATATTAGTAGAACTGCTACTGGAGCGGAATTACCCCCATCATTTTTAAAATGAATTACTGAGATGTTACATATTCATATAAACAAAACGAGATGCCCAGGTTTTCAGGAAAATTTCTGCTCAAGAATTACCTCAGAAATAAAACTCTGCAATGTTCTAGTTAAACTATGCTTAAATCAGAGGCTAGTTCAGTCACAGAATAGGGTAAGAAACTAAATCCAGGTGGCACTCAATAACACAGTTAAAAAATCTCAATATAATAAATGATTTTAATAAAAAGTCTACATACAGAATTGGGTAAATCTATAAAGAACCTGAAAAAATATGAAGCTGATTTTAATTTCTCTAACGTCCTAGAGGATGCTGGGGACTCCGTAAGGACCATGGGGAATAGACGGGCTCCGCAGGAGATAGGGCACTTTAAGAAAGACTTTAGGATTCTGGGTGTGCACTGGCACCTCCCTCTATGCCCCTCCTCCAGACCTCAGTTTTAGACTGTGCCCAGAGGAGAATGGGTGCACTGCAGGGAGCTCTCCTGAGTTTCCTGCTTAGAAAGCTTTTTTGTTAGGATTTCTTATCTTTTTCAGGGAGCACTGCTGGCAACAGGCTCCCTGCATAGAGGGACTGAGGAGAGAGGAGCAGACCTACTTAAATGTTAGGCTCTGCTTCCTCGGCTACTGGACACCATTAGCTCCAGAGGGAATGAACACAGGTTCGTCCTGGGCGTTCTCCTCACAGAGCCAGAAGAAACGAAGAGAGAAGACGTCTCAGGCGGCAGAAGCCTTCGGTGCTTCACAGAGGTAACGCACAGCACTGCAGTTGTGCGTCATTGCTCCGCTACACCTCACACACTCCGGTCACTGTAAGGGCGCAGGGGGGGCGCCCTGGGCAGCAATAAAACACCTCTCCTATGGCAAAAGTGTATATACATGTACAGGTGGACACTGTACATGTATATAAAAGAGCCCCCGCCATTTTTTAATAAGATTGAGCGGGATAGAAGCCCGCCACCGAGGGGGCGGGGCTTCACCCTCAGCACTCACCAGCGCCATTTTCTTTACACAGCACCGCTGAGAAGAAGCTCCCCGGACTCTCCCCTGCTTGACACACGGTGAAAGGGGGTTTTAAAGTAGAGGGGGGGCACATTATTGGCGTTTATACACTACAGCAGCGCTACTGGGTAAACATTCTGTATTTTTCTCCAGGGACATATAGCGCTGGGGTGTGTGCTGGCATACTCTCTCTCTGTCTCTCCAAAGGGCCTCAGGGGGAACCTGTCTTCAGAAAAGAGATTCCCTGCATGTGTGAAGTGTCGGTACGTGTGTGTCGACATGTTTGATGAGGAAGGCTCACCTAAGGAGGAGGGGGAGTGCATGATGGTCAGGTCGCCGTCGGCAACGCCGACACCGGACTGGGTGGATGGATATGTGGAATGTCTTGAATGCAAATGTAAATTTACTGCATAAACGATTAGACAAGGCTGAAGCTAGGGATCAGTCAGGTAGTCAGACCATGCCTGTCCCTGTGGCACCAGGACCTTCGGGGTCTCAAAAACGCACCATATCCCAGATCACTGACACAGATACCGACACAGAGACTGACTCTAGTGTCGACTATGAGGATGCAAAATTACAGCCAAAGGTGGCGAAAGGTATTCGTTACATGATTATGGCCATTAAAGAGGCTTTGCATATCACTGAGGAACCCCCTGTCCCTGACACGAGGGTACACATGTATAAAGGGAAAAAGCCTGAGGTCACTTTTCCGTCCTCATTTGAACTAAGCGACTTGTGCGAAAAGGCTTGGGAATCTCCAGATAGGAGACTACAAGTTCCCAAAAGGATTCTTATGGCGTATCCCTTTCCACAAAAGGACAGGATACGATGGGAATCTTCGCCGAAGATAGACAAGGCACTGACACGCTTATCCAAGAAGGTGGCACTGCCTTCTCAGGATACAGCTTCCCTCAAGGATCCTGCTGATCGTAAGCAGGAGGTTACCATGAAACACATTTACACACATTCCGGTACTATCATTAGACCGGCTATGGCATCGGCCTGGGTGTGTAGTGCTATCGCAGCATGGACAGATTCCTTTTCTACGGAACTTGAACCCCTAGATAAGGATACCATTCTAATGACCCTAGAGCATATCAAAGATGCTGCTTTATATATGAGGGATGCTCAAAGAGACATTTGTTTACTAAGCTCCAGAATAAATGCTATGTCTATTTCTGCTAGGCGACTCCTGTGGACCCGACAGTGGACGGGGGATGCCGACTCAAAGCGGCATATGGAGTCGTTGCCTTACAAGGGGGAAGAGTTGTTTGGAGAAGGCCTCTCAGACCTTGTCTCTACTGCTACGGCCGGTAAATCGAATTTCTTACCTTATGTCCCCCCTGCAGCATACTAAAAAGGCACCTCATTATCAAATGCAGTCATTTCGTTCCAATAGAAGCAAGAAGGTATGGGGATCGTCCTTCCTTGCCAGAGGAAAAGGCAAGGGAAAAAAGCTGCATGCAGCTAGTTCCCAGGAGCAGAAGTCCTCCCCTACATCTGCAAAGTCCACCGCATGATGCTGGGGCTTCCCGGGGGGAGTCGGCTCAAGTGGGGGCGCGTCTTCGATTTTTCAGCCAGGTCTGGGTTCACTCACAGGTGGATCCCTGGGCTATAGAGATTGTTTCTCAGGGATACAGGCTGGAATTCGAAGACGTGCCTCCTCGCCGGTTTTTCAAATCTGCTCTGCCAGCTTCCCCGTCAGAGAGGGAGTTAGTGTTGACTGCGATTCAAAAATTGTATCTTCAACAGGTGATAGTCAAAGTTCCTCTTCTCCAGCAAGGAAAGGGGTATTACTCAACCCTGTTTGTGGTCCCGAAACCGTTTGGGCTTTCCACAGCCCCGAGAATTTTCACCAAGGTAATGGCGGAAATGATGGTGCTCCTGCGCAAGCAGGGGGTCACAATTATCCCATACTTGGACGATCTCCTCATAAAAGCGAGATCTCGGGAGAAGTTGCTGGACAGCGTGTCGCTGTCGGTGAGGATGTTGCAGGGGCACGGCTGGATTCTCAATTTACCGAAGTCCCAGCTAGTCCCTACAACACGCCTGACCTTTCTGGGTCTGTCTGATTCTGACACAGACCAGAAAAAGGTTTTTCTTCCGATGGAAAAGGCTCAGGAGCTCATGGCCCTGGTCAGGAACCTATTAAAGCTAAAAACGGTTTCAGTGCATCATTGCACACGTGTCCTGGGGAAGATGGTGGCATCGTACGAGGCCATCCCCTTCGGCAGGTTCCATGCGAGGACCTTTCAATGGGATCTACTGGACAAATGGTCCAGGTCCCATTTACAAATGCATCAATGGATCACCCTGTCTCCCAGAGCCAGGGTATCTCTCCTGTGGTGGCTGCACAGTGCTCACCTCCTAGAAGGCCGCAGGTTCGGAATTCAGGACTGGATCCTGGTGACGACGGACACAAGCCTCCGAGGTTGGGGAGCGGTCACACTGGGAAGAAATTTCCAAGGTCTCTGGTCAAATCTGGAGACTGGTCTCCACATCAACATCCTGGAGTTGAGGACCATATACAACGCCCTACGCCAAGCGGAGGCATTGCTTCGGGACAAACCGGTTCTGATTCAGTCAGACAATGTCACGGCAGTGGCTTATGTAAACCGCCAAGGCGGCACAAGGAGCAGAGTGGACATGGCAGAAGCGACCAGGATTCTTCGCTGGGCGGAAGGCCATGTAAGCGCCCTATCAGCAGTATTTATCCCGGGGGTGGACAACTGGGAAGCGGGCTTCCTCAGCAGACACGACCTGCATCCGGGAGAGTGGGGACTTCATCCAGAAGTCTTCGCACAGATCGTGGGTCGGTGGGGACTGCCTCAGATAGATATGATGGCGTCCTGTATCAACAAAAAGCTAAAGTGGTATTGCGCCAGGTCCAGGGACCCTCAGGCGGTAGCGGTAGACGCTCTAGTGACACCTTGGGTGTTCAGATCGGTCTGTGTTCCCTCCTCTACCTCTCATACCCAAGGTGTTGAGAATAATAAGGCTAAGAGGAGTCAGAACGATCCTTATTGTTCCGGATTGGCCACGAAGGACTTGGTATCCGGATCTGCAAGAGTTGCTCACAGAAGATCCGTGGCCTCTTCCCCTAAGGCAGGATCTGCTGCAGCAGTGGCCCTGCCTGTTCCAAGACTTACCGCGGCTGCGTTTGATGGCATAGCGGTTGAACGCCGGATCCTAGCGGAAAAAGGGATTCCGGAGGAGGTCATGCCTACCCTGATCAAGGCTAGGAAGGACGTGACATTGAAACATTATCACCGTATATGGCGAAAATATGTGTCTTGGTGTGAGGCCAGAACTGCTCCTACGGAGGAGTTCCATTTGGGCCGTCTGCTTCACTTCCTGCAAACAGGAGTGAATTGGGCCTAAAATTAGGTTCCATAAAGGTCCAAATTTTGGCCTTATCCATTTTCTTCCAAAAAGAATTGGCTTCTCTTCCTGAAGTACAGACATTTGTGAAGGGGGTACTGCATATTCAGCCTCCCTTTGTACCTCCGGTGGCACCTTGGGATCTTAACGTGGTATTAAGTTTCCTCAAGTCACCTTGGTTTAAACCACTCAAGACGGTGGAATTGAAATATCTCACTTGGAAAGTGGTTATGTTATTGGCCTTGGCTTCTGCAAGGCGTGTTTCGGAATTGGCGGCTTTGTCGTATAAAAGCCCTACCTGGTTTTTCATGTGGATAGGGCAGAATTGAGGACTCGTCCTCAATTTCTGCCAAAGGTGGTCTCATCTTTTCATATGAACCAACCTATTGTCGTGCCTGTGGCTACGCGGGACTTGGGGGATTCCGAGTCCCTGGATGTGGTCAGGACTTTGAAGATTTGTGTGTCCAGAACAGCTAGGATCAGGAAGACTGAAGCTCTGTTTGTTCTGTATGCGGCCAACAAGGTTGGCGCTCCTGCTTCAAAGCAGACTATTGCTCGCTGGATCTGTAACACGATTCAGCAGGCGCATTCTACGGCAGGATTAGCATTGCCTAAATCGGTTAAGGCCCATTCCACTAGGAAGGTGGGCTCTTCTTGGGCGGCTGCCCGAGGGATCTTGGCATTACAGTTGTGCCGAGCAGCTACTTGGTCGGGGTCAAACACCTTTGCAAAGTTCTATAAGTTTGATACCCTGGCTGAGGAGGACCTCCTGTTTGCTCAATCGGTGCTGCAGAGTCATCCGCACTCTCCCGCCCGTTTGGGAGCTTTGGTATAATCCCCATGGTCCTTACGAAGTCCCCAGCATCCTCTAGGACGTTAGAGAAAATAAGATTTTATTTACTGATAAATCTATTTCTCGTAGTCCGTAGAGGATGCTGGGCGCCCATCCCAAGTGCGGACTACTTCTGCAATACTTGTATATAGTTATTGCTTCAATAAGGGTTATGTTATGGTTGCATCGGTCATGTACTGATGCTATGTTGTTTTTTCATACGGTTAACTGGGTATGGTTATCACAAGTTATACGGTGTGATTGGTGTGGCTGGTATGAATCTTGCCCTTGGATTAACAAAAATCCTTTCCTCGTACTGTCCGTCTCCTCTGGGCACAGTTTCCCTAACTGAGGTCTGGAGGGGGGGCATAGAGGGAGGTGCCAGTGCACACCCAGAATCCTAAAGTCTTTCTTAAAGTGCCCCATCTCCTGCGGAGCCCGTCTATTCCCCATGGTCCTTACGGAGTCCCCAGCATCCTCTACGGACTACGAGAAATAGATTTACCGGTAAGTAAAATCTTTCTTTTTTTTTTTTCTTTTTTTTTACATTTCCGTCAAATATTCCATACTGGTAAAATATAAAATAGTATCTAATTACTAATGACCGTATTACAAGAAAATCCTGCTAGTCATGTAGAGAGATCAAATAAATTCCAGGAACTACGGTAAATTACCTTGCGTCTAGCTGCCTGTCACCCACGTCTATACAGTCATAATGGAACAGAATGAGTGGTATTTGTTACACTTGATAGTTCAGTTGGTCATGTGTTCCATAAAATAATGTACGATCACATTCGGCAGCACGTATCATATTACAACGCTTAGTGCTATGACTAAAGCCAGTATCTATTTATTTGATTAGTCTGTGTCCCTGTACAATTTAGACCAAAGTCTCATTGTTTTTGCAAACTCTATTTTATCTCTGGCTTTTACCTACATTTGGTGTTCAGCATGTGGAAATTCTGTTTGCTTTTATTATTTATTTATTTATTATTTATTACCAGTTATTTATATAGCGCACACATATTCCGCAGCGCTGTACAGAGAATATTTTGCCCATTCACATCAGTCCCTGCCCCAGTGGAGCTTACATTCTATATTCCCTACCACATGTACACAGACACATTCATACTAGTGTTAATTTTGTTGGGAGCCAATTAACCCACCAGTATATTTTTGGATTGTGGGAGGAAACCCACGCAAGTACGGGGAGAAGATACAAACTCCACACAGTTAGGGCCATGGTGGGAATTGAACCCATGACCTCAGTGCTGTTAGGCAGTAATGCTAACCATTACACCATCCGTACTGCCCAGCACCACTATCCAGAAGTTTGTTGAACTGGTCTCCATAAAGGACCCATGATCTCATACCAAATGACAAGTTATCTAATGTTTTTGTTTACTATTTTATATATTTGATGGGCTGTAAAGGGACTCTAGAGCAAAAATTGGTGATGTTAAGCCCTATACCAGGTGCAATTTTTATTACAAGACTAGTAATTGAATTGCTCACTATCTTTAACCACTGTAAAAATTGTGTTCTTCAGAGGGTTATGCCGCCCCCCCCCCCCCCGCCACACCCCAGTGTGATGCACTGAGACTATGGTGAAGAGATTGCATATTTAAATTAACTATTGTACAGAACTGCAGCGTGAGATACCAGGCTGCAGTGCCTTGGCTTGTAGATCCCGGGCACAGTGCAGAAGATATATGTTTAATGTAAAAGTGCTGGGCTGGAGTAGCAAAGCCTGGTGCACAGTCTGTAATAAATGTGCTACACACATTTAGGGGGGAATTCAATTGATTGCGCTGCCAGCTGTCAGTGCCGTGCGCCCGATGGAGTAATTCAATTATTGCTCCGTTCGGCTGTGAACAGCTGCAGGCACTGGTATTTCTGCTCGCAGCCTGCTGTGCTGGCGAGCAGAAATGTGTGAAGTGACCCATTTGGGCACTAAAACTGCACTTTCCGCATTGTGCCCAGCACTTTTAATTCGGGTTTAGCTGTTTTACGCCGCTAAACCCTGCACTGCAGGGTACGATCCGCGTGATAAAACAGTTGACGCCAAAACAATTGCATGTCACCCTATCCAAAGTGATGGATGATATGCAATTATGGATGGCCATTAAACAATAAATCACCCCCCTTTTATGACTCTGAATAAAGAATATTTAAGATGAGCGTACTGTATATGATAGTTATGCACTGTACCTTTACCCTGGCGGTCTAGGTGGATCTGGAGACCTGTAGCTCCAAAGGGACCTAGTCAGTATCTGCTTCCAGGGGACCTTCTCCTGCAGCGATCTCGGGAGATTTCAGGGGAACGGGAGATTTAGGTTAGCTAACTGCTATATTGGAGCACTATGAGCACCAGCAGTAATACCAATAGTTGCCCCAGGGTCTGGTTGCCTGAATCTGGATTCCATTTATAGACTGATTGTGAAGTCAGCCCATGGTACAGAGTCCCTAGAAGTAAGCTTTGGAGGGAAGACCACCCGGGGAGATTGGTCAATGGTTGGCCTTTCTTCCCAGGCAGTCTCTGAACATTGAGGAGAACCACCCCGCCACTGACAACAATGTTAAACTTCTCTGGCCGCCGATTGCGCGGTATCTCGTTCATTAATGAACGAGATCGTTCATATCTTTCACTAATATCGCCCAGTGTGTAGGGCCTGTTACATTGCAAGAAGCGGAAAGTGTGTTTCTTAGTTTCTCTCCTGATTGAAGGACGTATGGGAATTTTATTTATGCACAAGACACTAATAAACAGAAATGTGGCATGTTCTCTTCTAGCAGATCTTCAAGCTCTGTTTTCCAGTGCTTCAACAAGCAGGTAAAATGTTTTACTAGTGTTAATGAGCAGTAAAGGATAAATCCATTGTTACTGGGTAGCCCTATTAATTACAATGTAATGGGCAGCTCGAAAACCATCATCTGGTTAATTTCTTCCCTGGTAATATTGAATTATGAGGCATCGTTTAAAAGCCCAATTCTGATTGTGTATGAATGATAGCTACGCCTGAAATATATGCATTTGGGTCTCCTAATAGCTGAAAAAAAGTGAAGCCTTGTCAAACATTGAGTGATTTAAAAAGAATTTCAGCACTAGTTTTGGAAAAAGTGTAGAGAGAATTCCTAGCGTCAAGTTTTGTCACAGATTTTGCGCACCTTTTGTAGACTGTTTGAAATGTTTGCAGTGCTTTGAAATCACATAATGAAAGACAAGACTTGAGCATGTTACTACAATGTGCTTGTTCCTGCAGAAACAAGTCTACGATCAAAACGGGACTTTTAATTTGTGTTGGATAATTACATTAAAATGTAGTTTCGATATATGAAAAAAATAACCATTTTAATTCCCTTAGACTATAATCCAGATTATATGTCAATTTTGTTCAACTTCAACCTTTTTAAGTGCCGCATTAAGTATAGAAAAGGGATGCAATATGCCACTGTTAATTGGCTGGCTATATTAATGATTGTAACGGACGACTTCTAACATTCCCATCTTCAAATGGCTAAAAAGAATTTATTGTATTTTAAGTAATCATGCATATGTGAAACCATAAATAGAATCAAGTCAGGAACCACTGTGAATGAGCTCATGCTGACCTTGCTTTGAAAATTTCATTAAGCTGGTAATTCTGCTCAATTCATAAACACAGACGCCATCTCAACGTCTGAGCTCTCATTTGGAGCCTGTAAGAAACTTGAGTTGGGACTTCCTTTTCCTATTCTAACCTGCTATAGCTGTGGCAGTATGTGGTTCTGCCCATCATGCACTTCATGAAAGCTAAATACATGTTCCAGTTTTTCCCCCCGTTTTTTATTTTCTCCTTTTTTTTTTTTAAATAAAGAGATACCAGAAGAAATGTAAAGGGTCTAAATCTGTAATTGTGGTACTCCATTTTTGATATTTAGGACTTGCCCATAGATGGCTACAATGCGAGCATTTGCCATGTCTTCTGCATTGGCTTATTCTTGCATAGCAAATAAACTTAAATTGCACAAAAACATATAAGAGTCCAATTATTTGCGAGTTTCTCGCACTCGCGAGTCATTGCGCAGCAGGTGTACTTTACAATAGTCTGAACTCACACAAATTTGAGCCATTTTGAGCAAATTCGGGCAGAAGTCAGGCTGCGAGGGTTGAGCGTTCGGGTGATGTTGCTGGCATTGAAACACTGCAGCAAAGACAAAGCGCACCCTTCACAAATAATTGGATTGACCCTCTAGAATCCATTGTTTTTGTAGGTTTAATTAGCACGGAACGCATAATGCAAAGGCCCATAATCTCTTGAACGCCGACTGTCCTTGGTTTCCAGTTACTGTCCAAAGTTTTGACAGTTTTGTCCCTGGAAATGTCCTTATTTTTCTTACAACACTGACCAATTGCAAAGTAAAATTACTTGTTTGTAAAGCTATTATAATTGGGATTGTACTACTTTTAAGATGCATTTAAACATAATTGTAAATGCCTGGTTTATAATATCGGCAAATATTAATTCCTAACATTCTGGTAAAGAAACAAGTAAAATAAGTGGTTCATCAGTCACTTATCTGAATATTCAATTAAATCCACCCACCCCTTTAAACTATTCTAGAGCATCTGTTTCAGTCTTTATACAAGAGATCAAAGTATTAAATATATGTTTAAAAAAAAAAAGTTAAATGCACTTTGAAACTGGTTTTAAAAGCATGGAGCTGTGGATTCACGCAGATACACTTCCTCTGTGGACGCTAATTTTAGTACATTGCGAGCTGTATTGTAGGTAAGCTTTAAGACGCGGCTATTCACAGCTAAACTCTATTTGGGCGCGTATAAAGCATATTCAATTGTTTATCGCTCCCGATCTCTCATCTATAGTGACTCTACAAGTCTTTTACATTTGGCTTTATGTTTTTATGTTGAACCATACTGCATAGGAATCTAAATAGTAGTGTTGGTCCTTTAGCTGAGGCGTCAGTGTAATAAAATAGCCATTTTATGTACTTAACCGACTTAAAGGTTTATTTTGAGGATGCTACTGGGTAGCCTTATATAACTTTTATAAATATTTAAGTTTGCCTTCACCAACCTAATTTGCACTTGATCTAAATCAAGGCTGAAATATATTTAAAAAAAAAAAAAAAACCCTGCTGAATGTTACAGCTAACTTCTGCTATATTACCACTATTATTTCGTATGGCTTTTTTTGTTTTTTGTGTTACTTTGCATTTACCATAATCCTGGTTTACTTAAGATTTCTATTTCTTCATTTTTGGCAAGTAACGCATAACGCCATGCAGTTAGTTTATGGACACTTCTTATATTTTTTCCTGAAATATTACACATGCATATCGGGGTCGACCAGTAGTCGTTACCTGTTGCATCATCCCTTTGCTCATGCGATGCAGAGGAACAGGGATTGCCGTAGAGGTGTTATTTCATACACTGTGATAAGTGGTGATGCAGGTTGTCTCTTAGTGCTGAGAAAAGGGACATCTTGATACAACTGCCCTCTGTCTCTGTGGATCTAAAAGGTGAAATAATCGGTATCTGGATGATGGGTTGACAGGTTCAAAAGGTCAACGCAACAATGGTCTATACAAGTTTCTTTTATTTTTCACATTTTTTAACTTTTGCTTGATTTATCGTCTACGTGGACTATGATTTGTGAAAAGTAACCCGAGGTGTGGCGGGCGAAGTGAGCCCGTGATGGTATACGTTTGTGCTAATCAAGCCACAATTGATGAAAAATAGAAAGACATCCAACAAACAAACTTGTGTCGACCATTTCTGTGCTGACCTTTTGACCCTTTTGACTTTTTTTACTGCCTACCTTTTCCATGTCACCCTTTTGACTCTGTCGACTGAATGCATGTCGACCATATGGGGTCTATGTAATTACTTTTGATCATCTACTGTATGCCACACCCGAAATAATCTACCAGACACTCTGTCATTAACCTGCCACTATGTTTTTAGACTGATCCCCCATTTATATCTATGAAAGACCAATTTATATGTTTGTATGTGTGGTGTCCAGAATTAGTTTTTATGACAAATAAATACAAGCCATTCTAGTTTATGTGCCTTATAATTTGCAGTTGATTGCTGATGCTGCAGGCTGAAATGCTGGAGACCAAGTTGGAGCCCGCAGTACTCCTCAAGGAACTATTGTGAGGATTTAAATCCCATACAGATATGTTTTGTGATTTTCAGAATCTGTTCTAAAACATAGAAAATGTGTGCTGGGGACCATTTGCTCTGGCCTGCCTTTTGTCACCAATTTATTTCTCTTGTTGCGCTACGGCTTAAATTTTAATCAAGAAGAAACTTGTCTGGTGGAAAACATTCGAGTATGTTTTACAAACACGTATTTTAACCTGCACCAGAATGCTGTGACTTATCTTAAAGGTAAGATATTTATTTGACAGTTCAAGATAGAAAGGTATTTTTATCTATCCATAGTATCTTGTTGTACGACAATATTGCTAGAAACTGTTGGTTTGGAAATGGATAAAACTATTTTTCAACTTTTAGAATTGGCACAATTGTTCCTGTGTGAAGTTTATATACTGTCCCTGTG
This sequence comes from Pseudophryne corroboree, assembly GCF_028390025.1. Lineage (NCBI taxonomy): Eukaryota > Metazoa > Chordata > Amphibia > Anura > Myobatrachidae > Pseudophryne > Pseudophryne corroboree. The sequence continues at coordinate 540,966,298 of NC_086448.1, forward strand.
TTTGTGTGGATTTCCTCCGGGTACTCCTGTTTCCTCCTATAGTCTAAAAATATAACTGTATGGTTAATTGGCTCCTGACAAAAATGAACCCTACAGTCTGTGTGTGCATGTACATGTGGTAGGGAATATACTGTAGATTGTAAGCTCCACTGGGGGGTCAGTTACTGATTTGAGTGTCAACTATACGGTCAAAGTCACATTAGTATGACTACCACCTAATAGCCAGTGTAACCGCTGCATGCATCACGGGTAGTAGCTAGACTGACTGGGAGTGACTCAATAAAGTGCTGGTAGGTGGGCACAGGTACATTTTGAGCTATTCCACTGTAACCTGTCGGTCGACCCTCACACACCTTCGTAGCAGTTGTTTACCTCACATCAATTGCACGTGGTGCTCCATAGTTTCAACCATGTTGGTTATTTGCAATGGTGTCATTTGTCCAGTCACAATACACCTTCACCACAGCACCAAGTGAACAGTTCACAAACTGCGCTGTTTCAGAAATACTGCCATCCCTTTTTGCAACTCTGATAAATCGCCCCTTTTCTTATGACCGCAACAAGTGATATGTGAGCAGACTGCCTATCGCACACCTTATATACCCACCAAGCCAGCGTACGACATTTAATGTACTTCATGGGCCACGTGCTGCCGAGTATAATGTAGGAGGTGGTCATAATAATGTGACTTGACCGTGTAGATTCTGTAAAGTGCTGCGGAATGTGTGCACTCTAAATAAATAATAATAAATAAATACACAATTTTTCAGTTACTGCACATAGTTGCATAAAAAAAACCCAACAACAACTATTGCTTGAAACTGATTTTGGCTGAGCACATACCCACCATACATGATAGGCACAATGTGCCAGACTGGCACATTGCGGCTTTGCATTCATTTGGTTTAATCCCTTAGCTCTGTGTTAAATGATTATAAAACACAAGCTTCAAAATAACTTTTCTGTCAATGTACGATAAATAGTAGTCCACAGCTATGATCATATTGTTGATCAATTCAAACATTACTTTCACACTATTGTCACCTTTTTATGTTTTTTATTCTTTCGGTTAGATAACAAATGATTTGTGAAGTGTATGGGCAGCCTTAGTGTTTCCAATATTGAATGACCGTTGAATAATGTAAAATCACATTTATTAGCTCCTGCATGGTCTGTGGTTTCCCCTGGCGACTCCTATTGATTACCTGCCATTTTCTGCCATTCAGAACAATGCTTTCAGAGTACAATCTCCAGCAAGCACAGGATGTTGTAAACCAGTCACTCTTTTGATCTGCCACAGTTGCTGTTGCCCTGGCCCAGTGACGTTTAGAAGCGCACTGCAGAGACCCTCATTTTCCCTTCTATTTCCAGTTTCCTTGCCTGCGGCACGCGTTATTAAGAAGGTGAAAGGAAGCCGTCCAGACAGACTTCCTTTTCAGGCCTGATAATCATTAGTGGATTACGGAAATTTGCTGTCCATGACCTCTGCTCTCGATTTGTGTTTCTGTAGACATGCCATAGAGATGCATTGTGTTTCTAGCTTCTGACTTTATAGATCATTTCTTTGACTTCAACTTAATTTAAGATATTCCAAGTGTTTATTGCTTAGCATTGTCTCAATACTTCTTTTTTTTTTTCTCTGTTCACTCCTTTTATTATTTTTCTTTTCTTCCTCTTTTCATATAATTAAATGAGATACTGGGGCTAATTAAACTGTGTACAAAAATTGGCTCCTAAGCACAAGCTTATATTTAGGGAAATACATCTGACCTATGATTTGTGAGTTGTGCAAAGCACATACCATAATATGAGTGGTTTTACTTCACACTTTTTCATAAAATGCAACATGGAAGTAGCACGTTTGTGGTGATTGTAACTGGATACATGTGATAATCCCTATATTTAACATATCTAACTGAGCTTTTGATTTCACTTGAAGTGGAAAATTAATGGAAACATCTTCTCAGTCATCTATACAATCAGGAAAAGGTCCAAGGTCTGTTTCTCTAACGTCCTAGTGGATACTGAGGTTCTGTACTTTAGTACCATGGGTATAGATCGGGTCCACTTGAGCCTGGCACTTTAAAACCTTTAGTGTGTGTATGTATGTGTGCGCTGGCTCCTCCTCTCTATGCCCCTCCTACCAGACTCCGTTTAGAAAAATATGCCCAAGGAGTCGGGTGCATTTCTCTGGAGCTCCAGAGAGTTTCCTTTATTTTTTTATTTTAGTTAGTTATTTTCAGGTAGCCCTGGTTGGCAACCAGGCTACCTTCCTGCGTGGGACTTAAAGGGGGGAAACGAACCAACCTCCTGAGGGTTAGTGGTTCGTAATCCCAGCTGACAGGACACTGAGCTCCTGAGGTGCTGATCACATATCGTTCGTATGTGTGCCCACGCTGGCAGCTTGCCGCCACCCTCTAACAGATGCCGAAGTTCAAGGTGCGGTGAGTGTTACACCGGGGTCCCGATTAGCGGGTCCTTGGTGCAGTTGGCGGCAGGTCATGGGCCACGAGCTGCGGTGCCCGCCGCTGACAGTACTGGCTCTCCTCAGCAGTGCTCACTGTCGGGAAAGGCTTTGTGTGCACTGTCAGATTTTTACTATGTATAACGGAGCCAGTATAAAGAACTCATATTACAGGGGGGTCAATTCTATTCAGCGACCGTTGAATAGCGCCGGGAGTTAGCTCTCACGGCTTCGTGGGATCTCAATGTGGTTTTGTCCTTTCTTCAATTGGACTGGTTTGAACCCTTGCATAGGGTGGAGTTAACAATTCTCACCTGGAAAATTATAATGTTATTGCCATTGGCGTCTGTAAGACGTGTCTCTGAATTGGGGGCCTTGTCCTGTAAGAGCCCTTATTTGATTTTTCATGAAGACACAGCTGAACTCAGGACCCGTCCTCCGTTTTTACCAAAGGTGGTTTTAGCTTTTCATGTCAATTAACCCATTGTGTTTCCTGTGTTGTCTGACGATTCCATTGGGCCAGAGTCCCTAGATGTGGTGAGGGCTCTGAAGATTTATGTAAAGAGGACGGCTTGTCATAGGAAATCTGATTCACTGTTTGTCCTTTTATGATGCCTCCAAGATTGGTCGTCCGGCTTCCAAGCAATCCATTACTCGTAAGCTCTGGTTGATCATTCAAAAGGCCTATACTTCGGCGGCTCTACCTTTGCCGACGTATATTCAGGCCCACTCGAAGAGGCCTGTGGTCTTTTCCTGGGCGGCTTTCCGGGGTGTCTCAGCCTTACAGTTGTGCCGAGCTGCTACTTGGTCTGGTTCGAACACTTTTTTGTGAAATTTTATCGGTTCGACACCTTGGCCAAGGAGGACCTTCAGTTTGGTCAGGCGGTGTTACAGTGGTCTCAGCACTCTCCCACCCATTTAGTACCATGGGGAAGTCCCAAAGTACAGAACCACAGTATCCACTAGGATGTTAGAGAAAATAGGAATTTGATACCTAGCGGTAAATAAGATTTTACTTACCGATAAATCTATTTCTCGTAGTCCGTAGTGGATGCTGGGGACTCCGTCAGGACCATGGGGATTAGCGGCTCCGCAGGAGACAGGGCACAAAAATAAAGCTTTAGGATCAGGTGGTGTGCACTGGCTCCTCCCCCTATGACCCTCCTCCAAGCCTCAGTTAGGATACTGTGCCCGGACGAGCGTACACAATAAGGAAGGATTTTGAATCCCGGGTAAGACTCATACCAGCCACACCAATCACACCGTACAACTTGTGATCTGAACCCAGTTAACAGTATGACAAACGTAGGAGCCTCTGAACAGACGGCTCACAACAATAACAACCCGATTTTTTTGTAACAATAACTATGTACAAGTATTGCAGACAATCCGCACTTGGGATGGGCGCCCAGCATCCACTACGGACTACGAGAAATAGATTTATCGGTAAGTAAAATCTTATTTTCTCTGACGTCCTAGTGGATGCTGGGGACTCCGTCAGGACCATGGCGATTATACCAAAGCTCCCAAACGGGCGGGAGAGTGCGGATGACTCTGCAGCACCGAATGAGAGAACTCCAGGTCCTCTTTAGCCAGGGTATCAAATTTGTAGAATTTTACAAACGTGTTCTCCCCCGACCACGTAGCAGCTCGGCAGAGTTGTAATGCCGAGACCCCTCGGGCAGCCGCCCAGGATGAGCCCACCTTCCTTGTGGAATGGGCCTTGACAGATTTAGGCTGTGGCAGGCCTGCCACAGAATGTGCAAGTTGAATTGTGCTACAAATCCAACGAGCAATCGTCTGCTTAGAAGCAGGAGCACCCAGCTTGTTGGGTGCATACAGTATAAACAGCGAGTCAGATTTTCTGACTCCAGCCGTCCTTGAAATATATATTTTCAATGCCCTGACAACGTCCAGCAACTTGGAATCCTCCAAATCGCTAGTAGCCGCAGGCACCACAATAGGCTGGTTCAGGTGAAACGCTGACACCACCTTAGGCAGAAAATGAGGACGCGTCCGCAGTTCTGCCCTGTCCGAATGGAAAATCAGATATGGGCTTTTATACGATAAAGCCGCCAATTCTGACACTCTCCTGGCTGAAGCCAGGGCCAGTAGCATGGTTACTTTCCATGTAAGATATTTCAAATCCACCGATTTGAGTGGCTCAAACCAATGGGATTTGAGAAAATCCAAAACTACATTAAGGTCCCACGGAGCCACTGGGGGCACAACCGGGGGCTGTATATGTAGTACTCCTTTTACAAAAGTCTGGACTTCAGGAACTGAAGCCAATTCTTTCTGGAAGAAAATCGACAGGGCCGAAATTTGAACCTTAATGGACCCCAATTTGAGGCCCATAGACAATCCTGTTTGCAGGAAATGTAGGAATCGACCCAATTGAAATTCCTCCGTGGGGGCCTTCCTGGCCTCACACCACGCAACATATTTTCTCCAAATGCGGTGATAATGTTGTGCAGTCACCTCCTTCCTGGCTTTTACCAGTGTAGAAATGACCTCTTCCGGAATGCCTTTTTCCCTTAGAATTCGGCGTTCAACCGCCATGCCGTCAAACGCAGCCGCGGTAAGTCTTGGAATAGACACGGTCCCTGCTGAAGCAGGTCCCGTCTTAGAGGTAGAGGCCACGGATCTTCCGTGAGCATCTCCTGAAGTTCCGGGTACCAAGTTCTTCTTGGCCAATCCGGAGCCACGAGTATCGTTCTTACTCCCCTTTGCCGTATAATTCTCAGTACTTTTGGTATGAGAGGCAGAGGAGGAAACACATACACTGACTGGAACACCCACGGTGTTACCAGAGCGTCCACAGCTATTGCCTGAGGGTCTCTTGACCTGGCGCAATACCTGTCCAGTTTTTTGTTGAGGCGAGACGCCATCATATCCACCTTTGGTTTTTCCCAACGGTTCACAATCATGTGGAAGACTTCTGGATGAAGTCCCCACTCTCCCGGGTGTAGATCGTGTCTGCTGAGGAAGTCTGCTTCCCAGTTGTCCACTCCCGGAATGAACACTGCTGACAGTGCTATCACATGATCTTCCGCCCAGCGAAGAATCCTTGCAGCTTCTGCCATTGCTCTCCTGCTTCTTGTGCCGCCCTGTCTGTTTACGTGGGCGACTGCCGTGATGTTGTCCGACTGGATCAACACCGGCTGACCCTGAAGCAGGGGTTTTGCCAGGCTTAGAGCATTGTAAATCGCTCTTAGCTCCAGTATATTTATGTGAAGAGACATCTCCAGGCTTGACCATACTCCCTGGAAGTTTCTTCCCTGTGTGACCGCTCCCCAGCCTCTCAGACTGGCATCCGTGGTCACCAGGACCCAGTCCTGTATGCCGAATCTGCGGCCCTCTAACAGATGAGCACTCTGCAACCACCACAGAAGAGACACCCTTGTCCGTGGCGATAAGGTTATCCGCTGATGCATCTGCAGATGCGATCCGGACCATTTGTCCAGCAGATCCCACTGAAAAGTTCTTGCGTGAAATCTGCCGAATGGAATCGCTTCGTAAGAAGCCACCATTTTTCCCAGGACCCTTGTGCAATGATGCACTGACACTTTTCCTGGTTTTAGGAGGTTCCTGACTAGCTCGGATAACTCCCTGGCTTTCTTCTCCGGGAGAAACACCTTTTTCTGGACTGTGTCCAGAATCATCCCTAGGAACAGCAGACGTGTCGTCGGAAACAGCTGCGGTTTTGGAATATTTAGAATCCACCCGTGCTGTCGTAGAACTACTTGAGATAGTGCTACTCCGACCATCAACTGTTCTCTGGACCTTGCCCTTATCAGGAGATCGTCCATTTTCTTTGAAGAAGAATCATCATTTCGGCCATTACCTTGGTAAGGACCCGGGGTGCCGTGGACAATCCAACCGGCAGCGTCTGAAACTGATAGTGACAGTTCTGTACCACGAACCTGAGGTACCCTTGGTGAGAAGGGCAAATTGGGACATGGAGGTAAGCATCTGTCCCGGGACACCATATAGTCCCCTTTTTCCTGGTTCGCTATCACTGCTCTGAGTGACTCCATCTTGATTTGAACCTTTTTATGTAAGTGTTCAAATATTTCAGATTTAGAATAGGTCTCACCGAGCCGTCTGGCTTCAGTACCACAATATAGTGTGGAATAATACCCCTTTCCTTGTTGTAGGAGGGGTACTTTGATTATCACCTGCTGGGAATACAGCTTGTGAATTGTTTCCACTACTGCCTCTCTGTCGGAGGGAGACGTTGGTAAAGCAGACTTCAGGAACCTGCGAGGGGGAGACGTCTCGAATTTCCAATCTGTACCCCTGGGATACTACTTGTAGGATCCAGGGGTCCACTTGCGAGTGCGCCCACTGCGTGCTGAAATTCTTGAGACGACCCCCCACCGCACCTGAGTCCGCTTGTACGGCCCCAGCGTCATGCTGAGGACTTGGCAGAAGCGGTGGAGGGCTTCTGTTCCTGGGAATGGGTTGCCTGCTGCAGTCTTCTTCCCTTTCCTCTATCCCATGGCAGATATGACTGGCCTTTTGACCGCTTGCCCTTATGGGGACGAAAGGACTGAGGCTGAAAAGACGTTGTCTTTTTGATCCTTTATACGGCAATACTTCCATGTGCCGTTTGGAATCTGCATCACCTGACCACTGTCGTGTCCATAAACAACTTCTGGCAGATATGGACATCGCACTTACTCTTGATGCCAGAGTGCAAATATCCCTCTGTGCATCTCGCATATATAGAAATGCATCCTTTAAATGCTCTATAGTCAATAAAATACTGTCCCTGTCAAGGGTATCAATATTTTCAGTCAGGGAATCCGACCAAGCCACCCCAGCGCTGCACATCCAGGCTGAGGCGATCGCTGGTCGCAGTATAACACCAGTATGTGTGTATATACTTTTTAGGATATTTTCCAACCTCCTATCAGCTGGCTCCTTGAGGGCGGCCCTATCTGGAGACGGTACCGCCACTTGTTTTGATAAGTGTGTGAGCGCCTTATCCACCCTAAGGGGTGTTTCCCAACGCGCCCTAACTTCTGGCGGGAAAGGGTATACCGCCAATAATTTTCTATCGGGGGAAACCCACGCATCATCACACACTTCATTTAATTTATCTGATTCAGGAAAAACTACAGGTAGTTTTTTCACACTCCACAAAATACCCTTTTTTGTGGTACGTGTAGTATCAGAAATATGTAACACCTCCTTCATTGCCCTTAACAAGTAACGTGTGGCCCTAAAAGAAAAATACGTTTGTTTCTTCACCGTCGACACTGGAGTCAGTGTCCGTGTCGACCGACTGAGATAAAAAGACGTTTTAACGCCCCTGACGGTGTTTGAGACGCCTGGACAGGTACTAATTGGTTTGCCGGCCGTCTCATGTCGTCAACCGACCTTGCAGCGTGTTGACATTATCACGTAATTCCTTAAATAAGCCATCCATTCCGGTGTCGACTCCCTAGAGAGTGACATCACCATTACAGGCAATTGCTCCGCCTCCTCACCAACATCGTCCTCATACATGTCGACACACACGTACCGACACACAGCACACACACAGGGAATGCTCTGATAGAGGACAGGACCCCACTAGCCCTTTGGAGAGACAGAGGGAGAGTTTGCCAGCACACACCAAAACGCTATAATTATACAGGGACAACCTTTATTTCTCTATCGTCCTAGTGGATGCTGGGGTTCCTGAAAGGACCATGGGGAATAGCGGCTCCGCAGGAGACAGGGCACAAAAAGTAAAGCTTTAGGATCAGGTGGTGTGCACTGGCTCCTCCCCCCATGACCCTCCTCCAAGCCTCAGTTAGATTTTTGTGCCCGGCCGAGAAGGGTGCAATCTAGGTGGCTCTCCTAAAGAGCTGCTTAGAAAAGTTTAGCTTAGGTTTTTTATTTTACAGTGAGTCCTGCTGGCAACAGGATCACTGCAACGAGGGACTTAGGGGAGAAGAAGTGAACTCACCTGCGTGCAGGATGGATTGGCTTCTTTGGCTACTGGACATTAGCTCCAGAGGGACGATCACAGGTACAGCCTGGATGGTCACCGGAGCCTCGCCGCCGGCCCCCTTGCAGATGCTGAAACGAGAAGAGGTCCAGAATCGGCGGCAGAAGACTCCTCAGTCTTCTTAAGGTAGCGCACAGCACTGCAGCTGTGCGCCATTTCCTCTCAGCACACTTCACACGGCAGTCACTGAGGGTGCAGGGCGCTGGGAGGGGGGCGCCCTGGGAGGCAAATGAAAACCTTTTTTGGCTAAAAATACCTCACATATAGCCTCCGGGGGCTATATGGAGATATTTAACCCCTGCCAGAATCCATTAAAGAGCGGGAGACGAGCCCGCCGAAAAAGGGGCGGGGCCTATCTCCTCAGCACACAGCGCCATTTTCCCTCACAGAAAGGCTGGAGGGAAGGCTCCCAGGCTCTCCCCTGCACTGCACTACAGAAACAGGGTTAAAACAGAGAGGGGGGGCACTAATTTGGCGTTAGAAATATATAAAAGATGCTATAAGGGAAAACACTTATATAAGGTTGTCCCTATATAATTATAGCGTTTTTGGTGTGTGCTGGCAAACTCTCCCTCTGTCTCTCCAAAGGGCTAGTGGGTCCTGTCCTCTATCAGAGCATTCCCTGTGTGTGTGCTGTGTGTCGGTACGTGTGTGTCGACATGTATGAGGACGATGTTGGTGAGGAGGCGGAGCAATTGCCTGTAATGGTGATGTCACTCTCTAGGGAGTCGACACCGGAATGGATGGCTTATTTAGGGAATTACGTGATAATGTCAACACGCTGCAAGGTCGGTTGACGACATGAGACGGCCGACAAACAATTAGTACCGGTCCAGACGTCTCAGAAACACCGTCAGGGGTTTTAAAACGCCCGTTTACTTTAGTCGGTCGACACAGACACAGACACGGACACTGAATCCAGTGTCGACGGTGAATAAACAAACGTATTCCTTATTAGGGCCACACGTTAAGGGCAATGAAGGAGGTGTTACATATTTCTGATACTACAAGTACCACAAAAGAGGGTATTATGTGGGATGTGAAAAAACTACCGTAGTTTTTCCTGAATCAGATAAATTAAATGAAGTGTGTGATGATGCGTGGGTTCCCCCCGATAGAAAATTATGGGCGGTATACCCTTTCCCGCCAGAAGTTAGGGCGCGTTGGGAAACACCCCTTAGGGTGGATAAGGCGCTCACACGCTTATCAAAACAAGTGGCGGTACCGTCTATAGATAGGGCCGTCCTCAAGGAGCCAGCTGACAGGAGGCTGGAAAATATCATAAAAAGTATATACACACATACTGGTGTTATACTGCGACCAGCGATCGCCTCAGCCTGGATGTGCAGAGCTGGGGTGGCTTGGTCGGATTCCCTGACTAAAAATATTGATACCCTTGACAGGGACAGTATTGACTATAGAGCATTTAAAGGATGCATTTTCTATATATGCGAGATGCACAGAGGGATATTTGCACTCTGGCATCAAGAGTAAGTGCGATGTCCATATCTGCCAGAAGATGTTTATGGACACGACAGTGGTCAGGTGATGCAGATTCCAAACGGCACAAAGGTGTATTGCCGTATAAAGGAAGAGGAGTTATTTGGGGTCGGTCCATCGGACCTGGTGGCCACGGCAACTGCTGGAAAATCCACCGTTTTTACCCTAAGTCACAGTCCCTATAAGAGTCATATCTGCCCAGGGATAGAGGAAAGGGAAGAAGACTGCAGCAGGCAGCCCATTCCCAGGAACAGAAGCGTTCCACCGCTTCTGCCAAGCTCTCAGCATGACGCTGGGACCGTACAGGACCCCTGGATCCTACATGTAGTATCCCAGGGGTACAGATTGGAATGTCGAGACGTTTCCCCTTCGCAGGCTCCTGAAGTCTGGTTTACCAAGGTCTCCCTCCGACAAGGAGGCAGTATGGGAAACAATTCACAAGCTGTATTCCCAGCAGGTGATAATCAAATTACCCCTCCTACAACAAGAAAAGGGGTATTATTCCACATTATATTGTGGTACTGAAGCCAGAAGGCTAGGTGAGACCTATTCTAAATCTAAAAAAATTTGAACACTTACAAAGGTTCAAATCAAGATGGAGTCACTCAGAGCAGTGATAACGAACCAGGAAGAAGGGGACTATATAGTGTCCCGAGACATCAGGGATGCTTACCTCCATGTCCAAAATTTGCCCTTCTCACTAAGGGTACCTCAGGTTCGTGGTACAGAACTGTCACTATCAGTTTCAGACGCTGCCGTTTGGATTGTCCTCGGCACCCCGGGTCTTTACCAAGGTAATGGCCGAAATGATGATTCTTCTTCGAAGAAAAGGCGTCTTAATTATCCCTTACTTGGACGATCTCCTGATAAGGGCAAAGTCCAGGGAACAGTTGGAGGTCGGAGTAGCACTATCTCGGATACTGCTACAACAGCACGGGTGGATTCTAAATATTCCAAAATCGCAGCTGATCCCGACGACAAGTCTGCTGTGCCTAGGGATGATTCTGGACACAGTCCAGAAAAAGGTGTTTCTCCCGGAAGAGAAAGCCAGGGAGTTATCCGAGCTAGTCAGGAACCTCCTAAAATCAGTGCATCATTGCACAAGGGTCCTGGTAAAGATGGTGACTTCCTACGAAGCAATTCCATTCGGCAGATTTCACGCAAGAATTTTTCAGTGGGATCTGCTGGAAAAATGGTCCGGATCGCATCTTCAGATGCATCAGCGGATAACCCTATATCCAAGGACAAGGGTGTCTCTCCTGTGGTGGTTACAGAGTGCTCATCTTCTAGAGGGCCGCAGATTCGGCATTCAGGATTGGATGCTGGTGACCACGGAGGCCAGCCCGAGAGGCTGGGGAGCAGTCACACAAGGAAAAAATTTCCAGGGAGTGTGATCAAGTCTGGAGACTTTTCTCCACATAAATATACTGGAGCTAAGGGTAAATTTATAATACTCTAAGCTTAGCAAGACCTCTGCTTCAAGGTCAGCCGGTATTGATCCAGTGGGAAAAACATCACGGCAGTCGCCCACGTAAATAGACAGGGCGGCACAAGAAGCAGGAGGGCAATGGCAAAAACTGCAAGGACTTTTCGCTGGGCGGAAAATCATGTGATAGCACTGTCAGCAGTGTTTCATTCCGGGAATGGAAACTGGGAAGCAGACTTCCTCAGCAGGCACGACCTCCACCCGGCAGAGTGGAAACTTCATCGGGAAGTTTTCCACATGATTGTAAACCGTTGGGAAATACCAAAGGTGGACATGATGGCGTCCCGTCTGAACAAAAAACGGGACAGGTATTGCGCCAGGTTAAGAGACCCTCAGGCAATAGCTGTGGACGTTCTGGTAACACCATGGATGTACCAGTCGGTGTATGTGTTCCATCCTCTGCTTCTCATACCTAAGGTACTGAGACTTATAAGACGTAGAGGAGTAAGAACTATACTCATGGCTCCGGATTGGCCAAGAAGGACTTGGTACCCGGAACTTCAAGAGATGCTCACAGAGGACTTATGGCCTCTGCCGCTAAGAAGGGACTTGTTTCAGCAAGTACCATGTCTGTTCCAAGACTTACCGCAGCTGCGTTTGACGGCATGGCGGTGGAACGCCGGATCCTAAGGGAAAAAGGCATTCCGGAAGAGGTCATTCCTACCCTGGTCAAAGCCAGAAAGGAGGTGACCGCACAACATTATCACCACATGTGGCAAAAATATGTTGCGTGGTGTGAGGCCAGAAAGGCCCCACGAAGAAATTTCAACTCGGTCGATTCCTGCATTTCCTGCAAACAGGAGTGTCTATGGGCCTCAAATTGGGGTCCATTAAGGTTCAAATTTCGGCCCTGTCGATTTTCTTCCAGAAAGAAGTGGCTTCAGTTCCTGAAGTCCAGAAGTTTGTCAAGGGAGTATTGCATATACAACCCCCTTTTGTGCCTCCAGTGGCACTTTGGGATCTCAACGTAGTTCTGGGATTCCTCAAATCACATTGGTTTAAAACCAGTCAAATCTGTGGATTTGAAGCATCTCACATGAAAAGTGACCATGCTCTTGGCCCTGGCCTGGACCAGGCGAGTGTCAAATTGGTGGTCTTTTTCTCAAAAAAGCCCATATCTGGTTGTCCATTTGGACAGGGCAGAGCTGCGGACTCGTCCCCAGTTCTCTCCCTAAGGTGGTGTCAGTGTTTCACCTGAACCAGCTTATTTTGGTGCCTTGCGCCTACTAGGGACTTGGAGGACTCCAGGTTGCTAGATGTTGTCAGGGCCCTGTAAATATAGGTTCCAGGACGGCTGGAGTCAGGAAAACTGACTTGCTGTTATCCTGTATGCACCCAACAAACTGGGTGCTCTTGCTTCTAAGCAGACTATTGCTAGTTGGATGTGTAATACAATTCAGCTTGCACATTCTGTGGCAGGCCTGCCACAGCCAAAATATGTAAATGCCCATTCCACAAGGAAGGTGGGCTTATCTTGGGCGGCTGCCCGAGGGGTCTCGGCTTTACAACTTTGCCGAGCGGCTATTTAGTCAGGGGCAAACACGTTGGTAAAATCCTACAAATTTGATACCCTGGCTAAGGAGGACCTGGAGTTCTCTCATTCGGTGCTGCAGAGTCATCCGCACTCTCCCGCCCGTTTGGGAGCTTTGGTATTATCCCCATGGTCCTTTCAGGAACCCCAGCATCCACTAGGACGATAGAGAAAATAAGAATTTACTTACCGATAATTCTATTTCTCGGAGTCCGTAGTGGATGCTGGGCGCCCATCCCAAGTGCGGATTATCTGCAATACTTGTACATAGTTACAAAAATCGGGTTATTATTGTTGTGAGCCATCTTTTCAGAGGCTCCGCTGTTATCATACTGTTAACTGGGTTCAGATCACAGGTTGTACAGTGTGATTGGTGTGGCTGGTATGAGTCTTACCCGGGATTCAAAATCCTTCCTTATTGTGTACGCTCGTCCGGGCACAGTATCCTAACTGAGGCTTGGAGGAGGGTCATGGGGGGAGGAGCCAGTGCACACCACCTGATCCTAAAGCTTTACTTTTTGTGCCCTGTCTCCTGCGGAGCCGCTATTCCCCATGGTCCTTTCAGGAACCCCAGCATCCACTACGGACTCCGAGAAATAGAATTATCGGTAAGTAAATTCTTATTATAAGTGTTTTTCCCTTATAGCATCTTAATATATATAATCATATCGCCAAATAAGTGCCCCCCCTCTCTGTTTTAACCCTGTTTCTGTAGTGCGGTGCAGGGGAGAGCCTGGGAGCCTTCCCACCAGCATTTCTGTGAGGGAAAATGGCGCTGTGTGCTGAGGAGAATAGGCCCCGCCCCCTTTTCGGCGGGCTTCTTCTCCCGTTTTTCTGAGACCTGGCAGGGGTTAAATACATCCATATAGCCCCAGGGGCTATATGTGATGTATCTTTTAGCCAGTATAGGTATTTCATTGCTGCCCAGGGCGCCCCCCACAGCGCCCTGCACCCTCAGTGACCGCTGGTGTGAAGTGTGTGACAACAATGGCGCACAGCTGCAGTGCTGTGCGCTACCTCATGAAGACTGAGGAGTCTTCTGCCGCCGGTTTCTGGACCTCTTCACTTTTCGGCATCTGCAAGGGGGTCGGCGGCGCGGCTCCGGGACCGGACTCCATGGCTGGGCCTGTGTTCGATCCCTCTGGAGCTAATGGTGTCCAGTAGCCTAAGAAGCCAATCCATCCTGCACGCAGGTGAGTTCACTTCTTCTCCCCTAAGTCCCTCGTTGCAGTGAGCCTGTTGCCAGCAGGACTCACTGTAAAATAAAAAACCTAAAAACTTTTTCTAAGCAGCTCTTTAGGAGAGCCACCTAGATTGCACCCTGCTCGGACGGGCACAAAAACCTAACTGAGGCTTGGAGGAGGGTCATAGGGGGAGGAGCCAGTGCACACCACCTGATCCTAAAGCTTTATTTTTGTGCCCTGTCTCCTGCGGAGCCGCTAATCCCCATGGTCCTGACGGAGTCTCCAGCATCCACTAGGACGTCAGAGAAATTCCTTTTCTCGTAGTCCGTAATGGATACTTGGCGCCCGCCTCAGTGCTTCGATTCCTGCTTACCTGAGTAAGTTTTTGGTTGGTAGCGGTCCCATTATGTTGTGGGGATAGCTGTGCTATCCTGGTTGGGTTGGTGTTGCTATCCTCTGTTCTGGTTAGCGCCCTCCTTTTGGTTATGGTTGTGTGTTGGCTTGTTGCCTCACCGCTGTTGTCTTTATTCCTTCTCTCATGGTATGTCCGTCTCCTCAGGCACAGTTTTCCTAGACCAGGCATGTCCAAACTGTGGCCCTCCAGCTGTTGTGAAACTACATATCCCAGCATGCTCTGACACCGTTTTGCTGTCAGAGAATGCTAAAGCTGTGTCAGGGCATGCTGGGATGTGTAGTTTCTCAACAGCTGGAGGGCCGTAGTTTGGACATGCCTGTCCTAGACTGAGTCTGGTAGGAAGGGCATAGAGGGGAGGAGCCAGCACACACATACACACACTAAAGGTTTTTAAAGTGCCAGGTTCCAGTGGACCCGATCTATACCCATGGTTCTAAAGTACAGAACCCCAGTATCCACTACGGACTACGAGAAAAGGAATTACCGTTAGGTATAAAATTCCTATTTTCTCTATCGTCCTAGTGGATGCTGGGGTTCCTGAAAGGACCATGGGGAATAGCGGCTCCGCAGGAGACAGGGCACAAAAAGTAAAGCTTTAGGATCAGGTGGTGTGCACTGGCTCCTCCCCCTATGACCCTCCTCCAAGTCTCAGTTAGATTTTTGTGCCCGGCCGAGAAGGGTGCAATCTAGGTGGCTCTCCTAAAGAGCTGCTTAGAAAAGTTTAGCTTAGGTTTTTTATTTTACAGCGAGTCCTGCTGGCAACAGGATCACTGCAACGAGGGACTTAGGGGAGAAGAAGTGAACTCACCTGCGTGCAGGATGGATTGGCTTCTTGGCTACTGGACATTAGCTCCAGAGGGACGATCACAGGTACAGCCTGGATGGTCACCGGAGCCTCGCCGCCGGCCCCCTTGCAGATGCTGAAACGAGAAGAGGTCCAGAATCGGCGGCAGAAGACTCCTCAGTCTTCTTAAGGTAGCGCACAGCACTGCAGCTGTGCGCCATTTTCCTCTCAGCACACTTCACACGGCAGTCACTGAGGGTGCAGGGCGCTGGGAGGGGGGCGCCCTGGGAGGCAAATGAAAACCTTTTTTGGCTAAAAATACCTCACATATAGCCTCCGGGGGCTATATGGAGATATTTAACCCCTGCCAGAATCCGTTAAGAGCGGGAGACGAGGCCGCCGAAAAAGGGGCGGGGCCTATCTCCTCAGCACACAGCGCCATTTTCCCTCACAGAAAGGCTGGAGGGAAGGCTCCCAGGCTCTCCCCTGCACTGCACTACAGAAACAGGGTTAAAACAGAGAGGGGGGGCACTAATTTGGCGTTAGAAATATATAAAAAAGATGCTATAAGGGAAAACACTTATATAAGGTTGTCCCTATATAATTATAGCGTTTTTGGTGTGTGCTGGCAAACTCTCCCTCTGTCTCTCCAAAGGGCTAGTAGGTCCTGTCCTCTATCAGAGCATTCCCTGTGTGTGTGCTGTGTGTCGGTACGTGTGTGTCGACATGTATGAGGACGATGTTGGTGAGGAGGCGGAGCAATTGCCTGTAATGGTGATGTCACTCTCTAGGGAGTCGACACCGGAATGGATGGCTTATTTAGGGAATTACGTGATAATGTCAACACGCGCCAAGGTCGGTTGACGACATGAGACGGCCGACAAACAATTAGTACCGGTCCAGACGTCTCAAAAACACCGTCAGGGGTTTTAAAATGCCCGTTTACTTTAGTCGGTCGACACAGACACAGACAGGGACACTGAATCCAGTGTCGACGGTGAATAAACAAACGTATTCCTTATTAGGGCCACACGTTAAGGGCAATGAAGGAGGTGTTACATATTTCTGATACTACAAGTACCACAAAAGAGGGTATTATGTGGGATGTGAAAAAACTACCGTAGTTTTTCCTGAATCAGATAAATTAAATGAAGTGTGTGATGATGCGTGGGTTCCCCCCGATAGAAAATATGGGCGGTATACCCTTTCCCGCCAGAAGTTAGGGCGCGTTGGGAAACACCCCTTAGGGTGGATAAGGCGCTCACACGCTTATCAGAACAAGTGGCGGTACCGTCTATAGATAGGGCCGTCCTCAAGGAGCCAGCTGACAGGAGGCTGGAAAAATATCATAAAAAGTATATACACACATACTGGTGTTATACTGCGACCAGCGATCGCCTCAGCCTGGATGTGCAGAGCTGGGGTGGCTTGGTCGGATTCCCTGACTAAAAATATTGATACCCTTGACAGGGACAGTATTTTATTGACTATAGAGCATTTAAAGGATGTATTTCTATATATGCGAGATGCACAGAGGGATATTTGCACTCTGGCATCAAGAGTAAGTGCGATGTCCATATCTGCCAGAAGATGTTTATGGACACGACAGTGGTCAGGTGATGCAGATTCCAAACGGCACAAAGGTGTATTGCCGTATAAAGGAAGAGGAGTTATTTGGGGTCGGTCCATCGGACCTGGTGGCCACGGCAACTGCTGGAAAATCCACCGTTTTTACCCTAAGTCACATCTCTGCAGAAAAAGACACCGTCTTTTCAGCTTCAGTCCTTTCGTCCCTATAAGAGTCATATCTGCCCAGGGATAGAGGAAAGGGAAGAAGACTGCAGCAGGCAGCCCATTCCCAGGAACAGAAGCGTTCCACCGCTTCTGACAAGCTCTCAGCATGACGCTGAGACCGTACAGGACCCCTGGATCCTACAAGTAGTATCCCAGGGGTACAGTTTGGAATGTCGAGACGTTTCCCCTGCGCAGGCTCCTGAAGTCTGCTTTACCAAGGTCTCCCTCCGACAAGGAGGCAGTATGGGAAAAAATTCACGAGCTGTATTCCCAGCAGGTGATAATTAAATTACCCCTCCTACAACAAGAAAAGGGGTATTATTCCACACTATATTGTGGTACTGAAGCCAGAAGGCTAGGTGAGACCTATTCTAAATCTAAAAAAATTTGAACACTTACAAAGGTTCAAATCAAGATGGAGTCACTCAGAGCAGTGATAACGAACCGGGAAGAAGGGGACTCTCTGGTGTCCCGAGACATCAGGGATGCTTACCTCCATGTCCCAAATTTGCCCTCATCACTAAGGGTACCTCAGGTTCGTGGTACAGAACTGTCACTATCAGTTTCAGACGCTGCCGTTTGGATTGTCTACGGCACCCCGGGTCTTTACCAAGGTAATGGCCGAAATGATGGTTCTTCTTCGAAGAAAAGGCGTCTTAATTATCCCTTACTTGGACGATCTCCTGATAAGGGCAAAGTCCAGGGAACAGTTGGAGGTCGGAGTAGCACTATCTCGGATACTGTTACAACAGCAGGGGTGGATTCTAAATATTCCAAAATCGCAGCTGATCCCGACAACAAGTCTCCTGTGCTTAGGGATGATTCTGGACACAGTCCAGAAAAAGGTGTTTCTCCCGGAAGAGAAAGCCAGGGAGTTATCCGAGCTAGTCAGGAACCTCCCAAAATCAGTGCATCATTGCACAAGGGCCATGGTAAAAAAATGGTGACTTCCTTCGAAGCAATTCCAGTCGGCAGATTTCATGCAAGAACTTTTCAGTGGGATCTGCTGGACAAATGGTCCGGATCGCATCTTCAGATGCATCAGCGGATAACCCTATTTCTCTATCGTCCTAAGTGGATGCTGGGGTTCCTGAAAGGACCATGGGGGATAGCGGCTCCGCAGGAGACAGGGCACAAAAAAGTAAAGCTTTACTAGGTCAGGTGGTGTGCACTGGCTCCTCCCCCTATGACCCTCCTCCAGACTCCAGTTAGATTTTGTGCCCGAACGAGAAGGGTGCAATCTAGGTGGCTCTCCTAAAGAGCTGCTTAGAGAAAGTTTAGTTTAGGTTTTTTTTCTTTACAGTGAGTCCTGCTGGCAACAGGATCACTGCAACGTGGGACTTAGGGGGAAAGTAGTAAACTCACCTGCATGCAGAGTGGATTTGCTGCTTGGCTACTGGACACCATTAGCTCCAGAGGGATCGAACACAGGCCCAGCCGTGGAGTCCGGTCCCGGAGCCGCGCCGCCGACCCCCTTGCAGATGCTGAAGCGTGAAGAGGTCCGGAAACCGGCGGCTGAAGACTCCTCAGTCTTCATAAGGTAGCGCACAGCACTGCAGCTGTGCGCCATTTTCCTCTCAGCACACTTCACTGGGCAGTCACTGAGGGTGCAGAGCGCTGGGGGGGGGCGCTCTGAGAGGCAAATATAAACCTTATACAAGGCTAAAAATACCTCACATATAGCCCATAGGGGCTATATGGAGATATTTAACCCCTGCCTGACTGGAAAAATAGCGGGAGAAGAACCCGCCGAAAAAGGGGCGGGGCCTATCTCCTCAGCACACGGCGCCATTTTCTGTCACAGCTCCGCTGGTCAGAACGGCTCCCAGGTCTCTCCCCTGCACTGCACTACAGAAACAGGGTAAAACAGAGAGGGGGGGCACATTAATGGCTATATATATATATATTAAAGCAGCTATAAGGGAGCACTTAATATAAGGATATCCCTTGTATATATAGCGCTTTGTGGTGTGTGCTGGCAGACTCTCCCTCTGTCTCCCCAAAAGGGCTAGTGGGTCCTGTCTTCATTAGAGCATTCCCTGTGAGTTTGCGGTGTGTGTCGGTACGTGGTGTCGACATGTATGAGGACGATATTGGTGTGGAGGCGGAGCAATTGCCAAATATGCAGATGTCACCCCCCAGGGGGTCGACACCAGAATGGATGCCTTTATTTGTGGAATTACGTGATGGTTTATCTTCCCTTAAACAGTCAGTTGAGGACATGAGGCGGCCGGACAATCAATTAATGCCTGTCCAGGCGCCTCAAACACCGTCAGGGGCTGTAAAACGCCCTTTGCCTCAGTCGGTCGACACAGACCCAGACACGGGCACTGATTCCAGTGACGACGGTAGAAATTCAAACGTATTTTCCAGTAGGGCCACACGTTATATGATTTTGGCAATGAAGGAGACGTTACATTTAGCTGATACTACAGATACCGTAAAACAGGGTATTATGTATGGTGTGAAAAAACTACAAACAGTTTTTCCTGAATCAGAAGAATTAAATGACGTGTGTGATGAAGCGTGGGTTGCTCCTGATAAAAAGTTGATAATTTCAAAAAAGTTATTGGCATTATACCCTTTCCCGCCAGAGGTTAGGGCGCGCTGGGAAACACCCCCTAAGGTGGACAAGGCGCTCACACGCTTATCCAAACAAGTGGCGTTACCCTCTCCTGAGACGGCCGCACTTAAGGATCCATCAGATAGAAAGATGGAAGTTATTCAAAAGAATATATACACACATGCAGGTGTTATACTACGACCAGCTATAGCAACTGCCTGGATGTGCAGTGCTGGAGTAGTTTGGTCAGAATCCCTGATTGAAAATATTGATACCCTAGATAGGGACAATGTTTTACTGTCGTTAGAACAAATAAAGGATGCATTTATCTATATGCGTGATGCACAGAGGGATATTTGCACACTGGCATCTCGGGTGAGTGCTATGTCCATTTCAGCCAGAAGAGCCTTATGGACACGACAGTGGACAGGCGATGCGGATTCAAAACGTCACATGGAGGTTTTGCCGTATAAAGGGGAGGAGTTATTTGGAGTTGGTCTATCAGACTTGGTGGCCACGGCTACTGCCGGGAAATCCACTTTTTTACCTCAAGTCACTCCCCAACAGAGAAAGGCACCGACCTTTCAACCGCAGCCTTTTCGCTCCTACAAAAATAAGAGAGCAAAGGGCTTGTCGTACCTGCCACGAGGCAGAGGAAGAGGGAAGAGACACCAACAGGCAGCTCCTTCCCAGGAACAGAAGCCCTCCCCGGCTCCTGCAAAAACCTCAGCATGACGCTGGGGCCTCTCAAGCGGACTCGGGGACAGTGGGGGGCCGTCTCAAAAATTACAGCGCGCAGTGGGCTCACTCGCAGGTAGACCCCTGGATCCTGCAGATAATATCTCAGGGGTACAGGTTGGAATTAGAGACGGATCCTCCTCATCGTTCCCTGAAGTCTGCCTTACCAACCGTCTCTTCCGAAAGGGAGAGGGTGTTGGAAGCCATTCACAAGCTGTACGCTCAGCAGGTGATAGTCAAAGTACCCCTATTACAACAAGGAAAGGGGTATTATTCCACTCTATTTGTGGTACCGAAGCCGGATGGCTCGGTAAGGCCTATTCTAAATCTGAAGTCCTTGAACCTCTACATAAAAAAGTTCAAGTTCAAGATGGAGTCACTCAGAGCAGTGATAGCGAACCTGGAAGAAGGGGACTTTATGGTATCCTTGGACATCAAGGATGCGTATCTACACGTTCCGATTTACCCCGCACACCAGGGGTACCTCAGGTTCATTGTTCAAAACTGTCACTATCAGTTTCAGACGCTGCCGTTCGGATTGTCCACGGCGCCTCGGGTCTTTACCAAGGTAATGGCCGAGATGATGATTCTTCTTCGAAGAAAAGGCGTATTAGTTATCCCATACTTGGACGATCTCCTAATAAGGGCAAGGTCCAGAGAACAGCTGGAGACAGCTTTAGCACTATCTCAAGAGGTGCTAAGACAACACGGGTGGATTCTGAATATTCCAAAATCCCATTTAATCCCGACAACTCGTCTGCTGTTCCTAGGAATGATTCTGGACACGGTTCAGAAAAAGGTTTTCCTTCCAGAGGAAAAAGCCAAGGAGTTATCCGATCTGGTCAGGAACCTCCTAAAACCAGGAAAAGTGTCAGTACATCAATGCACAAGAGTCCTGGGAAAAATGGTGGCTTCTTACGAAGCAATTCCATTCGGCAGATTCCATGCAAGAATATTCCAAAGGGATCTGTTGGACAAATGGTCAGGGTCGCATCTGCAGATGCACCTGCGAATAACCCTGTCACCAAAGACAAGGGTGTCACTTCTGTGGTGGTTGCAGAAGGCTCACCTATTAGAAGGCCGCAGATTCGGCATTCAGGATTGGATCCTGGTGACCACGGACGCCAGCCTGAGAGGCTGGGGAGCAGTCACACAAGGAAGAAACTTCCAGGGAGTATGGACGAGTCTGGAAAAGTCTCTTCACATAAACATTCTGGAACTAAGAGCAATCTACAATGCTCTAAGCCAGGCGGAACTTCTCCTGCAAGGAAAGCCGGTGTTGATTCAGTCGGACAACATCACGGCGGTCGCCCATGTAAACAGGCAGGGTGGCACAAGAAGCAGGAGTGCAATGGCAGAAGCTGCCAAGATTCTTCGCTGGGCGGAGAATCACGTGATAGCACTGTCAGCAGTGTTCATCCCGGGCGTGGACAACTGGGAAGCAGACTTCCTCAGCAGACACGATCTTCATCCGGGAGAGTGGGGTCTACATCCAGAAGTCTTCAACATGTTAATAGACCGTTGGGAAAGACCAATTGTAGACATGATGGCGTCTCGCCTCAACAAGAAACTGGACAAATATTGCGCCAGGTCAAGAGATCCACAGGCAATAGCTGTGGACGCACTGGTAACTCCTTGGGTGTACCAGTCAGTGTATGTGTTTCCTCCTCTGCCGCTCATACCAAAGGTATTGAAGATCATACGGCAAAGAAGAGTAAGAACAATACTAGTGGTTCCGGATTGGCCGAGAAGGACTTGGTATCCGGAACTTCAAGAGATGCTCACGGACGAACCGTGGCCTCTACCTCTGAGAAGGGACCTGCTACAGCAGGGTCCCTGTCTTTTTCAAGACTTACCGCGGCTGCGTTTGACGGCATGGCGGTTGAACGCCAGATCCTAAAAGGGAAAGGCATTCCAGAAGAAGTCATTCCTACCTTGATTAAGGCACGGAAGGAAGTCACCGTGAAACATTATCACCGCATTTGGCGAAAATATGTAGCGTGGTGCGAGGATCGGAGGGTTCCGACGGAGGAATTCCAACTGGGTCGTTTCCTACATTTCCTGCAATCAGGATTATCTATGGGTCTCAAATTGGGATCCATTAAGGTTCAAATTTCGGCCCTGTCAATATTCTTCCAAAAAGAATTGGCCTCTGTCCCTGAGGTCCAGACTTTTGTCAAGGGAGTACTGCATATACAGCCTCCTGTGGTGCCTCCGGTGGCACCGTGGGATCTAAATGTAGTTTTAGATTTCCTCAAATCCCATTGGTTTGAACCATTGAAAAAGGTGGATTTGAAATATCTCACATTGAAAGTGACTATGTTACTAGCCCTGGCCTCTGCCAGGAGAGTATCTGAATTGGCGGCTTTATCTTATAAAAGTCCTTATCTAATCTTCCATTCGGATAGGGCAGAACTGCGGACTCGTCCGCATTTTCTCCCTAAAGTGGTATCAGCATTTCATCTGAACCAACCTATTGTGGTGCCTGCGGCCACTAGCGACTTGGAGGACTCCAAGTTGTTGGACGTTGTCAGAGCCTTAAAAAATATACATTGCAAGGACGGCTGGAGTCAGAAAATCTGACTCGCTGTTTATATTGTATGCACCCAACAAGTTGGGCGCACCTGCTTCTAAGCAGTCGATTGCTCGTTGGATTTGTAACACAATTCAACTTGCACATTCTGTGGCAGGCCTGCCACAGCCTAAAACTGTAAAAGCCCACTCCACAAGGAAGGTGGGCTCATCTTGGGCGGCTGCCCGAGGGGTCTCGGCATTACAACTCTGCCGAGCAGCTACGTGGTCGGGGAAGAACACGTTTGTAAAATTTTACAAATTTGATACCCTGGCAAAGGAGGACCTGGAGTTCTCTCATTCGGTGCTGCAGAGTCATCCGCACTCTCCCGCCCGTTTGGGAGCTTTGGTATAATCCCCATGGTCCTTTCAGGAACCCCAGCATCCACTTAGGACGATAGAGAAAATAAGAATTTACTTACCGATAATTCTATTTCTCGGAGTCCGTAGTGGATGCTGGGCGCCCATCCCAAGTGCGGATTATCTGCAATACTTGTACATAGTTATTGTTAACTAATTCGGGTTATTGTTAAGGAGCCATCTTTAAGAGGCCCTTTCTGTTGTCATACTGTTAACTGGGTTTAGATCACAAGTTGTACGGTGTGATTGGTGTGGCTGGTATGAGTCTTACCCGGGATTCAAAATGCCTCCCTTATTGTGTATGCTCGTCCGGGCACAGTACCTAACTGGAGTCTGGAGGAGGGTCATAGGGGGAGGAGCCAGTGCACACCACCTGACCTAGTAAAGCTTTACTTTTTTGTGCCCTGTCTCCTGCGGAGCCGCTATCCCCCATGGTCCTTTCAGGAACCCCAGCATCCACTACGGACTCCGAGAAATAGAATTATCGGTAAGTAAATTCTTATTATCCAAGGACAAGGGTGTCTCTCCTGTGGTGGTTACAGAGTGCTCATCTTCTAGAGGGCCGCAGATTCGGCATTCAGTTTTGGATGTTGGTGACCACGGAGGCCAGCCCGAGAGGCTGGGGAGCAGTCACACAAGGAAAAAATTTCCAGGGAGTGTGATCAAGTCTGGAGATTTTTCTCCACATAAATATAGCTAAGGGTAAATTTATAATGCTCTAAGCTTAGCAAGACCTCTGCTTCAAGGTCAGCCGGTATTGATCCAGTGGGATAAAACATCACGGCAGTCGCCCACGTAAATAGACAGGGCGGCACAAGAAGCAGGAGGGCAGTGGCAAAAACTGCAAGGACTTTTCGCTGGGCGGAAAATCATGTGATAGCACTGTCAGCAGTGTTTCATTCCGGGAATGGAAACTGGGAAGCAGACTTCCTCAGTAGGCACGACCTCCACCCGGCAGAGTGGGAACTTCATGGGGAAGTTTTCCACATAATTGTAAACCGTTGGGAATTACCAAAGGTGGACATGATGGCGTCCCGTCTGAACAAAAAACGGGACAGGTATTGCGCCAGGTTAAGAGACCCTCAGGCAATAGCTGTGGACGTTCTGGTAACACCGTGGGTGTACCAGTCGGGTATGTGTTCCATCCTCTGCTTTTCATACCTAAGGTACTGAGAATTATAAGACGTAGAGGAGTAAGAACTATACTCATGGCTCCGGATTGGCCAAGAAGGACTTGGTACCCGGAACTTCAAGAGATGCTCACAGAGGACTTATGGCCTCTGCCGCTAAGAAGGGACTTGTTTCAGCAAGTACCATGTCTGTTCCAAGACTTACCGCAGCTGCGTTTGACGGCATGGCGGTGGAACGCCGGATCCTAAGGGAAAAGGCATTCAGGAAGAGGTCATTCCTACCCTGGTCAAAGCCAGAAAGGAGGTGACCGCACAACATTATCACCACATGTGGCGAAAATATGTTGCGTGGTGTGAGGCCAGGAAGGCCCCACGAAGAAATTTCAACTCGGTCGAATCCTGCATTTCTTGCAAACAGGAGTGTCTATGGGCCTCAAATTGGGGTCCATTAAGGTTCAAATTTCGGCCCTGTCGATTTTTCTTCCAGAAAGAATTGGCTTCAGTTCCTGAAGTCCAGAAGTTTGTCAAGGGAGTATTGCATATACAACCCCCTTTTGTGCCTCCAGTGGCACTGTGGGATCTCAACGTAGTTCTGGGATTCCTCAAAACACATTGGTTTAAAACCAGTCAAATCTGTGGATTTGAAGCATCTCACATGAAAAGTGAACATGCTCTTGGACCTGGCCTGGACCAGGCGAGTGTCAAATTGGTGGTTTTTTTTTTCTCTCAAAAAAGCCCATATCTGTTTGTCCATTCGGACAGGGCAGAGCTGCGGACTCGTCCCCAGTTCTCTCCCTAAGGTGGTGTCAGTGTTTCACCTGAACCAGCTTATTGTGGTGTCTTGCGCCTACTAGGGACTTGGAGGACTCCAAGTTGCTAGATGTGGTCAGGGCCCTGGAAAATATAGGTTCCAGGACGGCTGGAGTCAGGAAAACTGACTTGCTGTTATCCTGTATGCACCCAACAAACTGGGTGCTCTTGCTTTTAAGCAGACTTTTGCTAGTTGGATGTGTAATACAATTCAGCTTGCACATTCTGTGGCAGGCCTGCCACAGCCAAAATATGTAAATGCCCATTCCACAAGGAAGGTGGGCTCATCTTGGGCGGCTGCCCGAGGGGTCTCGGCTTTACAACTTTGCCGAGCGGCTATTTAGTCAGGGGCAAACACGTTTGTAAAATCCTACAAATTTGATACCCTGGCTAAGGAGGACCTGGAGTTCTCTCATTCGGTGCTGCAGAGTCATCCGCACTCTCCCGCCCGTTTGGGAGCTTTGGTATAATCCCCATGGTCCTTTCAGGAACCCCAGCATCCACTAGGACGATAGAGAAAATAAGAATTTACTTACCGATAATTCTATTTCTCGGAGTCCGTAGTGGATGCTGGGCGCCCATCCCAAGTGCGGATTATCTGCATTACTTGTACATAGTTACAAAAATCGGGTTATTATTGTTGTGAGCCATCTTTTCAGAGGCTCCGCTGTTATCATACTGTTAACTGGGTTCAGATCACAGGTTGTACAGTGTGATTGGTGTGGCTGGTATGAGTCTTACCCGGGATTCATAAATCCTTCCTTATTGTGTACGCTCGTCCGGGCACAGTACCTAACTGAGGCTTGGAGGAGGGTCATAGGGGGAGGAGCCAGTGCACACCACCTGATCCTAAAGCTTTACTTTTTGTGCCCTGTCTCCTGCGGAGCCGCTATTCCCCATGGTCCTTTCAGGAACCCCAGCATCCACTACGGACTCCGAGAAATAGAATTATCGGTAAGTAAATTCTTATTTTATTAGCGCTAACCAGGGGCGTATTAAGAGAGGAGGGGTCCTGTGTGCAGTCTGCATCTTGGCCCCTTTCTGGGCCCCATCTTCTAGATGACAGCTCAGTAGACACTGAGCACTAGGGTTACTAGAAGACCCTAGCCCTGTACCAGAGTCTAATGCGCATGCATAGGTCTCCGTGGATATGACTACTTTCCTGGTGATTTTCCTATTGCGCATGGAAAAAAAGCCGCCGAACCATTTTCCCAGTGATTTGTGCATCCCTGCTACTGCTGACATGGTACTCCGGAGGGATAAGTATTTAAGAAATGGGTGTAGGGTGTGCGGTGTGGGCGTCCCTGCCTTGCACCCATAGATACTCCACTGGCAATAACCTAACAGTACTTGTCATACCAAACAATTTTACCCCAGGTAATGTCTTGCAGCAGAAACATTGTAAGGAGCTTGTCAATGATTCTACTGTGTACATTAACAGGGGAAAATGAGGGTGTTGTATGCGTGACCGGTAATCAGCAGACTGCCGGTCAGCATACCGATGCCAGTATGCCGGTGGGGGCGAGCACAACAAGCCCTTTGCAGGCTTGCCACGCTGTGGGCTTGGTAGCGACCACACTATGGGTGGGAATAGTCCCCGTTGGTCGGCATGCCAACCGTCGGGATTATGAGGGGTCGGGATGTAGGGGGAGGTATTGTGACCGACGGTCACATAACTATATCTTGCAAATAATGATTAATGGACAGCAGAACATTGCTAGAAACCTATCTTTACCGTATTTACCACCGAAGAAAGTTTCTGAGCTTTACTTTTTCCCGTCTGTGATTTATGGTAATCACAGAATGTATAATATATCTGTGGTCTGTTGGAATCTTTTTGTTTCTAGAAAAAATAGCAGACTCGACCAATAAACACCCTTTTCACTTAGATTTAGATGCTGGTTGGCACCTGGAGGGTAAGATTGTATAATATGCGAAGTTTGACTTTGGCCTATTACCTTTGTTCCAGGTAAACCTAAAGTCACAAGTGAGCAGTTATATTGAACTCTGTGTGATGACCCACCATGTTCTGTGCTGCTTTGCTGGCACTGACTTCCTGAGACCAGATGAACCAATATATTGTACCATTTATTGCTCTAAGTGGATAACCGTTACACAGTTGCACTTGCATGAGGTGATCGAAAACAGGAGCTAATCATTTGTCATTGATGAGTAGCAATCCTGTATGACTTTCAAAGTAAATTCTGATCATTGTGCTACCTGCTGGCGCTCTGATGGTGCATTTTAATAACATTCTTAATCTGCAGTTGTGACATATGCAGTACTTATGAGGCTGTAGATGAATGCTGGGTTGCTGCCCATTATCTTGAGGAGTGGGCACTGATGTTCTGAATGAGAAAATCCAACATCAAAGGTTTCAGTGTTTATAGCTGGGCCACTCCTGTCATAAAAGCAAACAATTGTTAGAGGTGTATATTTAGCTCGCTCTCCCAAGCCAATTATACCATTGTTTTTCGTTGTGTGTCTTTTTCCTAGTCTTTTATATATGTGTGTGTGTCTGTCAATGGTTCCCAAACTCTGTTCTAGTAGATGCACAGGTGTATTCATTACTCACTTATACATTTTAAAAGCTCCACAGGTGATTCTGTGAGGAGACCTGGAAAACGTAAACTGTTGGGGTTGCATACGGTCTATATATATATATATATATATATATATATATATATATATATATATATATATATATATATATATATATATATATATATATATATAATATAAAAGAGAGAGCCATAACATGAAAGCCACCTGCTTAATATTGTGATTGTGTAAGTCCTCCCCCTCTTGCCACCAAAACAGCTCTGACCCCACGAGACATGGACTCTGGTACAAATATGTTTGCACCATGGAGGGAATTCAGAGTTGATCGCAGCAGCAAATTTGTTAGCAGTTGGGCAAAACCATGTGTACTGCATGTGTGGCAGATATAACATTTGCAGATAGAGTTGGATTTCTGTGCAGGGTAAATACTGGCTGCTTTATTTTTAGACTGCAATTTAGATTTCAGTTTGAACATACCCCATACAAATCTAACTCTCTCTGCACATGTTATATCTGCCCACCCTGCCGTGCACATGGTTTTGCCCAAATGCTAACAAATTTGCTGCTACGATCAGGTCTGAATTACCCCCCATATCCGTTAAGTCCTGTAAGTTGGGAGGTGGGGAATCCATGGCTCTGTCTTGTTTTTCTAGCACATCCCACATGTGCTCGATTGGATTGAGATCTGGGGAATTTGGAGGCCACGTCAACACCTTGAATTCTTTTGTCATGTTCCTTTTAAAGCATTCCTCAACCAGTTTAGCATTGTGGTAGGGTGCATTATCCTGCTGAAAGAGACCACTACTATCATGGAATACCGTTGCTATGAAGAGGTGTTCTTGGTCTTCAGCAATATTTTAGGTAGGTATGTGTCAAAGTAACATCCACATGAAAGCCAAGAACCAAGGATTCCCAGAAAAACATTGCCCAGAGCATCACACTGCCTCTGTCTGTTTGCCGTCTTCCCATAGTGCATCCTGGTGGCATCTCTTCCCCAAGTGAACAACGCACATGTGCCCAGCCGTCCACATTATGTAAAAGAGAGCACGCAGCATGGCCTGCAGCTACACAGCCCCATTTGCAGCAAACTGTTATGCACTGTGTGTTCTGGTGTCTATCTATCAGACTGAATTAACTTTTTCAGCACTGTGCTACAGGAGCTCTTCTGTGGGGTAACTTTATATATGGGCTAACTTTTGCTCCCCACGCGCATCAATGAGCCTTGGGCACCCATGACTATTACTGGTTCACTGGTTGTCCTTCCTTAGGTCTTGTCAGGTGTTCCTGGTAAGCAGTGGTACTGTAAGTACCTATCAAAAGTGGCCTGCTTTTTTTCAGGTGATCTGGCACCAGTCTTCTGTTTATCACAGTTTGGCCCTTATCAAAGTTGCCCAGATCCTTATGCTTGCATATTTTTCCTGCTTCCAATATATCAACCTCAAGAACTGAGTATTCACTTAATATATCCTACCCCTTCACAGGTGCCATTGTAACAAGGTGTACATATGTGTATAAATGTGTTTGTTTGTGTGTGTGTGTGTGTGTGTGTGTATATATATATATATATATATATATATGTATGTGTATGTATGTATGTATGTATATATATATATATACATATATATATATATATATATATGTATGTGTATGTATGTATGTATGTATATATATATATATACATATATACACACTGCTCAAAAAAATAAAGGGAACACTTAAACAACACAATGTAACTCCGAGTCAATCACACTTCTGTGAAATCAAACTGTCCACTTAGGAAGCAACACTGATTGACAATCAATTTCACATGCTGTTGTGCAAATGGAATAGACAACAGGTGGGAATTATAGGCAATTAGCAAGACACCCCCAATAAAGGAGTTGTTCTGCAGGTGGTGACCACAGACCACTTCTCAGCTCCTATGCTTTCTGGCTGATGTTTTGGTCACTTTTGAAAGCTGGCGGTGCTTTCACTCTAGTGGTAGCATGAGACTGAGTCTACAACCCACACAAGTGGCTCAGGTAGTTCAGCTCATCCAGGATGGCACATCAATGCGAGCTGTGGCAAGAAGGTTTGCTGTGTCAGCGTAGTGTCCAGAGCATGGAGGCGCTACCAGGAGAAGAAGTACATCAGGAGATGCGGAGGAGGCCGTAGGAGGGCAACAACCCAGCAGCAGGACCGCTACCTCCGCCTTTGTGCAAGGAGGAATAGGAGGAGCACTGCCAGAGCCCTGCAAAATGACCTCCAGCAAGCCACAAATGTGCATGTGTCTACTTAAACGATCAGAAACAGACTCCATGAGGGTGGTATGTGGGCCCGACGTCCACAGGTGGGGGTTGTGCTTACAGCCCGACACTGTGCAGGACGTTTGGCATTTGCCAGAGAACACCAAGATTGGCAAATTCGCCACTGGTGCCCTGTGCTCTTCGCAGATGAAAGCAGGTTCTCACTGAGCACATGTGACAGACGTGACAGAGTCTGGAGACGCCAAGGAGAACGTTCTGCTGCCTGCAACATCCTCCAGCATGACCGGTTTGGCAGTGGGTCAGTAATGGTATGGGGTGGCATTTCTTTGGGGGGCCGCACAGCCCTCCATGTGCTTGCCAGAGGTAGCTTGACTGCCATTAGGTACCGAGATGAGATCCCCAGACCCCTTGTGAGACCATATGCTGGTGCGGTTGGCCCTGGGTTCCTCCTAATGCAAGACCATGCTAGACCTAATGTGGCTGGAGTGTGTCAGCAGTTCCTGCAAGACGAAGGCATTGATGCTATGGACTGGCCCGCCCGTTCTCCAGACCTGAATCCAATTGAGCACATCTGGGACATCATGTCTCACTCCATCCACCAATGTGGCGTTGCACCACAGACTGTCGAGGAGTTGGCGGATGCTTTAGTTCAGGTCTGGGATGAGATCTCTCAGGAGACCATCCGCCACCTCATCAGGAGCATGCCCAGGCGTTGTAACGAGGTCATACAGGCACGTGGAGGCCACACACACTACTGAGCCTCATTTTTACTTGTTTTAAGGACATTACATCAAAGTTGGATCAGCCTGTAGTGTGTTTTTCCACTTTAATTTTGAGTGTGACTCCAAATTTATTAACCCATGGAGGTCTGGATTTGATTTCCATTGATAATTTTTGTGTGATTTTGTTGTCGGCACATTCAACTATGTAAAGAACAAAGTATTTAATAAGAATATTTCATTCAGATCTAGGAAGTGTTATTTTAGTGTTCCCTTTATTTTTTTGAGCAGTGTGCAAATTATATATATATATATATATATATATATATATATATATATATATATAATTAGTCTCCCGTCTAAAGAAGTGGTTAGGGAGCCACAAAAACAGACTTTGCACACATTTCTTCTCGTTCCTCAGAAGATTGTGAGAAGAAATGTCTGTCTCATGGCTAACATGCGTCTAAATGGAGCAACAATTAAATTGCTACATTTTGCGCCCCTGGTGGTAGCCACGGGGGAAAACAATTGAATCACCCCCTGAATGTTAAATCTTAATGAAAAAAAAATCACCCTAAAAATTAATTAATTGTAATAGACTCTTCATTTAAATGTATTTTTTATTTTTTATTTTTTTAACTGTAGTCATTCCATTATGAACAAGGAAGTTTTTCCAATAGTATTGTGGGTTGGACACTGTGAACGTACCAACAGCTGCAACCCTGAAATCTTGTGTTATACTAGAAACATAATCTGAAAGTTTTATATCTTATTGGACTTGATTAAAGGCACTTTTGTTTAACGTTAAGGGGTATATTCAATTAGCAGCGATAACGGACTTTTCCCGCGAAACGCAATTACAGCCTATTCAATTTTCCTGGAAAATTTATCGGTGATCATTTTTTCACTAATTTCACTTCACCTACTGTGAAGCAGGTGAAAAGTTGGGAAAAGTCACTATTTTAAGGTAAAAATGTTTGGATATGGTACAGAACTCCTGGGACACCCCCCTTAATGACTAATTAGGCACGTTGAGGTTTTTCATTATTTTTAATTAGCCAATAATGACATGTAATTTTTGGGGTGAAAAAGTAAAAAGTGATGGAAATTGGGGTTCAAGGTATGGGACAGGTATATTAGGGTGCTTTGAGTGGGACAGGTGGTTTTAGGCTTGCAGATGGGAGTAATCGATCTGTTTCCACTTTTTTTTAAAGTACCCTAAAATGACCCAAATATATACTTATACCCATTTTCATGTTCCCCAAATTTAATGAGAGCATTTATTTTGCTCAAAAAAACTTGCTTTCTATCATTTTTTTGCATTTAAAAAAAAAATGCATATAACAGCCATTTCACACTATTTAAGTCCCCAAAAACTCTCTAATGTGATCTCTAATACACTTCTCTTCTGTTTTCCTATGTTAGTTTAGCATTTTTTGAGGTACAGGCTGATTTCCCCATTTTCACCTGCACTTTTCACTGCAAGAATTTTCAGGTGAAACCCGTTTGGAATTAAATAGGTCGAAAAACGGAGCGTTTTCGCGTCAATTTTCGTCCGATTGCCGCAAAAAATTTCGGGTGCAAAATTGCAGCGAATTTGCGGATAATTGAATACCCTAGTAAGTATGCTGGGTGTGGAACGTTTTAGCTTATGGTTACTACATTTGCAGGCCATACAGTTTTACACAGCGCAGCTCCTTATTAACTGCATCCTGCAACATATATCACCTCAAATGAATAGTAGTTGAGTGACTTGCTGTGAGTTGCCATAAATATGTACATATCCAGAATCCCCAGCTGCGGTAAGAGGTCTGTATACTGTGGGATTATGTGGTAAAGCAAGTTTGTAGACCTGTCTGAGGCACCTGAATAAGTTCTACTGTACTCTGCTTCAAAGTATTGAGTTCAAACTTCTAACCCTAACTGTGTATCCCTTACAAATTGATTCCTCATTATGTAATTTGTATATGTTGTTGTTCTGGTTCCATACCAAAATTTGACATTTTTCCAGGACCCCCTCAAGATTTCATTTGTTTTAATTATTTTCATCTTGTGTGGCCTGGGGTTGATTTTATTGTTAGATTCTCTCTTCTTGTTACCACCACCTTGTCCATATCCTGCAGGCTTTGTGTCATCCACTTGTGTGGTCAGATCTTTACTATAGTCAACTGCAAAGCCTGAAATAAACCTAGCGTGCTACTGTTTTTTTTATTATAAGTGTAAACATGTGCATTATTGTAATCTGCTGTTTTATAAACTGTTCAGTCATCTCAGCATTTCAGCTACTATTACAAGACGTTGTAAGTATCTCAGTTTAGGTATTAGTGGCACAATTTTTGTGGCGTCCTAGTACTGTTTATAAAAATATCTTGTTCCTAGGGGACTACAAACACTGCTCGGAGTACCACTGATAGACTTGCTAAAACTTAATGTATATGGTGTTAATACAATATATACTGCCAGAATGCATATTTAGCAAAACCACTCGAAATGACACTGATGGATAGAAACATACAGTAGCCTATTGTTGCAGAGGTAGAGGAGCAGGCTTTTTCAGTATTCGTAATGTATTTTTAAAAGGCATCTCTGGCGGATATATACACTAAATATATATATATATGTGTGTGTGTGTGTGTATATATATATATATATATATATTTATATGTCTGTATGTGAAAGTTTAAAGTAACAGTTTATGTAAGTAAAAAAAATGTGTGCACCCACACACAACATACAAACCTATATCTAGGCCAAGGACATTCCCCTCTGGCTACCCAAACCTCATGTTAATCATTGTGACTGAGACTGGGTGGGCTGGTAAAAGAGGAAGCACTTGACTGACATGCACTCCCCTGCTAAATTACTACTAAAGTGAGAGTTTACTTTACAAAAAGCCCTTAGCAGCCAAATATTTGCTCTTGGCGTAATTGCTCTTGCTTAAGGAAACTAGTTATAGTTTAAGTTGCTTTGAAAATGTAGCATTTGTGTTGCCAAGAATGATTACTTATTTAATTATATTCTACAGTGGCAATAATGTTGAGGAAAATGTGACTGTTTTTTGTTTTGCTCTACTATATTGTGCCAGGTATGGAATGTGGTAGCTGTAATAGGGTCTAGTACGTTATGCCGGTGCTCGGGATTCTGGCGGCCAGCATACCGGCGCCAGGATACCGACCCCTGGCATGCCGGCAGCAGGGTGAGCACAAAAGAGCCCCTTGCGGTCTCGCTGCGCTTGTCACACACGCCACGCTATTCTCCCTCCAGGGGTGTCATGGACCCCCCAAGAGAGAGAATAATTGTCTGTATGCCGGCTGGTGGTATCCCGGCACCGGTATGCTGAGCGCCAGGATCCCGACAGCCGGCATATCAAATGCCTCCCCTTTAATATACTAACGTTTTCTCTCCAGGTTTTTATGAGTTTTCTGTCCATTTATTTAGTAGTGGAAACGTTATTACTGTTAATTACTTGTCACACCTAGTGTGCCGGGCTAGAGCATTCAGTGGTCTTGTGCCTCGGTAACTTTTTGATTTAAGGGCGGACACTACCAGGCAAATATAATGAAATATTTAGGCCTTATCTAGAGCTGCACGCAGTGCCGATGTTCCCATTGTAATTATGCATGTGCAGAAATTTCTAAAGCCTGATACGGCAGATGCGTTATGCGTAGTACGCACAAAGACACTGTTGTGATCGCTGCAGACTGTATAAGAAATGTTGTGTAAAAGGAATGGCCATTCCTGGGCGGTGACTGTGAGATGGCTAGAAGTCAATGCATAAATGCTCCGTTCAGTGGGCATATTTATGAGAGTGTCACAGATGTGTCGGTGCAACCATCTGCATTCAGACGCACAGCTGCAGGCTTAGGAGGAACTGCTTAAAATGGATAAAAAAGAAGGTATACCAGCACTGGTAAGTCTGGTATACCTTCTTTTTTTATCCATTTTAAATCATTACCCGGGATTTAGACCACCCCAATACCAGCGGCTGTACACACTTTATTTCTCTATAGGAGGAACTGCACCTGCCATTGGACTGGTGCAAGATTCTATGGTACAACCAATGATAGCATGTAAGGATTCACCAAAAGGTACTACAGCATGCATGGATGCTGAAAGTGGGCGTCTCAGACCTTGCACGTTTTACTGTACAGTACACAAAGACGGGAGTTTGTAGTGACATTTGCATAAAGCCACAGATGCACAACCGCCAACATATGCTGTTGCGTGCGAATCAGAATCAAGCCCATAGTTTTGTAGTAATATTCCATGGGGTGTGAAAAAATAAATGAGGCTGTATTGCCCAGATAACACACATTCTAGTAGCGTACAAAGGGGGTAATTCCAAGTTGATCGCAGCAGGATTTTGATAGCAATTGGGCAAAACCATGTGCACTGCAGGGGAGGCAGATATAACATGTGCAGAAAGAGTCAGATTTGGGGGGTTATTTTATTTCTGTGCAGTGTAAATACTTGCTGCTTTATTTTTACACTACAGATTAGATTGCAGATTGAACACACCCCACCCAAATCTAACTCTCTCTGCACATGTTATATCTGCCTCCCCTGCAGTGCACATGGTTTTGCCCAATTGCTATCAAAAATCCTGCTGCAATCAACTTGGAATTACCCCCAAAGTTCCATCTGAACCTTCTGCTTAATTGAATCTGCCCAAACGGAGCAATTCAATTGTTGCTCTGTTTAGTCTCCCGGTAGCCATGGGGGTGACAGAAGAAATGTGTGCAACGTCTGCACTTTTGGCGTCCAAACCAGGACTTTTCAACGGATTTACATATGCATGGGCTCCCAAACACAACTGAATCCTGACAATAGTTTGGGTGTGTATACTTTCCCTTTAGATGGTAGAAATAGATACCCAAAACAACTGAAACGCCCACTTTATGTGTGTTTGCATCATAATAGCATGTTTAGGATGGAATGGAAAAGGTCTATGTGACCAGTTGCCCAGGCACGTAGAGTCAAGGTCTTTGTGCCAGGTCTGGTCTCCTTTCTCTCTAACAATCCAATACCAACACTTATGAAAAGTTAGTCTGTATGCCAAACATGTGCCAAATCGTGTGAGAGCTGCTGGTGTCCATTAGGTATCCCTAAGTGCTGGAAGTGCATTTGAGTGCCTGTTGCATGAAGCAATCCCTCATGTTACCAGCATCTGCTCGAAGCCACTGTTATCGGTAGGACTGCAATTGTACATGCAGCAGAATGATGTCCACTGAGCTGAGATGCCACAACGGGCATATCCTGCATTGCTGCGGGTTAACCTGCTCTATCACCTTAACCTCTTTGCTGACACCATGTTTTACCAAGTCCCAGCTTTTGGCCGTCCACGTAGTTTCCATCTATAGTGGCGATTCAGTTGTTTCTGCGCGCCCGATCTACCGTCTAAATGATGGTAGATTGAGAGTCGCAATTCTGCTCACCGTGAATTTGGTCCTCACACTCTTCACTATTTCTGCCTGTAGAAATAGGCAGATTCTTTACTAACCCAGCCAAGTTGTTGAAGTCGCCTATACATAATTAAGTAATCCTGAAATCATGAGCTGTTGTGGATGCATGAGGACCAGTTATGGAAACACTGATCTAGTACTACCCAAGTAGGTGTCTATGGCATGCACCTTTGCTGTGCTGGCATGCGCCTATGCTGTGCTAAATAGTTCTGTTTAAAAGAGAGCTTGGGCAATCAGATATGTACAGTATTATCAATTTATAATAACAAATATGTAATATACAATAATTCTATACAATCCATTATCATGTCTTTTGCTGGTGGGCCCTTGAGCCTCGTTTCTGGCCTGGCTTAAGACCATCGGACCATCTGTGTTCTTTTTGTGTCCATGCAGCGTCATCTCATAGTGGCCTAATGGCATTATAATCAGTCTTGGTGCTCTACAAGGGTATGGTGGAGAGATCTTTAACTCACGCGAGTATCAAGCTTGTCAAATATGAAGTGGACCACCCATTCACTATGCCACGGCTTGAGGTCTTGCTCACCACAGCCATAGATGTTCTGATTATCTGAACAGCTAAATTTTAATGATTCAGTGCTAGAACTTGTGCACTAGGAGAATGGTGTCCGTTGTATTGAGTTATGTGACCTCAGAGTCTAGGAGAAGTGCTGACAGTAGAGCTGGCCTGTAATGAACAGGCAGTGGGGAAAACCTTTATATTTCTTACAGTTGGTAGATGTTTAGATGTCTTTCCTGTTATTAATAGAACTCCCCTTTTCTTACCATATCTTAAGTTGAAAGCTACACTTTCCCATTCAGCTGCTGAGCTTACGGTAAAATAAAGACCGCTTTATTTGATGTTTTGTAAAAGCATGTGTTCTTTTGTGCCAGGCAGACCGAGATTGATGTACATTATGACATAAACGTTTACCCGTAAAAGGTAATGTTACACTTGCTTAAAAAATAAACGCATAAAAGGCATTTCTCTAACGTCCTAGTGGATGCTGGGGACTCCGAAAGGACCATGGGGAATAGCGGCTCCGCAGGAGACTGGGCACAAAGTAAAAGCTTTAGGACTAGCTGGTGTGCACTGGCTCCTCCCCCTATGACCCTCCTCCAAGCCTCAGTTAAGATTTTGTGCCCGAACGAGAAGGGTGCAATCTAGGTGGCTCTCCTGAGCTACTTAGAGTAAAAGTTTAAATAGATTTTTTTATTTTCAGTGAGACCTGCTGGCAACAGGCTCACTGCATCGAGGGACTAAGGGGAGAAGAAGCGAACTCACCTGCGTGCAGAGTGGATTGGGCTTCTTAGGCTACTGGACATTAGCTCCAGAGGGACGATCACAGGCCCAGCCATGGATGGGTCCCGGAGCCGCGCCGCCGGCCCCCTTACAGAGCCAGAAGAGTGAAGAGGTCCGGAAAATCGGCGGCAGAAGACGTCCTGTCTTCAATAAGGTAGCGCACAGCACCGCAGCTGTGCGCCATTGCTCTCAGCACACTTCACACTCCGGTCACTGAGGGTGCAGGGCGCTGGGGGGGGGCGCCCTGGGACGCAATGAAAATACCTTAAATGGCTAAAAATACATCACATATAGCTCCTGGGCTATATGGATGTATTTAACCACTGCCAGTTTTCCACAAAAAAGCGGGAGAAAGGCCGCCGAAAAAGGGGCGGAGCCTATCTCCTCAGCACACTGGCGCCATTTTTTCCTCACAGCTCCGTTGGAGGAAGGCTCCCTGACTCTCCCCTGCAGTCCTGCACTACAGAAACAGGGTAAAACAAGAGAGGGGGGGCACTAAATTGGCATATTAATATATACAGCAGCTATATTAGGGAAAAACACTTTTATATAAGGTTATCCCTGTATATATATAGCGCTCTGGTGTGTGCTGGCAAACTCTCCCTCTGTCTCCCCAAAGGGCTAGTGGGGTCCTGTCCTCTATCAGAGCATTCCCTGTGTGTGTGCTGTGTGTCGGTACGCTGTGTCGACATGTATGAGGAGGAAAATGGTGTGGAGGCGGAGCAATTGCCTGTGTTAGTGATGTCACCCCCTAGGGAGTCGACACCTGACTGGATGGTCTTATGGAAAGAATTACGTGATAGTGTCGGCACTTTACAAAAGACTGTTGACGACATGAGACAGACGGCAAATCAGTTAATACCTGTACAGGCGTCTCAAACACCGTCAGGGGCTATAAAACGCCCGTTACCTCAGGTCGATACAGACACTGACACGGACACTGACTCCAGTGTCGACGGTGAGGAAACAAACGTATTTTCCAGTAGGGCCACACGTTACATGATCACGGCAATGAAGGAGGTTTTGAACATTTCTGATACTACAAGTACCACAAAAAAGGGTATTATGTGGGGTGTGAAAAAACTACCCGTAGTTTTTCCTGAATCAGATGAATTAAATGAGGTGTGTGATGAAGCGTGGGTTTCCCCCGATAAAAAACTGCTAATTTCTAAAAAATTATTGGCGTTATACCCTTTCCCGCCAGAGGTTAGGGCGCGTTAGGAAACGCCCCCTAGCGCAGATAAGGCGCTCACACGCTTATCAAAACAAGTGGCGTTACCGTCTCCTGATACGGCCGCCCTCAAGGAACCAGCTGATAGGAAGCTGGAAAATATCCTTAAAAGTATATACACACATACTGGTATTATACTGCGACCAGCAATCGCCTCAGCCTGGATGTGCAGTGCTGGGGTGGCTTGGTCGGATTCCCTGACTGAAAATATTGATACCCTTGACAGGGACAGTATTTTATTGACTATAGAGCATTTAAAGGATGCATTTCTATATATGCGAGATGCACAGAGGGATATTTGCACTCTGGCATCAAGAGTAAGTGCGATGTCCATTTCTGCCAGAAGAGGATTATGGACGCGACAGTGGTCAGGGGATGCGGATTCCAAACGGCATATGGAAGTATTGCCGTATAAAGGGGAGGAGTTATTTGGGGTCGGTCTATCGGACCTGGTGGCCACGGCAACGGCTGGAAAATCCACCTTTTTACCCCAAGTCACCTCGCAGCAGAAAAAGATACCGTCTTTTCAGGCTCAGTCCTTTCGTCCCCATAAGGGCAAGCGGGCAAAAGGCCACTCATATCTGCCCCGGGGCAGAGGAAGGGGAAAAAGACTGCAGCAAACAGCCTCTTCCCACGAACAGAAGCCCTCCCCCGCTTCTGCCAAGTCCTCAGCATGACGCTGGGGCCTTACAAGCGGACTCAGGCACGGTGGGGGCCCGTCTCAAGAATTTCAGCGCGCAGTGGGCTCACTCGCAAGTGGACCCCTGGATCCTGCAGGTAGTATCTCAGGGGTACAAATTGGAATTCGAGACGTCTCCCCCTCGCCGGTTCCTGAAGTCTGCTTTACCAACGTCTCCCCACGACAGGGAGGCGGTATTGGAAGCCATTCACAAGCTGTATTCCCAGCAGGTGATAATCAAGGTACCCCTCCTACAACAGGGAAAGGGGTATTATTCCACGCTGTTTGTGGTACCGAAGCCGGACGGCTCGGTGAGACCCATTTTAAATCTAAAATCCTTGAACACTTACATAAAAAGGTTCAAGTTCAAGATGGAGTCACTCAGAGCAGTGATAGCGAACCTGGAAGAAGGGGACTATATGGTGTCTCTGGACATCAAGGATGCTTACCTCCATGTCCCAATTTGCCCTTCTCACCAAGGGTATCTCAGGTTTGTGGTACAGAACTGTCACTATCGGTTTCAGACGCTGCCGTTTGGATTGTCCACGGCACCCCGGGTCTTTACCAAGGTAATGGCCGAAATGATGATTCTTCTTCGAAGAAAAGGCGTCTTAATTATCCCTTACTTGGACGATCTCCTGATAAGGGCAAGGTCCAGAGAACAGTTAGAGGTCGGAGTAGCACTATCTCAAGTAGTACTACGACAGCACGGATGGATTCTAAATATTCCAAAATCGCAGCTGATTCCGACGACACGTCTGCTGTTCCTAGGGATGATTCTGGACACAGTACAGAAAAAGGTGTTTCTCCCGGAGGAGAAAGCCAAGGAGTTATCCGACCTAGTCAGGAACCTCCTAAGACCAGGCCAAGTGTCAGTACATCAATGCACAAGGGTCCTGGGAAAGATGGTGGCTTCTTACGAAGCGATTCCATTCGGCAGATTCCACGCAAGAACTTTTCAGTGGGATCTGCTGGACAAATGGTCCGGATCGCATCTTCAAATGCATCAGCGGATAACCCTGTCTCCAAGGACAAGGGTGTCTCTCCTATTGTGGTTACAGAGTGCTCATCTCCTAGAGGGCCGCAGATTCGGCATTCAGGATTGGGTCCTGGTGACCACGGATGCCAGCCTGAGAGGCTGGGGAGCAGTCACACAGGGAAGAAATTTCCAGGGCTTGTGGTCAAGCATGGAAACGTCACTTCACATAAATATCCTGGAACTAAGGGCCATTTACAATGCCCTAAGTCAGGCAAGACCTCTGCTTCAGGGTCAGCCGGTGTTGATCCAGTCGGACAACATCACGGCAGTCGCCCACGTAAACAGACTGGGCGGCACAAGAAGCAGGAGGGCAATGATGGAAGTGGCAAGGATTCTTCGTTGGGCGGAGAATTATGTGATAGCACTGTCAGCAGTGTTCATTCCGGGAGTGGACAACTGGGAAGCAGACTTCCTCAGCAGACACGATCTTCACCTGGGGGAGTGGGGACTTCACCCAGAAGTCTTCCACATGATTGTTAACCGTTGGGAAAAACCAAAGGTGGACATGATGGCGTCCCGCCTCAACAAAAAACTGGACAGATATTGCGCCAGGTCAAGGGACCCTCAGGCAATAGCTGTGGACGCTCTGGTAACACCGTGGGTGTACCAGTCAGTGTATGTGTTCCCTCCTCTTCCTCTCATACCAAAAGTACTGAGAATCATAAGAAGGAGAGGAGTAAAGACTATACTCGTGGCTCCGGATTGGCCAAGAAGGACTTGGTACCCGGAAATTCAAGAGATGCTCACGGAAGACCCGTGGCCTCTACCTCTAAGAAAGGACCTGCTCCAGCAGGGACCATGTCTGTTCCAAGACTTACCGCGGCTGCGTTTGACGGCATGGCGGTTGAACGCCGGATCCTGAAGGAAAAAGGCATTCCGGATGAAGTCATCCCTACCCTGATCAAAGCCAGGAAGGATGTAACCATACAACATTATCACCGTATTTGGCGTAAATATGTTGCGTGGTGCGAGGCCAGGAAGGCCCCTACAGAGGAATTTCAACTGGGTCGTTTCCTGCATTTCCTGCAAACAGGACTGTCTATGGGCCTCAAATTAGGGTCCATTAAGGTTCAAATTTCGGCCCTGTCAATATTCTTCCAAAAAGAACTGGCTTCTGTTCCTGAAGTTCAGACGTTTGTCAAGGGAGTACTGCATATACAGCCTCCTTTTGTGCCTCCAGGGGCACCTTGGGATCTCAATGTAGTTTTGGGATTCCTAAAATCACATTGGTTTGAACCACTCACCACTGTGGACTTAAAATATCTCACATGGAAAGTGGTAATGCTGTTAGCCCTGGCTTCAGCCAGGCGTGTCTCAGAATTGGCGGCTTTATCCTATAAAAGCCCTTACCTAATTTTTCATACGGACAGGGCAGAATTGAGGACTCGTCCTCAATT
This sequence comes from Pseudophryne corroboree, assembly GCF_028390025.1. NCBI lineage: Eukaryota > Metazoa > Chordata > Amphibia > Anura > Myobatrachidae > Pseudophryne > Pseudophryne corroboree. The sequence continues at coordinate 541,008,267 of NC_086448.1, forward strand.
TCTTCCTAAGGTGGTTTCAGCATTTCACTTAAACCAGCCTATTGTGGTGCCTGCGGCTACTAGGGACTTGGAGAATTCCAAGTTGCTGGACGTAGTCAGGGCCCTGAAAATATATGTTTCCAGGACGGCTGGAGTCAGAAAATCTGATTCGCTGTTTATCCTGTATGCACCCAACAAGCTGGGTGCTCCTGCTTCTAAGCAGACGATTGCTCGTTGGATTTGTAGTACAATTCAGCTTGCACATTCTGTGGCAGGCCTGCCACAGCCAAAATCTGTAAAAGCCCATTCCACACGGAAAGTGGGCTCATCTTGGGCGGCTGCCCGAGGGGTCTCTGCTTTACAACTTTGCCGAGCAGCTACTTGGTCAGGGGCAAACACGTTTGCTAAATTCTACAAATTTGATACCCTGGCTGAGGAGGACCTGGAGTTCTCTCATTCGGTGCTGCAGAGTCATCCGCACTCTCCCGCCCGTTTGGGAGCTTTGGTATAATCCCCATGGTCCTTTCGGAGTCCCCAGCATCCACTAGGACGTTAGAGAAAATAAGAATTTACTTACCGATAATTCTATTTCTCATAGTCCGTAGTGGATGCTGGGCGCCCATCCCAAGTGCGGTTTGTCTGCATTACTTGTACATAGTTATTGTTACAAAAATCGGGTTATTGTTGTTGTGAGCCATCTTTTCAGAGGCTCCTTCTGTTATCATGCTGTTAACTGGGTTCAGATCACAAGTTGTACGGTGTGATTGGTGTGGCTGGTATGAGTCTTACCCGGGATTCAAAATCCTTCCTTATTGTGTACGCTCGTCCGGGCACAGTATCCTAACTGAGGCTTGGAGGAGGGTCATAGGGGGAGGAGCCAGTGCACACCAGCTAGTCCTAAAGCTTTTACTTTGTGCCCAGTCTCCTGCGGAGCCGCTATTCCCCATGGTCCTTTCGGAGTCCCCAGCATCCACTACGGACTATGAGAAATAGAATTATCGGTAAGTAAATTCTTATTTTTTCTGCCCCCCAAATATTCTAGAGATGTTAATTTACTATAACTTTACCTGTTAATGAAAAAAAAAAAAGACATCTTATAAAATCCTCAAATATTTTACTTATGGCCACTATTTGTCTTCTACACAGTCATGCACTTATTTGGTGTTCAGGGTGCTCTCACAACTTTTTTTTATGCAGCCCCTCCCCATTAAACCCCCCCCTCACGGTTGTGCATCGCAGACTTACAGCACAGGTGCTGCGATAAGCATTTTATAATTGAATTATGCGGGATGCTGGAGTGTACCTGCTGAAAATACCTGCAAAATGTGCCTTGTTTACCCATGGTAATAATTCAGCTCTCAGCTTAACGCGGCTAATTGAATCTGTCCCCAAGGTTTAAATAGTTTCTTATATAGTATACCAATGCACAGTAAGTCGTGCTTTATGACTTGATCAGAGTAGAGATGTCTGTAGTTTTAAAATGTTCATATTTGACGTAAAAGCTGCCATATTACTTTGCTACTCGTTGTGGGCCAGGTTACATGCAGTAGAAAGGTTCCACAAGTATCACTTTCAGAATGGTCGTTTTTGATTGTTATTACTACTACTATTATTATTATTGTGTCGTCGTCGTCATCCAGTGTTCCTTTAAGATGGAAATTGTGGTATGTACAGAACTACCACAATGCTTTCTCTGCTAAAATGGAGGTTAATCAAATAGGACGGTCTTTGTGCTTGGAGGATCGGTATTTATAACTTGACCTTCAACTCTGGTAACTGCACTATCAGACTGTACAAATGAATTAAATGATATATAGAGAAACGGCTGCAGATTGGATTAGAAATAAAATTGTCTTTACATTTAAAGAGAAAGTATGTTCATCGTTGAAATTGCATATGCTTAAATCATTAATTTTCCATGATGTAGAGCTGGAAGATATGCCTGTAAAATTGAAGCAATTACTACACCTACTCAGCATGCTGCCTTGCCCGTCTGTTTGCTAAGAGACAACAATATAAATATTTTAAAGGATGTTTATTGTAAAGGCCTTTCATCACTCAGGAATTGTGAAAGACAAGGTGTACAGTTTGAGTGATTTGCTTGCACTTTTGGTACATATTGGTGGATCCAAATAAAGTGTTTGCTAATCATTATTATTATTATTATTATTATTATTATTAATAATAATAATAATAATAATAATAATAAGAAGAAGAATATAGGTTAAAAGTGTCACGTTTATTCTTGACATTGATGTGAAGCTATACTACTGGGTATGGCTAAGTCGACCTGGAAAAAGTCGACAGTGCATAGATCGACCCCAAAAGGTGGACAGGCACAAGGTCGACACACTGAAATGGTCCACATGAACAAAAGTCCAACACGGAAAATGTTGACACAGAAAAAGGTCGACATGAGTTTCTTGTTTGTTTTTTGGTGTCGTTTACACCATAAATTGATAGGGAACCCCAATTAGTGCATTGCGTTCCCTCCCATGGCTGGCTTTGCCGCCCTGCTTCGGGCAAGGTGCCTCCCTCTGCTACTGCTGCGGTCGGCACAGGTTACTATTCCCAATCGTAGTCTACGTGGATCAAAAAGTATGAAAAAGTTCACAAAAATGAAAATCTAAAATAAAAAATAAAAATTTGTAAAACTCGTGTCGACCTTTTTCCTTTGTCATCCTTTTGCCTATGTTGACCTTTTGCCTGTTGACCTTTTGCCTGTCGACTATGTGGTTGACCTACTGACTGTCGACCTAGCATCCGGATACCATACTATCACCTCGCCACTGCAGCCTCACACAGGTATGGCTTTCAGCCGACGTGAGATGATCCAAGAAACAACAGGAAAATTACTGCATAGGACAGCCCTCAGGTGCGTGCTGGGGGAAATGTTAAGTTAGTAAAATGTATATGTTTGGCGTTAAAGCAGCTTTAAAGCAGTCTTTAAATCTGCTTTACCTTGCAGTATATACATAGCCACATGTATAGTATATGGTCATATTTGTTGACACCGAACCTCCTCGATCCCCCCCCCCCACCCCTTTTTTTTATTTTAAGATTTGAGATTGATATGCCATATCAGTGTTCTTTTGTATTTTTTGCTGGCCTTCTATTTAACTGTGTTTTTCTGAATATGTTGCTAGGTTGCATTGTAATTTTTTTAGTGCGACCAGACTGTTGACGGAGGCCTACTTTTGTGCCCAAAATGCACAGGATTAGCTGCATAAAGCTGCTTCACGTGTTAATTGTCAGGCACACTACTGTTAAACAATGCCCGGCACTCACGCCCAGCCCCAAGGCCATACTCTACACGGAAAACACCCGATATAGCCAGAAATATTGTTTGATAAATGAACCCCTTACTCTGAAAATGGCACATACTACATCATTGTCTTGTGTAGGGCATGTCTGAGAGACATTCTTCACTATAGCTTGTTCATGCCATGCAGGATTTTACGGACACTGTTACTGTCACTTACTTTCAGGAATCTGCCTTGCTGTGAATTGTGCAATGTTCCCCCATCCTGTTCCGTCTCCAGTGTATTATAAATAGAGATATCATGAAATGGGTACATTTAAAGTATATGTTGCACTGAAGGTACATGCTGCTTACATAACGCTTGTATAAATGACTTGGCTTGTATTGAAAGTTTCCATGACCTTTTTGATTGTGACTGTTGATAGAAAGCTACATGAAGTATTGATGCATTGTAGAAAGGTTAACGTCACATGTATGAGGTCTGTGGTTAGTAGAAGTCACCATGCACAGTGGGAGGGCTCCGTGTACTGTTGCCATGTGGTGGCATGAACTTATATACCTAAACTTGCTCAAGGGACAGGTAGAACATTTTTTTTTTTTTTTTTATAAACTGCTAGCTGGTTATGGGCGAGTAAACACATACGTATTCTCTAGCTTATTCTTTACCGAGGACATCAGCCCCTTATTTATCTATTGACCTTTACTATCCAATCCCGTTTTACGCACTGATGTTTTTGAAAGGCATGTTGCCAGCAGACCAGATGATGATCATCATAATTCAATCCACTGCGGCAAAATGATTTGGCAATCATTTATCAGTGCAAAACAAAAACATGAATCGCAGCAGCATGCAAATTAATTTTGTGTTTTATAAATAGGGCTGCTGATTACGAGAAGAATAAATAAATAGTTTAGAATCAAAATGAAATCTGTCATGGTGTACTTACAAACATGTTGCTGTTGCAGAACATGGGAGGATGATGTCTTCATATGCCACTTTATCTCTAGCCACATTGTCCTTGGCAGAGCATGTGTCAGATCCTCCAGATGATGCAGACCAGTGCACATTGATCTTGGCACACTGTGCTCGCTTGTTGGCCAAAGCAGGTTGTCAGGGATTTTGCTAACAAATCAATTAGCAAGTAGTAAATGGTTCTGACTCCAACAAATGCTGCCATTCTGTAGACAATTTACGAGCGATTGCTGCATCATATATAGATTGCATGGTAACAGTAATAATTCAGGCATATTGTTTGGCAAGGGCTTGAAAATATGTTCGGAACATCAGTAACAAGGTTGATCCTATAGGTTAGTTGTAGCCTATATACTAGACAAAACAGCTGCTGCTCTGGTCCCGTTGTTCAATGGGTTAAGGCCCAGTGATTTTCATGTTGGCATTATGAGTCACATTATCACTCATTCACTGCTAATCTTTTAACAACCTCCGCTCTTGTTGAGGGTCCCCTGACTATTTGTGTGGGAAAAGTGCATTTTATAGAGCACAAAAGGGGATTATGACCACAAAAATGTGCCGATACTAGGCATACCAGTAGCTTATATCCCACTGTACAGGCCCATAAACTATTTTTAAGGGGTTTAGTTCATTTAAGTACAAGGTGACTTCAGAAAAACCAAATCTGTATACCTGGAAGGGATGGGCCTCGGCAAATCCCTACCTATTTCAATAGAAAAGTGTTTTCCTACTCCCCCCTTTTTTATTTTATTAAATCAATCCAGCACATGAATTTTTCTGGAACTGTGCAGTCCTTGCCATGCACTGCTGCTGATTTATTTTTATTATTATTATTACTGATGTGTGTGTGTGTGTGTGTGTGTGTGTGTGTGTGTGTGTGTGTGTGTATGTGTATATATATATATATATATATATATATATATATATATATATATATTATAGACATTTGCTATCTGCGCCAACAATATTATACTGTGTGTGTGTGTGTGTATATATGTATATATATATATGTATATATATATATATATATATATATATATATATATATTATATACACACACACACACACACACACACACACACACACACACACACACACACAAATCCAAAAGAGAACAGCACTGGAGACCACTTTGTACCTTTATGATCTATCGTATGACCATTTAATTTGCCGCTACCCAGATCGCCTGATCATATGTGCAGCACATATGATCAGAGGGTGTGAAGTTCGACCTGCGGGACTGTGCATCACATCGTAATCGTACTCAAATACTGCATGAGTTGTACACAATGCATCGTTCAACGTGTCCAATTTGTGCCTTCATACCCGATATCGCCCGAATATATGGCCAGCTACAGCGAGGCAGTGATGTGGTGCTCCCCTGTGACCAGTGTCTATGTGAGAGCTGGTACTATTTACACTTGTGGAGTGATACAGATGTGGCTTTGCGATGAGGTTTCAAATGATAGTTGGAAGTACATCAGGCCTGAGATGTGCTGTCCTTGGGAAATAATTCATGGTCATGTGATCTAATGTTTCCAATCATGTGGGTGAAATCTGTCTCGGTATACCCCACCATTTTATAAATGGTACCTCCCACTATTATCTTTTTCTTTGGCATCCATAAGGGATATTGGGGAATCTAGTACGATGGGGTATAGACGGGGTCCAAAGGAGCCAGTGCACTTTCAATTTCTTCATCTGGATGTGCTGGCTCTTCCCCTCTATGCCCCCTCCCACAGGCAGTTTAGAAAAAAGTGCCCTCAGGAGAGGATGCACATCTCTGGGCTCCAGAGAGTTTTCTTCAATTTCTTTTTTCTGTTTGTTATGTTCGGTATACTGTTTGGGCAACAGCATACCTGCACCATGGGAGTTAGGGGGAGGCGTTCACTGGCCTTACGAGGTGCAGAGCAGCTTCCCTACTGCAAGACCATCGTCCTGAGGGGTGGTTGTTCAGCGGGGCATTGCGCCTTGGCTGTCACAGCCACAGCACGCCGCACACCCCTAAAGCTGCCTGAAGGTGACATCGGTGGTGAGTACACACCGGGGGCCCCGCTAGGGTGGTCCCCCGGTTCAGAGTGCGGCTCACCACGGGCGCGGCGTACGGGACCCTCTTGTGGGGGTCCCGCTAAGGTCCCCCGTGTAGACTGGCACAAAAATGCTTTGACTAGCACTTGTGATGTTTTTAAGCTATATGGAGACTTGCCAGTATAATATATCAGTGTAACGCCGGCGCCATTGGAGGGAGCGGTGCTACATCAGAGTGTTTTGACGCTTTCCTCTGCTTACTGCAGCCATACTCCGCGCACACATCGCTTCCTGACTCCACAGCCACGCTGGATGGAACAGGGTACAGGGTGTAGCAAAGGGGGAGAGCCGCTTGTGTACACTATCTGGGTCCTCTTTAGGACAGAAATTGTTAGTGTTTACTGTAATATAGTTAGCTGACAGCCTCACTTGGGCTGTACAGCTAAGGGTGTGCTGGTGTCCTCCTCTCTGTGTCTCATCTCACATGCAGTAGGGCAGGCTTGCAATATAACGGTTTGTGTGTTTGTTATTGTGCTTACTGTGAAACATGGGTAAACACAAGCTGTGCAGTGTATACCACACCAAATTATCTCCAGTACCTACTGATTCTGTTTCCCGTGAACAATGCAGCCAATCTTCACAAATCTGTGAAGGGTCTGGAGGAGAGAGTCCAGAGCTCCACTGGTTAGGGTCTCTTAAAACTAGGATGTCAGATATGTCATCCCAGCTCACTGCTAATGTGCAGAAGACTCAGCTACTGCAACAAGCTTTTGCAGATTTAGCTGCTAGGGCAGATGCAGCACAGCCCCCCTCTCTCATGCAGGTCCACAGAAGTGTGGGTTACCTGCTCTACTCTCTGATACAGATGATGATGATATACAGAAGGATGGGGATGACTTCGATCCCGTGAGTGGAGATCCTGATTCTGCTCAGGGTATTGAACACCAAACACATCCTCCTGGCTATACGGTACGTGTAAAAGCTCCCTCTAGAGGACGCTGCGTCACAGCATTTTTCTTTATACAAAACAAGCCTAATGTCATTTTCCCTGACTCTACAGAGTTAGATGACCTATTCAAGCTGGCCTGGAAAAATCCAGACAAAAAATTCCAAGTGTCTAAAATTTTTGCATACTTTCCCGTTTACTCCTCAAGGTAGGAAATTTTGGGAGGAACCCCCTGGGGTTGATATATCAGTCTCTCGCCTGTCCGAAAAGGCGGTTCTGCTTGCTCTGGGCTCCTTTACCATGAAGGATTTGGGGGATAGGAAGATAGAGACTACACTCAAATCTATTTACATGGCAGCTGGTGTATCACAAAGGCCGGTCATAGCGGTTTGCTGGATGACCCATGCCATTCATTCCTGGGCCACTCAAATTCAGGGGTGCCTCTCGGGGGATATGCCCTTGGTCACTATGGTGACCCTCGTAAAACACATTCAGGACATTACACGTGTCCTCTATGATTCGCTCAAGGAGTTGGGGAACATTAATGCTTGGACTTCTGCCATGGCTGTGTCGGCGCGCAGGACCTTGTTGTTGTGTCAGTGGATTGCGGACGCAGAATCCAAACGTAGTGTGGAATCCCTCCCCTTTTCCGGGGAATGGCTTTTTGGAGTTGAACTGGATGCCTGGATTTCCAAAGTACGACTGGGAAATCCACGTTTCTCCCCTCTGGGGCCCCGCTGTCAAAGCGCTCCTACCCGGGGCCGTCTGTCCAGTCCTTTCGGTCTCACAGATTTCGATCTAAGGCCAGAGGTGCCTCCATTGCGACTAGAGGCACCAGAGGTAAGTCCAGAAAGCTGCAAGCAGTCCACCGCTTCTGCTTCCGCTAAGGCCTCCACATGACGGTGCCCACCCACCCCGAGGGGATCTCGAGGTGGGAGCTCGACTGCGTCACTTCAGCTGCGTCTGGGAGACTTCCTGCCAGGATACCTGGGTCAGAAATCTCGTATCTCAAGGCTACAAGCTGGAGTTCGACAGTGCTCCTCCCCAACGATTTTTCAAATCAAGCTTACCAGCTTTGGAGGATATGCAAGTTACGTTGCAACAAGCCATCCAAAAGGTGGTCCAGTCCCACATCATTGTTCCAGTACCAACACCGCAACGCGGCACAGGGTTTTACTCCAACCTGTTTGTGGTGCCAAATCCGGACGGTTCGGTAAGACCCATTTTGAATCTAAAATCCTTGAATCCTTATCTGAAGGTGATCAGGTTCAAAATGGAATCCCTGCCAGCAGTGATTGTGGGCCTGGAAGAACAGGAATTCATGGTCCCCTTGGATACCAAGGACGCCTACCGCCATATTCTGATTTGGCCGCCTCATCAGGCGTACCTGCGGTTTGCCCTGCTGGACAATCACTTCCAATTCCAGGCACTGCCCTTCAGCCTCTCTACAGCACCGAGGGTGTTCACGAAGGTGATGGCGGAGATGATGTTCCAACTCCGGTTCCAGGGGGTCAGTGTTGTCCCTTACCTGGATGATCTTCTGATTAAAAGCAAGATCCAGGGAGCTTTTATTGCTCCATATCGACTGCGTTATCCAACTTCTGTTACACCATGGGTGGATTCTCCACCTGGAGCCAACTCGGAGTCTCCTGTTCCTGGGGATGTTGCTAGATACTGTGGCCCAGAAGGTGTTTTCTATCAGTGTACAAGGCAAGAACACTTCATGAGATGAACCACATGGTGCTCCAACCTACTCGAGTGTCCATCCATCTTCGCATAAGATTGTTGGGAAAGATGGTCGCCTCATACGAGGTGTTCCAGTATGGGAGGTTTCATGCCAGAACTTTTCAGTTGGATCTCCTGAACAAATGGTCCGGATCCCATCTACAGATGTGCCGGATGATTCGGCTGTCACCTCAGGCCAGGATTTCCCTCCTGTGGTAGCTACAGTCCTCCAATCTCCTAGAAGGCCGGAGTTTCGGGATTCAGGATTGGACCCTCCTCACGACGGATGCGAGTCTAAGGGGATGGGGAGCTGTCACCCAAGGGGCGCAGTTCCAGGGCAGGTGGTCAACCCACGGAAGCCTCCTTCCGATCAACATTCTGGAACTTTGGGCGATCTACAATGCTCTGCTTCAGGCCTCTCATCTGCTCAAGGATCACGCGATCCAAGTACAGTCGGACAACGCCACGGCAGTGGTGTACATCAGTCGACAAGGAGGGACAAAAAGCATGCGAGAGGTATCAAAGATACTCCTCTGGGGAACCAGGGACCCTCGGGCGAGGGCAGTGGGTGCACTGGCGTCGCCTTGGCATTACCAGCTGGTCTACCTGTTTCCTCCGATTCCATTGCTCCCAAGGGTGCTAAAGCGAATCAGGAATCAGAGTCCAAGCAATTCTGATTTCCCCGGATTGGCCTTGGAGCGGATCTTCTGGACATGTCCGTCGAAGACCCTTGGCCTCTGCCACTAAGAAGTGATCTTCTTCAACAAGGACTGTTCATCTACCCGGACTTACGGTGACGTCGTTTGACGGCATGGAGGTTGAGCGGAACATCCTAGCTCACAAGGGCCTTTCCAAAATGGTTATTGCTACCATGGTTCAGGCAAGAAAACCTGTGACGTCAAGCCTTTTAAGTTTCACTTGGGACGTTTCTTACGTTTCCTGCAGGCTGGTGTTGATAAGGGCTTACGTCTGGGTTCTATTAAGGTCCAGATTTCAGCCCTCTCCATTTTCTTCCAGAAAAGATTGGCAGTGTTGCCAGAAGTTCAGACCTTCTTGCAAGGAGTACTTCTCAATAAACCACCTTTTGTGCCGCCTACGGCACCCTGGGATTTGGATGTAGTGTTGGAATTTCTACAGTCCTCCTGGTTTGAACCTCTGATGACGGTAGAAGACAAGTACCTCACGTGGAAGACTGTGATGTTACTGGCCCTGGCTTCTGCACGACGTGTCTCAGAATTGGGGGCATTATTGTGTAAAAGTCCGTACTTGGTCTTTTACAAGGACAAAGCGGAGCTCCGGACTAGACACCAGTTTCTGCCGAAGGTTGTCTATGCGTTTCACCTGAATCAACCTATTGTGGTCCCATCCAGTTCTGACACTTCTGCTCTTCCGGAGGCATTGGATGTCAAGCACACAGCTCGGATCAGAAAGACGGATTCCTTGTTAGTGCTCTATGATGCACAGAAGAAAGGTTGTCCTGCTTCGAAGCAGTCCATTGCTCATTTGATTAGGCTTACAATCTAACAGGCCTATGTGTTGGCAGCATTGCCTGTTCCTAAGTCTCTGAAGGCCCACTCTACAAGATCAGTGGGCTCTTCCTGGGCAGCTGCCCGTGGAGTCTCGGCCTTGCAACTATGCCGAGCTGCTACATGGTCGGGGAAGAACACCTTTGTGAAGTTCTACAAATTTGATACCCTGGCCAAAGAGGATACCCAGTTTGGGCAAGTGTTGCTGCAGCAGTCTCTGCACGTTCCCGCCCGTTCTGGAAGCTTTGGGACGTCCCCATTGTACTAGATTCCCCAATATCCCTTATGGATGCTAGAGAAAATAGGATTTTAATTACCTACCGGTAAATCCTTCTTCTCGTAGTCCATAAGGAATATTGGGCGCCTGCCTCAATGCATTGACTTTTCTGCAGGTTCTGTGGTTACCTGTTCAGCTGTTGCTGTTATTGTTACCCGCCGTTTCTGGTTGTTATATGTTCGTGGTGTGCTGGTGTTAAATCTCACCACTCTTTATCATATTTCCTTCTCTCATATATGTCCTTTTCCTTCGGGCACGTTTTTTACCTATATCTGCCTGTGGGAGGGGGCATAGAGGGGAGGAGCCAGCACACCCAGTTGAATAAATTTAAAGTGCACTGGCTCCTTTGGACACCATCTATACCCCATCGTACTAGATTCCCTAATATCCCTTATGGACTACGAGAAAAGAATTTACCAGTAGGTAATTAAAATTCTATTTTTTGAGGGGATTATCCTCAATAAATTTAGTGTAGACTGTTTTGGGAGGCAGATAAAGGGATTATGGGAAATAGAAGACAAACTATACCGGTGATAATGAACAGTGAGCTTTTTGAGTTGTCTTGCTAGCAACATAATAGAAGTAAGGTAAAGTTCCATAAGATTGTTTACCAGACTTTCATAGTCAAAAGGCAATAAAGTAAGCCTCTGGAAGAAAGACAAAATTACCATCTCTCACTGCCGCCTCAGGGCTCCTTTTACCACCGTCTGGAACCACCTCCTTCTGGATGTTTTACCGGCTGCGGCACCTCTTCGATGGTGACTGTGGTTGGTACCTCTTGGCTGCTTACTGTGGATCAGGATTTATGCCTCGGGTGCTACACATGACAATAGGTGGACAGGTGAGAGTGTAGTTTACAGGATTTCGAGGATCTAGGTATCTTGCAAGACTAGAGCCAGACCCTTTAACCACTTAACTAGCTAATATTTTTTTCCAAAAATGCCCTGCAAATTGTCAATTTATTTTTAATGTACTTTTTTTGTTTTAAATAATCAATTTATCTAAATAGCCTCCTGGGCAGTGGCTGCAGGAAAATTGTTTTTGTGCAGCCTCGGATAGGCCACTAGCTAAACCCGAACAAACTAATTGGGGCAACGTGAAAAGTCCCAATTGAGCGCTCAAGCGAGTAACTTTTCGCTCATTTTAATCCGCCAACCTCAGGGGGAGCAAGCTGAATTGCCGGCTCCGGCAGCCGATCGCACCCAAGTGAATAGCTCTATTGGGCGCCATCTACTGGCTGTCGGCGGCGCTAACAATTGACTCTCGCCTTAAGTTGTTTATCACTATTTTCATATGTACAGAGGTTCCATTCAGTCTCAAGAATAGAAAGAAAAAGTCTGTTAAATGCATACTAAACTCCATGCAAAGAACTAGTAATGCCTTTTTAGACGTTTGCATTAAGAATATTATATCATTAACTTTTAAAGGGGTTGTTCGTTTTTATGGAATCGCCCTTAATAGAATGCCAAGTAAGGGGGTGATTTAACAGCAGCTCTCATCTTACCTATAGCTGGTAGATAATTTGCTCCATAGATCACAAATGAGGGATGGGCACTAAGCGGCCCTCCAGCTGATATAGAACTACAAGCATGCCCTGCCACAGTTTTGCACAAAGATCTGCAGTAAAAAAATTTTGACCACAAAACAGGCTCAAGATACTTGATTCAGGTAAGTGGGTGTAAGGGGTAGATTGTATGAAGGCGGTGGTTTCATTACAACCCCACTAGTATTGATATTAGATTTAAAAAATAATAATAATAAAAAGTGTGCCTTTTCTTAGTATTCTATTTATTTGTGTTCTCCTTTATGTTAAGTTATTCTTCTTTAAGATTATTTTAAAATAATTTTCTTTGCATATTACAACATTTGCCATGTGTGATTATTATCAGTGATTATTTGCAGTCATTTGCCCAGAAAATCAGTAACCACTGATGCCAAAATCAGCCATAGGTCAACCCTATGGAAGGAACACTGACTTGTATGTAAATATGTTGTTATTGTTGGGTTTCTGCTTTCAGATGCCCTCTTTTTACTTGGTCACGGCTAACCCAGTTCTGTGATCCTATATACAGTTCCTCTGTAGCATTACACTGAATGCCGCATAGAACAGCACATTGTATGTGTTTTCACCCGCACATACTCTCCAGCTGATCATGCAGCAGGGCAATGGAAGGGTGGCTAGAATTATGGAGCTGCTTTATCCTCCAAATATTGTAGAATTTTACTATTAGACAATCAGAGTAGCTTGTATGGTCTGTGTGGTGAGAGGTCAGAATATAATGCTATGTACATTTGTATGAAACCATATTACATGTCAGTAGGACAGATTATGTGCACTACAATAATGACTGTAGACATGATGTCTCCACATTGCTGCTGCACTGATCACATGTCCCCGGCCTCCGCTCCCATTGTCTTCTGTGAAAAAAAGAGGAAGTGCATCTCTTCTGAGCAGATTGGAGAAAATGAGCAGTACGAACACTGGCAGATCTATAGATGTCACCTCATGTACAGTGAATGTTTTCAGTGCTTCTAACTACATATGTTGGTGCTATTAAAAACGCAGATGTTCCGGGTAAAGATTACACGCGTTTTTGCCTGCTGCAAAGTTAAAAATAACACATCAGCTCAGTCAGATGAGAGAGACGAGGCACGTCATCCCTCTGGCACAGACTCTCCTGTTTGAGGAGCATCATGAGTCTTTTGTAGGTCATTGACAAACAGCTAGAGTCCCTAAATAATAAATAGCAAATATTTTTTTGGAGGATAGATTTGTTTTAGACGGTTCAGAATGGTAATTAGCACTTACATAGTAACAGCAGTACTTTTGATAACGCCTTTAAATTAGAGATGAGTGGGTTTGGGTTTTACTCTGCTTTACTCTGTTCTCAAAATGGCATCTTATTGGCTATTCAAAACACAAGACATCCGTGAGCCAATAAGATGCTGTTTTGAGAACCGCGTAAATCCGAGTAAAACCGAACCCGCTCATCTCTACTTTAAATGCACTGTACTATACAAGTGATCTATCTGACTCTGTAGAGGCAGCATATGCAGACAATAGTATTACCTTATTTACGTGTTCTCTTTTACTGTGTACAGGTTACTAGTGATATATTTTTTTTGACCATAGACTGGGAAAGGAACTAAGAAATGGCAGATAATTACACACTGGATCATATAATTACACACTGGATCATATTCGTTTTTACAAGGGCACCAACATAGAGAATAATAGGTCTTACTACTTGGACCTGTACAGGCAGAGTAAATAGAGATAATTCTCTGGTCTTGTTGTTTTGATATTAGATTTTACATAAGACCACCGCATGATTGGCACAATGGTTGGCTTGCTGCCGCACAGCACTGAGGTTTTTGGTTTTATTCCCGCCAGTGCCTTATCTTTTGTGGAGTGTGTTTGTTTTCATGTGCTTGCCTGAGTTTTTTCTGGGTGCTCCATTTTCCTTCCAGAATCCAAAAACATACTGGTAGAGTAATTTACTATTAACATAAAAAAATAAAAATAACCCTAGTGTGTATATGTATACACGTAGGAGACCATACAGATTGTATAGGGGCATACACACGGGGTGATTTTTGCCTATTTTGTAAGCAATCTGTCTAGATCGCTTAGAAATTAAGCACGGATCGCTCCGTGTGTACATGCATGCATGTTCTAGTTAGATCGCCTAGCATGTGCATAAAGAACACTGATTAGCACAGATCGCTGTGTGTACAGCCATGTGTGCTGAGCAATCTGTGCTAACCTAGATCGCTTAGCACAGGTCACCCCGTGTGTATGCCCCAATAGTTTCACAGGGGCAGGGACTGATGTGAATGAAATATTCTCTGCAAAGTACTGCGTAATAGGTGTGATCTATATAAATAACGTAATGAATAGTGAAAAATATTATTTTATTGCTAGGCTGATTATCCTGACAGGACATTCCAAGCCATAATAGCCTCTCATTATAATTATTTGAGAATGTTCCAAAAAAAAGGGGCTACTAGTGTTTTAAATTCCCCTTTAGACCAATTATTACCATCCCTTCATGGTTTCCTGTTACTGCAATTTGCAAACCTGCTGATGTGGCCACTTCACTCCGAACACATTGCACGGATGGGCTCGTTTCTGAGCCCCTGTATCTGCGTGTGTATATTGATACATCCAGGCAAAACTTCACTCCTTATTGTCGCAAATAGAGGCAATACGAAATTCACATTTTCTGGTCTAAAATCCGATAATTGGTAAATATTGATAAGTCTCTTGCCAGTTCATCTTGTATGCCCTCTTGCCGTAGCAAGAGGACATACAAGATGCTATTAAATTTCCATCCAGCCAAGTGATGATGAATAGTGAGCATGTTCACAAATTTACTGAACTTTGATGTTCTGTATGGATTGCAAGTCACATAGGAAGTCTGCATTTGATCTGCTAGTGGTCTGGAGCACACATAGCTGGGATGATGGACATAGTACTGTGCTGTCATTAATGAATTTTATGTTTTTTTTATACATAATATTTCTTGTTGTAACATGACTATCCACTTACTCATCTTGTGTCATAGGGGGACATTTACTAAGCAATGATAAAAGTGGAGAAGTGAGCCAGTGGAGAAGTTGGCCAAGGCAACCAATCAACATTGATATAACATTTTATAATTTGCATACTATAAACATATACAGAGGAGCTGATTGGGTGCTATGGGCAACTTCTCCACTTTTATCACTGCTTAGTAAATGTTCCCCATAGTGAGGTTGAATTGACCTAAACAATGGAGAATGGTTTGCATATAAGACACGATTAACTCAATTTTTGTTATTCATTATAAGATATTTTGAATAATCCGTTGCTACTACTGTGCAACAATTGCCAAAGCGGTTTGGTTGCATAAGGCGCCAAAGCAAGTGTCGAACGTACTGTAATCTACAATGGGAGCTGTTTTAATGATGGACCAGTACAGCACTCTATAGATTTGCTGATTAGCTGTTATTTAATGTGACCATGTGTTAGTGCAGCACAGGTCATTAAATCATGAGTCTCTGACTTTTTTGTTCTCACTTGTGTCCCCTCTTATTCTTTGGTGTAGCAAGATGCCTGTTCTAATTAGGGCACTGATTAAGTTCATGGCTTGTTGAGCAGATTAATGTGTTTTCAAAGTTTCCTTTCTTTT
Source organism: Pseudophryne corroboree (assembly GCF_028390025.1). Taxonomy (NCBI): domain Eukaryota; kingdom Metazoa; phylum Chordata; class Amphibia; order Anura; family Myobatrachidae; genus Pseudophryne; species Pseudophryne corroboree. The sequence goes on from NC_086448.1 coordinate 541,024,158, forward strand.
TACTTGGCCTTCCCCCTCACCCCCAGCACATTGTTTGTGTGTCTGCACCTGTATACATGGTGGTGTGAAAAGTCTTCTTTCCCACTGTGCAGCCTGTGCTGGACTTGTGGAAATATACACAAAGCCTATTCCCTCAGCAGAATCCAGCTTCCATCCAGTCTCCCGACTCTGTAATTGCCACAGATGCTTCTGTCCCTCCCTCACCACACTCACTTTTGTTTCTTTCTTTGCTTTCTCTAACAGCTCCACATGTTGATTACGTGACTAAAATTCCATCTCTTCTATTTGGCTGTAATTGGTTTATTTCATGCTTGTTTGCAAGAGCTTAGATATTTTTCTGAAACAATTTTCATTGCAAACCATATCACTGTGTAATATCCTGCTATACAAACCATCAAGTATCGCTCACCTATTTCTATTTGCTGTGTGTGTGTGTGTGTGTGTGTGTGTGTGTGTGTGTGTGTGTATGTACGTACATATATATATATATATATATATATATATATATATATATATATATATACACACACACACACACACACACACACACACACACACACACACACACACACACTTTATTTTACTGTAATGGTTTCTATGCAATAAATACATTTGTATTGTGCCTACATAGGGAGAAATGGATCTATGGTGATCTTCTACAATGCATTCAAGTAATATACCCGCAGCATCTGCTCCCCATTGTATCCATACACAATGTGTATTGTCTGTGTGGACAGTTTCATTTACTTGGGAAAAAGCTCAGGGAGCGATTCAATTGTTTTTTTGCGGGGCGCCCAAAGTGGTGGCCGGCACCCATCGGAGCAGTTTAGCTGTTGGTCAGATCGTGCACCCATTACTTTTGACATGCCCAAAAGCAGAGGGTTTAGCCACGAAAAGCGCCTAAATCCAACTTGAATGCTGCTTGAGACGTGAAAAGTCCAGTTTAAGCACCGAAATGGGACACACTTCACACATCTGTGCTCGCCACCTTGAGAGACTGCAAGCAGAAATGTCAGTGTCTTCTGCATTTGTGCCTGAACAGCAGAAGAGGGATTTGCTGACGCTGGGCTCCCAAGTAACAATCGAATAGCTCCATTATGTGAAGAAGTAAGGAATCCATGAGATATATACACTGTATTTTATTTTTTTTAGTAGAAACGTGGTTTGAAAACCTTTATATTCTTTTGTTGGAAAGTCAAAATGCTGCGCTGACATTTTGAACAGAATAGATAAATGTAACATGCAGTGTAAAGAGGTCCACCACCTAATGCAGTAAGCATACAGCTTTCTCCTTGCAATGTGTGATCTCAGTACAGCCTAATCTCCTCTCCACCACATGTGACAGCCTGCAATTCTGAACCATATACATGGGAAGTAGAGCAGCAAATATCATTTAGCTTTGTGCTGAACGGTCTGTAGCTAAAATTGGCACAGGCTTATATGGTGACATGCACTAAGCTAGCAACACTGTCTTATCTAACGTTTGTTTTGTTCTAGATCTTACCATTAACCGGATTGGTTACTCGTTCCTTTCCGTGTTAAATTCTTCTTTGCATAGTTTTATTATTCACAGGTGGAGCCAGGCATCTCCATATCGCTTACATCAGCAGACTTGGACATTTAAATCCACAGCAGGCTAGGAAGGGGAGGGGGTATGCTGACTGTTTATAAAGTGTTGCTGACTTGTAAATTGAAGCAGTTGCACATGTTGTGCTGTGGCTGACACAAATTAATGGTAGCTACTGTACTAAATACACTATACCAAATATGAAGCATACTGGCATATTACGTCAATCAAGGGAACTTAATTTTTTGTATACAGTATTTGCATGTGTTTAACCTCCCATAAGTACATTTGTATTGCTTGCTGCATAATGCCACCAGCACCACTACGCATAGGAGTTTGATATAAAATGAACTGGGGCATTGTGATGTACACAGTTGCCACTGTACCATGCCACACATTTTTGTACTATGATAGGATTATGACACATTAATAAAATTAGCAGCAGTGCTCTGGGGGCAGATTAAAAGGATTATGGGGAATGGAGGCCAAACCATGGCAACTCTACTGAAGGTAGAGCTCAGCATGTAGAGTAAAAGCATTAAAGTGGCTATTTAAAAATGTAGAAAGAGCAGATTTTTATGCATTTTTCTCTTGAGATTTACATTAGATAGTGAGGGACAATCGAAATCTAGGGTTTCAGTCCTATAGCTATAGTACAATTGTTATCTTGTAGTGGAGCAATTTAGTTATATTAGAAAAGATATAAGTGGACATTATTATTAATATCAAGGCTCAAACCCGTACATCAACCCTTCCACTCCCAGCCAATGCCCACATATATGAAAAAAAGGTTTGTGAATCCCCGGTAAGCGGCGCACTGGGAGCAACCCACAAAATGATTCACCACAGATGAACCTCACCACAAGTTCAAAAGACAACACCGATTATACAAAAATTGTGGGACTCAAAATAGCAGGCGCTTGCTACAAATATAAGCATATAACCAACAATATGTTCCTGAGGTTGTAGATGGACAAAATCTCCACACAGCAGCTTGAAAAGCCTTCTCTTTTCCTTTGAATAATTCTCTTCTCTCAGGACGGTGTTGGCATGCACAAAGAACAATGTATATATGTGTAATAAAGTTTTTATAAATATCATCAAGCCTCCCTTAATATATGATATATGCAGCACACATTCTCAGAAAAGGGGGTGGGCTTAAACCACCAGAGGAGCGCACTCAAACTCACATTCCATACGATGAATTATGTATATAAAGGTATCTTTCTGTGACAGCAGTCACGGGGGGTCTCTGCATTCGGGGAAAGGGGTCCCATGTGTAAACATGGGACCCCTTTCAGTCCGCCTGGTCCGGGTGTTCGTTTTTTTTTTTTTTTGCCAAGTACGTGGATTATAATCTGGACACTGGATCAGGTGGGCGACATTGGAGACGTGCCAGTCGGCGGGTCAACATAGGTAAGTATATGTGTGTCGGCAGGTGTGAAATAAAGTTTTACTTTCACGGTGTGTCTCCTGTTTTTATTTGGGTATTTTTTTCCCAGTAGAACTACAGGTACCAGCAGGCCCGTTTTTATCCCACATGCTGGTACTTGTGGTTCTCCAAGTACCAGCTTGCGGGGGAGGCTTGCTGGGACTTGTAGTTCTACTGGAAAAAACAATATTCTTTCAATTTTTAAAAGGCTATCAGCCCCCCATCCGCAGCCCTTGGATGGGGGGGATAGCCTCGGGCTTCACCCTTGGGTGGCTGGGGGGGACCCCTTGATTGAAGGGGTCCCCACTCCTCCAGGGTACCCCGGCCAGGGGTGACTAGTTGCGTATTTAATGCCACGGCCGCAGGGCGCTGTATAAAAGTGACCCCCGGTTGTGGCATTATCTACCCAGCTAGTGGAGCCCGATGCTGGTGTAAAAAATACGGGGGACCCCTACTCTTTTTGTCCCCCGTATTTTTTGCACCAGCACCAGGCGCAGAGCCCGGTGCTGGTTTTAAAAATACGGGGGATCCCCTGTCAGTTTTCCCCCCGGATTTTTAGAACCAGGACCGGCTCGAAGAGCCCGAGGCTGGTTATGCTTTGGAGGGGGGACCCCACGCAATTTTTTTTTCTGATTTTACCCCATTCCATTTAAAAAAATAAAATAAAAATTTGTTTTTAAATATATAAATAATACTTGTGCCTCCTAAATAGACAAACCAAGTACCTAATCCCTTCTAATATAAATAGATATGCTATTACCAATAAAAAAAACACACAAAAAAACATGTTTTTAATTTTTTTTATTAGATTCCGCCAGCAAAGTGTGGCGGATTGAAAATGACGAATTTAAAAGCACTGTTGTCGAATTTACAATCTTCAATTGAATATACTTTTGTCGAATTTACAATCTTCAATTGAATATACTTTTGTCGAATTGCCGCATTTGTACCATTGCTGAAATGTCGAATTTGACAAATGTTGAATTTCAAAAAGTCTAATTTTTAAAGTCCGTTTTTTTTTTTGACGAAAAGTACTGAATTGCATTGTCGAATTTTTTTTTTGGGCGAAAATGTCCCGTTTTTCGACATTTTCGTGAATTCGACCGCAATTGCATATACCCCTTGGTATGTTTGTTGTCACCATCATTTCATCCCCGTGTATGAGTTATCCCAAAGTGGACACCAAACAAAATTTCAGCAGCGAAGAGCCACATAAAAACAAATGTTATTTGTAAAAAAAAAAAAACACACAATTGGGGTGCACAAAATACACCTACTGACAAATTATCTCTGAATTAATTTTGTGCATCGGATGTCTATTTTTGACGTTCCTTACCAGCACATAACTCTTATGTAATTCACCAGCTCAAACCCCCCAACCCCCCCCCCCCCACCCTTTATCCTGACTTAAGTAAAAGCCTTCAGTCTAGAGATGTGACTGCACATGCGACTGCCTTGACTACTGCCTAAGATGCCTGACAAACTGAAGACTCCACAAAGACGACTTGGCCGCTGCCCAACTTATTTTTAAGAAGACTCAGCTGGTGGTCAGAATGCTCAGGATTTGTCACAGTTGTGCTCTGCCAAAAATTGTTTTCTTGTAGCCGCTTAATCCAATTTTAACAGCAGAGTTAAAAGTGCCTCTCGCCTAGTAATAAATGAAATGAAAGGTTTTGGTGTCTGTTGGTTTTATCTTTTACAGTCTGCCTTACTGTCCTCTGTACACAGCAAAATTCTTACTTTGGAATTGTGGGAACAATATTTAAAAGAGTGCTCTAATGATTTGCAGAGAAGCAAAACAATCATGTGTAGGGGGCTGACCCATGACATGATGTCTACAACTGTGCACTTGGGCGTACATGGCCAATTTGCGGTCAGCCATGCATCAAAACCATAAGGGGAAATTCAATTATTTTTCCCCATGGCTGCTACCCAACAGAGCAATTCAGTTGTTGCTCCGTTCGGGCGCGAGTAGCTGCGGGAACACACATTTTAGCTTGCTGCCTCATGAGGTGTTTAGCTGAAATGTACAGTAAGGGGGTTATTCAGGTTGGATTGCAGATTCTGCTAAGAAGATACTGGGGTTAGCATTGACCAAGTCCCACAGAGAATTGCTGCTTTCCCTCAAATGTAAAAACCTTGGACCTCCTAGCCGAGAAGGTGAGACTCTGCACAGTCCTAGTCCCTAAGGTATTCCGTATATTAGTGGATGTATTTTACCTACATATGAGTTCCTTTATATTGGGACTTTTGTTTCCCTACCATTACCCAGATGATGGTGCTCCCAAGAGTCAAGATTAAATAGTATAGAAAAAAGAAAAAGAAGACTCGTTTCCTGGGGCACTCTTTAATAGTGTACTTTTATTAAAACATTAAATATTTATTGATATGCATTAAAGAGTGTCATCACTTTCTTTCTCCAAGAAAAGAAAAACTGTAAACAAACTGTTTTTACATAACAAAGTTATAGTGCCATAAAGTAGCTGGCTATGGTAAAAAATAGTCTAATATTAGTATAATACCATGAGGTAAATACCTCCTTGTATTTTGTTGCTACTTGCTTGATGCTGGAGGATATTGACACCTATTCCTTCAGACTATATAGAGACAATCAATTGGAATATATCATAATAAATAGTTATCAGAGTGATCCTGTATTATGTCCTGATCCCGCGCGCAGGACCTGGCCCTCCTTAAGACGCATGTTTCGCCCAATGTAGGCTTGTTCACCAGTTGTTTACGCCCATCGAGTATAGCTACATAAAACTGCTAAACCCATCTAAAGTCTTGCTTTGGGCATCCAAACTCCCTTTTGGACACGTAAGGGCCGACTTAACACACGGGCGATTCAGGAGGCTGCGAAAAGTAATGTCAGCCCACGGTTACTGGTCGTTGATCCATTTTGCGCCCCCTAGTGGTAGCCACGGGGTAAAACAATTGAATTGGGCACCTCTGTATCTATACAATTCTGTGCTATTTGCACCCACATTATATACTATCCTACTACGGGTGCCTCTTTTATATAACCCCCTTCTTCTACCTCTATAAATGTAATGACTTGTCTACTCTTAATCAGAGGATTACTATGTCATAAATATCTATGTCCTGAGATATCCATATACTGTTTATGCGTACTTGAGATTACACTGCGCCATGTATGGTATGTTTTATATAAAAACCAGTTTGCTTACTGCTTTGTTTTCTTGGAGGAAGAAAGTGATGACACTTTTGAATGCATAGCAATAAATATTTAATGTCTTAATAAAAATACATTATAACAGAGTGCCCCAGCTAAAGAGTCTGCTTTTCTCTCTTTTGTCAGAGAAGCCAAATGTTGGCGTATAGTAGTTTGTTTTTAATTGACTTAACCAGTCGTTTAAATAACCATAGTAAAATGCATATGTAAACTTATAGGAGCAGAATACTGTTGAATGTTAATTTCTCTATCGTCCTAAGTGGATGCTGGGGTTCCTGAAAGGACCATGGGGAATAGCGGCTCCGCAGGAGACAGGGCACAAAAAAAGTAAAGCTTTACTAGGTCAGGTGGTGTGCACTGGCTCCTCCCCCTATGACCCTCCTCCAGACTCCAGTTAGATTTTGTGCCCGAACGAGAAGGGTGCAATCTAGGTGGCTCTCCTAAAGAGCTGCTTAGAGAAAGTTTAGTTTAGGTTTTTTTCTTTACAGTGAGTCCTGCTGGCAACAGGATCACTGCAACGTGGGACTTAGGGGGAAAGTAGTAAACTCACCTGCATGCAGAGTGGATTTGCTGCTTGGCTACTGGACACCATTAGCTCCAGAGGGATCGAACACAGGCCCAGCCGTGGAGTCCGGTCCCGGAGCCGCGCCGCCGACCCCCTTGCAGATGCTGAAGCGTGAAGAGGTCCGGAAACCGGCGGCTGAAGACTCCTCAGTCTTCATAAGGTAGCGCACAGCACTGCAGCTGTGCGCCATTTTCCTCTCAGCACACTTCACTGGGCAGTCACTGAGGGTGCAGAGCGCTGGGGGGGGGCGCTCTGAGAGGCAAATATAAACCTTATACAAGGCTAAAAATACCTCACATATAGCCCATAGGGGCTATATGGAGATATTTAACCCCTGCCTGACTGGAAAAATAGCGGGAGAAGAACCCGCCGAAAAAGGGGCGGGGCCTATCTCCTCAGCACACGGCGCCATTTTCTGTCACAGCTCCGCTGGTCAGAACGGCTCCCAGGTCTCTCCCCTGCACTGCACTACAGAAACAGGGTAAAACAGAGAGGGGGGGCACATTAATGGCTATATATATATATATTAAAGCAGCTATAAGGGAGCACTTAATATAAGGATATCCCTTGTATATATAGCGCTTTGTGGTGTGTGCTGGCAGACTCTCCCTCTGTCTCCCCAAAAGGGCTAGTGGGTCCTGTCTTCATTAGAGCATTCCCTGTGAGTTTGCGGTGTGTGTCGGTACGTGGTGTCGACATGTATGAGGACGATATTGGTGTGGAGGCGGAGCAATTGCCAAATATGCAGATGTCACCCCCCAGGGGGTCGACACCAGAATGGATGCCTTTATTTGTGGAATTACGTGATGGTTTATCTTCCCTTAAACAGTCAGTTGAGGACATGAGGCGGCCGGACAATCAATTAATGCCTGTCCAGGCGCCTCAAACACCGTCAGGGGCTGTAAAACGCCCTTTGCCTCAGTCGGTCGACACAGACCCAGACACGGGCACTGATTCCAGTGACGACGGTAGAAATTCAAACGTATTTTCCAGTAGGGCCACACGTTATATGATTTTGGCAATGAAGGAGACGTTACATTTAGCTGATACTACAGATACCGTAAAACAGGGTATTATGTATGGTGTGAAAAAACTACAAACAGTTTTTCCTGAATCAGAAGAATTAAATGACGTGTGTGATGAAGCGTGGGTTGCTCCTGATAAAAAGTTGATAATTTCAAAAAAGTTATTGGCATTATACCCTTTCCCGCCAGAGGTTAGGGCGCGCTGGGAAACACCCCCTAAGGTGGACAAGGCGCTCACACGCTTATCCAAACAAGTGGCGTTACCCTCTCCTGAGACGGCCGCACTTAAGGATCCATCAGATAGAAAGATGGAAGTTATTCAAAAGAATATATACACACATGCAGGTGTTATACTACGACCAGCTATAGCAACTGCCTGGATGTGCAGTGCTGGAGTAGTTTGGTCAGAATCCCTGATTGAAAATATTGATACCCTAGATAGGGACAATGTTTTACTGTCGTTAGAACAAATAAAGGATGCATTTATCTATATGCGTGATGCACAGAGGGATATTTGCACACTGGCATCTCGGGTGAGTGCTATGTCCATTTCAGCCAGAAGAGCCTTATGGACACGACAGTGGACAGGCGATGCGGATTCAAAACGTCACATGGAGGTTTTGCCGTATAAAGGGGAGGAGTTATTTGGAGTTGGTCTATCAGACTTGGTGGCCACGGCTACTGCCGGGAAATCCACTTTTTTACCTCAAGTCACTCCCCAACAGAGAAAGGCACCGACCTTTTAACCGCAGCCTTTTCGCTCCTACAAAAATAAGAGAGCAAAGGGCTTGTCGTACCTGCCACGAGGCAGAGGAAGAGGGAAGAGACACCAACAGGCAGCTCCTTCCCAGGAACAGAAGCCCTCCCCGGCTCCTGCAAAAACCTCAGCATGACGCTGGGGCCTCTCAAGCGGACTCGGGGACAGTGGGGGGCCGTCTCAAAAATTACAGCGCGCAGTGGGCTCACTCGCAGGTAGACCCCTGGATCCTGCAGATAATATCTCAGGGGTACAGGTTGGAATTAGAGACGGATCCTCCTCATCGTTTCCTGAAGTCTGCCTTACCAACCGTCTCTTCCGAAAGGGAGAGGGTGTTGGAAGCCATTCACAAGCTGTACGCTCAGCAGGTGATAGTCAAAGTACCCCTATTACAACAAGGAAAGGGGTATTATTCCACTCTATTTGTGGTACCGAAGCCGGATGGCTCGGTAAGGCCTATTCTAAATCTGAAGTCCTTGAACCTCTACATAAAAAAGTTCAAGTTCAAGATGGAGTCACTCAGAGCAGTGATAGCGAACCTGGAAGAAGGGGACTTTATGGTATCCTTGGACATCAAGGATGCGTATCTACACGTTCCGATTTACCCCGCACACCAGGGGTACCTCAGGTTCATTGTTCAAAACTGTCACTATCAGTTTCAGACGCTGCCGTTCGGATTGTCCACGGCGCCTCGGGTCTTTACCAAGGTAATGGCCGAGATGATGATTCTTCTTCGAAGAAAAGGCGTATTAGTTATCCCATACTTGGACGATCTCCTAATAAGGGCAAGGTCCAGAGAACAGCTGGAGACAGCTTTAGCACTATCTCAAGAGGTGCTAAGACAACACGGGTGGATTCTGAATATTCCAAAATCCCATTTAATCCCGACAACTCGTCTGCTGTTCCTAGGAATGATTCTGGACACGGTTCAGAAAAAGGTTTTCCTTCCAGAGGAAAAAGCCAAGGAGTTATCCGATCTGGTCAGGAACCTCCTAAAACCAGGAAAAGTGTCAGTACATCAATGCACAAGAGTCCTGGGAAAAATGGTGGCTTCTTACGAAGCAATTCCATTCGGCAGATTCCATGCAAGAATATTCCAAAGGGATCTGTTGGACAAATGGTCAGGGTCGCATCTGCAGATGCACCTGCGAATAACCCTGTCACCAAAGACAAGGGTGTCACTTCTGTGGTGGTTGCAGAAGGCTCACCTATTAGAAGGCCGCAGATTCGGCATTCAGGATTGGATCCTGGTGACCACGGACGCCAGCCTGAGAGGCTGGGGAGCAGTCACACAAGGAAGAAACTTCCAGGGAGTATGGACGAGTCTGGAAAAGTCTCTTCACATAAACATTCTGGAACTAAGAGCAATCTACAATGCTCTAAGCCAGGCGGAACTTCTCCTGCAAGGAAAGCCGGTGTTGATTCAGTCGGACAACATCACGGCGGTCGCCCATGTAAACAGGCAGGGCGGCACAAGAAGCAGGAGTGCAATGGCAGAAGCTGCCAAGATTCTTCGCTGGGCGGAGAATCACGTGATAGCACTGTCAGCAGTGTTCATCCCGGGCGTGGACAACTGGGAAGCAGACTTCCTCAGCAGACACGATCTTCATCCGGGAGAGTGGGGTCTACATCCAGAAGTCTTCAACATGTTAATAGACCGTTGGGAAAGACCAATTGTAGACATGATGGCGTCTCGCCTCAACAAGAAACTGGACAAATATTGCGCCAGGTCAAGAGATCCACAGGCAATAGCTGTGGACGCACTGGTAACTCCTTAGGTGTACCAGTCAGTGTATGTGTTTCCTCCTCTGCCGCTCATACCAAAGGTATTGAAGATCATACGGCAAAGAAGAGTAAGAACAATACTAGTGGTTCCGGGTTGGCCGAGAAGGACTTGGTATCCGGAACTTCAAGAGATGCTCACGGACGAACCGTGGCCTCTACCTCTGAGAAGGGACCTGCTACAGCAGGGTCCCTGTCTTTTTCAAGACTTACCGCGGCTGCGTTTGACGGCATGGCGGTTGAACGCCAGATCCTAAAAGGGAAAGGCATTCCAGAAGAAGTCATTCCTACCTTGATTAAGGCACGGAAGGAAGTCACCGTGAAACATTATCACCGCATTTGGCGAAAATATGTAGCGTGGTGCGAGGATCGGAGGGTTCCGACGGAGGAATTCCAACTGGGTCGTTTCCTACATTTCCTGCAATCAGGATTATCTATGGGTCTCAAATTGGGATCCATTAAGGTTCAAATTTCGGCCCTGTCAATATTCTTCCAAAAAGAATTGGCCTCTGTCCCTGAGGTCCAGACTTTTGTCAAGGGAGTACTGCATATACAGCCTCCTGTGGTGCCTCCGGTGGCACCGTGGGATCTAAATGTAGTTTTAGATTTCCTCAAATCCCATTGGTTTGAACCATTGAAAAAGGTGGATTTGAAATATCTCACATTGAAAGTGACTATGTTACTAGCCCTGGCCTCTGCCAGGAGAGTATCTGAATTGGCGGCTTTATCTTATAAAAGTCCTTATCTAATCTTCCATTCGGATAGGGCAGAACTGCGGACTCGTCCGCATTTTCTCCCTAAAGTGGTATCAGCATTTCATCTGAACCAACCTATTGTGGTGCCTGCGGCCACTAGCGACTTGGAGGACTCCAAGTTGTTGGACGTTGTCAGAGCCTTAAAAATATACATTGCAAGGACGGCTGGAGTCAGAAAATCTGACTCGCTGTTTATATTGTATGCACCCAACAAGTTGGGCGCACCTGCTTCTAAGCAGTCGATTGCTCGTTGGATTTGTAACACAATTCAACTTGCACATTCTGTGGCAGGCCTGCCACAGCCTAAAACTGTAAAAGCCCACTCCACAAGGAAGGTGGGCTCATCTTGGGCGGCTGCCCGAGGGGTCTCGGCATTACAACTCTGCCGAGCAGCTACGTGGTCGGGGGAGAACACGTTTGTAAAATTTTACAAATTTGATACCCTGGCAAAGGAGGACCTGGAGTTCTCTCATTCGGTGCTGCAGAGTCATCCGCACTCTCCCGCCCGTTTGGGAGCTTTGGTATAATCCCCATGGTCCTTTCAGGAACCCCAGCATCCACTTAGGACGATAGAGAAAATAAGAATTTACTTACCGATAATTCTATTTCTCGGAGTCCGTAGTGGATGCTGGGCGCCCATCCCAAGTGCGGATTATCTGCAATACTTGTACATAGTTATTGTTAACTAATTCGGGTTATTGTTAAGGAGCCATCTTTAAGAGGCCCTTTCTGTTGTCATACTGTTAACTGGGTTTAGATCACAAGTTGTACGGTGTGATTGGTGTGGCTGGTATGAGTCTTACCCGGGATTCAAAATGCCTCCCTTATTGTGTATGCTCGTCCGGGCACAGTACCTAACTGGAGTCTGGAGGAGGGTCATAGGGGGAGGAGCCAGTGCACACCACCTGACCTAGTAAAGCTTTACTTTTTTTGTGCCCTGTCTCCTGCGGAGCCGCTATTCCCCATGGTCCTTTCAGGAACCCCAGCATCCACTACGGACTCCGAGAAATAGAATTATCGGTAAGTAAATTCTTATTTTAAACATGGTGATATAATCTAATTCTATACCTAGCAACTCCATTACAGGTTGAGTATCCCATATCCAAATATTCCGAAATACGGACTTTTTTGAGTGAGACTGAGATAGTGAAATCTTTGTTTTCTGATGGATTAATGTACACAAACTTTGTTTAATACACAAAGTTATTAAACATATTGTATTAAATGACCTTCAGGATGTGTGTATAAGGTGTATATGAAACATAAATGAATTGTGTGTATGCATGGAAACTTTGTTTAATACACAAAGTTATCAAAAATATTGGCTAAAATGACCATCAGGCTGTGTGTATAAGGTGTATATGAAACCTAAATGCCTTCTGTGCTTAGACTTGGGTCCCATCCCCATGATATCTCATTATGGTATGCAATTATTCCAAAATACAGAAAAATCCGATATCCAAAATACTTCTGGTCCCAAGCATTTTGGATAAGGGATACTCAACCTGTATTAATAATTGTGTAAGAAAATTTACCCGCATGGTGATATCTAATTCTATACCTAACAACTCCATTATTAAGAATTGTGTAAGTAAATTCACCCGCATGGTGATATAATCTAATTCTATACCTAGCAACCCCATTATTAATAATTGTGTAAGTAAATTTAGCCGCTAACGTACTGGTTTTCCTTGTAATTATTTGGAAAGCCTTGGAATTTATTCAGTGTTTTTGCAAAATTGCTTTTCATGTTATCCGTACTCAACTTTCAAAGGGTTTCCTTTGGGTCACAGAAAAATCATTTAAATAGTAGGGAAGTTGACTTTGAAATGCTTTTAATGTGTGTACATTTCTATTGAAACATTTATTTTATTTTATTTATTTTTTTCCTTTTTATGCTAGCTAGCTAATAGTGTTGAACTTTCAGCATATTAAGAGTACAAAAGTGTGACTTTAAATGTATCTGTAGGTAGACTGTACTGTCAGTTAGTTTCCCATACAATATATGAAGTTTTAATTTGCAATCACAATATTGATTTAATCTATAATAAGGCCGCAGGTTTTACAGTGTCTATTTTTGTAAACCTTTCTTTTTCAATATTGCAAGCTCCCACTTTTCAAGCCTGAAATGTAAAATGTCAATGATATTAAATGCAGAACATGCCGTGTTTTTTGCTTTTAATTTTGTTGCCGTCTTAATTTCAGGCTTAGGCAAGTCGCCACTTAGTAAATTTACCCCTTACAGTTAAACAGAAACCTCTGTTAAAATCAATCAGTCAAGCATGACCAGTGTCGCATGCGAGCTCCTGTCTATTCTGCGCAGATGCAATTTTATTTTATAGGCTACGGAACTGCTAATGTTAGCAAGTGAAGCTGTCGACCAGAAATGAGCAAACGCCCACCGGAGCCATCCCTAGCTCATTTGCAGTTGCATACACATTTGCAGCCTATACATGTAAACAGGGAACATCGAGGTTAAGGGCTGACTTTTGGCTACGCAGACTGAACACAAAAGGAGCCGTGTTTTTGCATGTACGAGTTCACAGCCAATGGCAGAATCTACGCTTCAAAAATGGATATAACTTACCTGCAGTTTCTCTGACGTCCTAGTGGATGCTGGGAACTCCGTAAGGACCATGGGGAATAGCGGCTCCGCAGGAGACAGGGCACATCTAAAGAAAGCTTTAGGATCACCTGGTGTGCACTGGCTCCTCCCCCCATGACCCTCCTCCAAGCCTCAGTTAGATTTTCTGTGCCCGACGAGAAGGGTGCACACTAGGGGCTCTCCTGAGCTCTTTGTGAAAGTTTTAGTTTAGGTTTATTATTTTCAGTGAGACCTGCTGGCAACAGGCTCACTGCATCGAGGGACTAAGGGGAGAAGAAGCGAACTCACCTGCGTGCAGAGTGGATTGGGCTTCTTAGGCTACTGGACATTAGCTCCAGAGGGACGATCACAGGTTCAGCCTGGATGGGTCACCGGAGCCGCGCCGCCGGCCCCCTTACAGAGCCAGAAGAGCGAAGAGGTCCGGAAAAATCGGCGGCAGAAGACTTTCCTGTCTTCAGATAAAGGTAGGCGCACAGCACCGCAGCTGTGCGCCATTGCTCTCAGCACACTTCACACTCCGGTCACTGAGGGTGCAGGGCGCTGGGGGGGCAGCGCCCTGAGACGCAATAAATCGATAGAAAACCTTTTATGGCTAAAATAAATGCATCACATATAACTCCTGGGCTATATGGATGCATTTAACCCCTGCCAAAACATACAAGAAAACGGATGATAGGCTCCGCCCCTTTCTCGGCGTCCTTATCTCCTCAGCACACTGGCGCCATTTTCCCTCACAGCTCAGTTGGAGGGAAGCTCCCTGGCTCTCCCCTGCAGTCACTACACTACAGAAAGGGGTTAAAAAAGAGAGGGGGGCACAAATTAGGCGCAGTATAAACAATACAGCAGCTATAAAGGGAAAAACACTTATATAAGGTTATCCCTGTATATATATAGCGCTCTGGTGTGTGCTGGCAAACTCTCCCTCTGTCTCCCCAAAGGGCTAGTGGGGTCCTGTCCTCTATCAGAGCATTCCCTGTGTGTGTGCTGTGTGTCGGTACGTTTGTGTCGACATGTATGAGGAGAAAAATGATGAGGAGACGGAGTAGAGTGTCTGTAATAGTGTTGTCACCCCCTGGGGGGTCGACACCTGAGTGGATGTACTGTTGAAATTGCGTGACAGTGTCAGCTTTGTATAAAAGACAGTGGTTGACATGAGACAGCCGGCTACTCAGCTTGTGCATGTCCAGACGTCTCATACAGGGGCTCTAAAGCGCCCGTTACCTCAGATACAGACGCCGACACGGATACTGACTCCTGTGTCGACGGTGAAGAGACAACCGTGATTTCCAATAGGGCCACACATTGCATGATTGAGGCAATGGAAAAAGTTTACACTCTTCTGATAATATACATACCACCAAAAAAAAGGGGTATTATGTTTGGTGAGGAAAAACTTCCTGTAGTTTTCCTGAATCTGAGAAATAAAATGAGGTGTGTGATGATGCGTGGGTTTCCCCCCGATAACAATTGATAATTTCTAAAAAGTTATTGGCAGTATACCTTTTCCCGCCAGAGGTTAGGGTGCGTTGGGAAACACCCCCTAGGGGGGATAAGGCGCTCACACGCTTGTAAGAACAAGGGCTCTACCCTCTCCTGAGATGGCCGCCCTTAGGGATCCTGCTGATAGAAAGCAGGAGGGTGTCCTAAAATGTATTTACACACATACTGGTGTTATACTGCGACCAGCAATCGCCTCAGCCTGGATGTGCAGTGCTGGGTTGGCGTGGTCGGATTCCCTGACTGGAAATTTGATATCCTAGATAAGGACAGTATATTATTGCCTATAGAGCAATTAAAAGATGCATTTCTATATATGCATGATGCACAGCGGAATATTTGCCGACTGGCATCAAGTATAAGTGCGTTGTCCAATTATACCAGTAAAGTGGTCAGGTGATGCGGATTCCAAACGGCATTTGGAAGTATTGCCTTAAAAAAAAAAAAAAGGGAATGTACCCCAGGTCGCCTCTCAAAATAAGACGCCGTATTATCAGGCGCAGTCCTGGTTGGCAAGTGGACAAAAGGGTTCCTCTTTTCTGCTCGTGACAGAGGGAGAGGAAAATGGCTGCAGAGATCAGCCAGTTCCCAGGAACAGAAACCCTTTTCCGCCTCTGCCAAGCTCTCAGTATGACGCTAGGGCTTTACAAGTTCAGGCACGGTGGGGGCCCGTTCTCAATGAATTTCAGTGCGCAGTGGGCTCACTCGCAAGTAGACCCCTGGATCCTTCAGGTAATATTTCAGGGGTACAAATTGGAATTCGAGACGTATTCCCCTCGCCGTTTCCAAAAGTCTGTTTTACCGACGTCTCCCGCTGACAGGGAGGCAGTTTTGGAAGCCATTCACAAGCTGTATTCCCAGCAGGTGATAATTAAGGTACCCCTCCTGCAACAGGGAACGGGGTATTATTCCACACTATTGTGGTACCGAAGCCAGACGGCTCGGTGAGACCGATTTTAAAATCTAAAATCTAAAATCTTTGAACACTTACATACAGAGGTTCAAATTCAAAATTGAGTCACTCAGAGCAGTGATTGCAAACCTGGAAGAAGGGGACTACATGATGTCTCGGGACATCAAGGATGCTTACCTTCATGTCAAAATTTACCCTTCTCACCAAGGGTATCTCAGGTTATGGTACAGAACTGTCACTATCAGTTCAGACGCTGCCGTAGGGATGGTCCACGGCACCCCGGGTCTTTACTGAAGTAATGACCGTAATGATGATATTCCTTCGAAGGAAGGGAATTTTAGTTATCCTTTACTTGGACGATTCCCTGATAAGGGTGAGATCCAGGGAACAGTTGGAGATCGGTGTAGCACTACCTCAGGTAGTGTTGCGGCAGCACGATTGGATTCTCAATATTCCAAAATCGCAGCTGGTTCCGACGACTTGTCTTCTGTTCCTAGGGATGATCCTGGACACAGTCCAGAAAGAAGGTGTTTCTCCCGGAGGAGAAAGCCAGGGAGTTATCCGAGCTAGTCAGGAACCTCCTAAAACCGAACCAAGTCTCAGTGCATCAATGCACAAGGGTTCTGGGTAAAAATGGTGGCTTCCTACGAAGCAATCCCATTCGGCAGATTCCACGCAAGACTTTCCAGTGGAACCTACTGGACAAATGGTCCGGGTCGCATCTTCAGATGCTTCAGCGGATAACCCTGTCACCAGGGACAATGGGTATCCCTCCTGTGGTGGTTGCAGAGTGCTCATCTTCTAGAGGGCCGCAGATTCGGCATGCGGGACTGGGTCCTGGTGGCCACGGATGCCAGCCTGCGAGGCTGGGGAGCAGTCACACAGGGAAGGAATATCCAGGGCTTATGGTCAAGCCTGGAGACATCACTTCACATAAATGTCCTGAAGCTAAGGGCCATTTACAATGCTCTAAGCTTAGCAAGACCTCTGCTTCAAGGTCAGCCGGTGTTGATCCAGTCGGACAACATTACGGCAGTCACCCACGTAAACAGACAGGGTGCCACAAGAAGCAGGAGGGCAATGGCAGAAGCTGCAAGGATTCTTCGCGGGGCGAAAAACCATGTGATAGCACTGTCAGCAGTTTTCATTCCGGGAGTGGACAACTGGGAAGCAGTTTTCCTCAGCACGACCTCCACCCGGGAGAGTAAGGACTTCACCCAGAAGTCTTCCACATGATTATAAACCGTTGGGAAAAACTCGACAGGTATTGCGCCACGTCAAGGGACCCTCAGGCAATAGCTGTAGATGCTCTGGTAACACCGTGGGTGTACCAATCAGTGTATGGGTTCCCTCCTCTGCCTCTCATACCCAAGGTACTGAGATTGATAAGATGGAGAGGAGTAAGCACTATATTAGTGGCTCCGGATTGGCCAAGAAGGAATTGGTAACCGGAACTTCAAGAGATGCTCACGGAGGATCCGTAGCCTCTACCTCTAAGAAGGGTCCTGCTCCAGCAAGGACCTTGTCTGTTCCAAGACTTACCGCGGCTGCGTTGACGGCATGGCGGTTGAACGCCGGATCCTGAAGGAAAAAGGCATTCCGGATGAAGTCTTCCCTATCCTGATCAAAGCCAGGAAGGATGTAACCGCAAAACATTATCACCGCATTTGGCGAAAATGTTGCGTGGTGCGAGGCCAGTAAGGCTCGACGGAGGAAATTCAACTGGGTCGATTCCTACATTTCCTGCAAACAGGAGTATCTATGGGCCTGAAATTGGGGTCCATTAAGGTTCAAATTTCGGCTCTGTCAATTTTCTTCCAAAAAAAAAAAGAACTAGCTTCAGTCCCTGAAGTTCAGACATTTGTTAAAGGGGTACTGCATATACAGCCTCCTTTTGTGCCTTTAGTGGCACTTTTGGGATCTCCAGGTGGTTTTTGGGTTCCAAAAGTCACATTGGTTTGACACACTTAAATCTGTGGAGTTAAAATATCTCACAGAAAAAGTGGTCATGCTGTTGGCTCTGGCCTGGGCCAGGCGCGTGTCAGAATTGGTGGCTTTATCCTGTAAAAGCCCTTATCTGATTTTCCATTCGGACAGGGCGGAATTGAGGACTCGTCCTCAGTTTCTCCCTAGGGTGGTTTCAGCGTTCACCTGAACCAAACCTATTGTGGTGCCTGCGGCTACTAGGGACTTGGAGGACTCCAAGTTGCTAGACGTTGTCAGGACCCGGAAAATATATGTTTCCAGGACGGCTGGAGTCAGGAAATCTGACTCGCTGTTTATCCTCTATGCACCCAACTAGCTGGGTGCTCCTGCTTTTAAGCAGACTATTGCTCGTTGGATTTGTAGTACAATTCAGCTTGCACATTCTGTGGCAGGCCTGCCACAGCCAAAAATCTGTAAATGCCCACTCCACAAGGAAGGTGGGCTCATCTTGGGCAGCTGCCCGAGGGGTCTCGGCTTTACAACTTTGCCGAGCAGTTACTTGGTCAGGAGCAAATACGTTTGTAAAATTCTACAAATTTGTTACCCTGGCTGAGGAGGACCGGGAGTTCTCTCATTGGGGGCTGCAGAGTCATCCGCACTCTCCCGCCCGTTTGGGAGCTTTGGTATAATCCCCATGGTCCTTACGGAGTTCCCAGCATCCACTAGGACGTCAGAGAAAATAAGAATTTACTTACCGATAATTCTATTTCTCGTAGTCCGTAGTGGATGCTGGGCGCCCATCCCAAGTGCGGATTGTCTGCAATACTGGTACATAATTATTGTTACCAAAAAATTCGGGTTATTGTTGTAGTGAGCCATCTTTTCGAGAGGCTTCTCTATTATCATGCTGTTAACTGGGTTCAGATCACAAGTTGTACAGTGTGATTGGTGTGGCTGGTATGAGTCTTACCCGGGATTCAAAATCCTTCCTTATTGTGTACGCTCGTCCGGGCACAGTATCCTAACTGAGGCTTGGAGGAGGGTCATGGGGGGAGGAGCCAGTGCACACCAGGTGATCCTAAAGCTTTCTTTAGATGTGCCCTGTCTCCTGCGGAGCCGCTATTCCCCATGGTCCTTACGGAGTTCCCAGCATCCACTACGGACTACGAGAAATAGAATTATCGGTAAGTAAATTCTTATTTTTTCCAGCCATTCCTTATTAACACCTCAAACGTTCACGTACGGTCAATCACTTCTCCATGAAATCCTCATTGTGTGTGAGATTGCAGTGGCACCGTGACAAATGAGCATTGTTATCTCAGTCTGCGGATGGGATCGGTATGAAATACCTCCAATCAAAATCCCGACGGTCGAAATCCCGACAGCAATTGACCGACGGTCAAAATCCCGACAAGGTCAAAATCCCAACATGGACAAAATACTAACATTGAAAATACCGACAAGGTCAAAATACCGACATGCGTTTTACATTGTTTTTTTAATGTGTTTTTTTTATGTGTATGTCGACATGGACACCATATGAGTGTACTGCGTCCCCTCGCATGGCTCGTGCTTCGGGCACGGTGCCTCGCTGCGCTCGGCACATTATTATATTCCCCCTCCAGGTCCACTGGGATGGTAAGGTATGAACAAGTCGGTTTCAATGAAAAAATCATGAAAAACTCATGTCTGGATTTTGACCTTGTCGGTATTTTGACCGCCGGTCAATTGCTGTCGGGATTTCGACCGTCGGGATTTTGATTGGAGGTAAATTGACTGCATCCCCTGCGGATAATCGCTCTGTTGTATGGACATTGGCCATTGCATATAAACATGATGAATTAGGCCCATAGTGTGCATTTCTTCCTATCCCACAGAGCAGGCATTGAAGCTGTTTCAGAACCCATTTACCCCTATTCTGCTAAATACAAACTGTGGAAAACTGTAATTTTCTATTACACAGTGGTTCTTATAACCTATCTGACCAAAAATGTAAACTCATGTAGAGTAGTGTGACTTTTCCATTGAATAAAAGTGAGCACATACGTAAATGCAACTTTTAATACAGTCCATGGGGTAGATGTATTCATTTTTGTTATGCCCCCAAGTGTGACAGCGGCGGTGTTTGTGCCCAATGAGCACCCCTGCCATTATGTGCAGGACAATGCAAGAACGGTCAATGGCACTGGCCGTATCGACACCTGCAGCTATTAATTTCAATGTGCCCCGGTCACTGAGCACGCACTGCCGCAGTCTTACATGGGGGAGTAGCGGGATCAGTGCACATAGCATGCGCTGATACCACTTCTCCCCCATAACGACAGATAATACACCTGCTCCTATATCTGCTGCTATAGTAGATCTACCCCTGTGTTTGATCTTTAAAGGTCCTTTTGATACCCACACACTAACCAGCAAACAGAGGAAATAGAATTTGGAAAGATGTTGTATATTGAAGGTAGTCTTTTTATTTTAACAAGTTCCTGTGCACAGTGTGTGTAGAAGTGACTGTTTCCGAAATGTTGTGCTTAGCCAGTGATGTAAGGACATGGGGTTGCCTGTAGCCACTGTATACACAGTGCTGCTATTAATATTTAATTCTGTGTGCTTATCCTTCATCTAATCTTCAGGCTTCTGTAGGGACTGAGAGCAGGGCTTGTAAATGATCAATAGAGGAACAGCTTGTATGTATAGTGGAGTAAACCATTTATTTTACTAGAGCTGTAGTTCTTAGGGGTTAATTCAATTATATGTGATGTAAGATTACATGCTGCATGTACTGGCAATGTACAGAGGGCATGTGACATACAGTGAGCCTAACACCATGCATATTTCTGTGCACCTCTGTGGGGGTACATGGTAAAACGCATAATATACCTGTATGTGCTGGTGTTCACACGCCATGTCATCTGCATATTGCGTAGATCACTCCAATATCACGGGTGTAGTACGGTATGCCGGCGCTCGGGCTCCCGGCGACCAGCATACCGGCGCCGGGAGCCCGACCACTGGCATACCGACAGCGTGGAGAGCGCTAAGAATCCCCTTGCAGGCTCGCTGCGCTCGCCACGCTGCGGGCACCGTGGCGCGCTACGCACGCCACACTATTTTTTTAATTCTCCCTCCAGGGGAGTCGTGGACCCCCACGAGGGAGAATAGCTGTCGGTATGCCGGGTGTCGGGATTCCGGCGCCGGGATCCCGACATTCGGCATACAGAAGACCACCCCAAAATCACATGTAATATGAATTGCCCTCCTAAATTCTTAAAGCCTCTTCCTGAATCAAAGGCGCAGAATGTGGCTAATTTACTTAAAATACCACAGAGATTATATCGAAAAGCTCTACTTATAACATTGACTAATATATATGGAAACTTTGCATGGGTCAATCAGAACTGAAAGTATTTGCGATAAAGATTAGTATTGTGTACAGGGTATGTTCCCTGCACACACTTCCTGTCCAGTAATCCCATCTACTATACTGCAATCTGCCTCTAAGCCTGGAAGGTCACCATGGCCTACATTCTGCTGCATAATATTATACGTTCTGCCAAGGTATAGGATGTTCTACATATATATGTGTGGCTCTTTTTAAGCGCCTTGAGTCCTATTGGAGAAAAAGCGCTATATAAATAAAATGTATTATTATTATTATGCAAGGCAACTTGGATTGTGGGCTCAGAGATCCTTCCACACACAGGGGCAGAAGCCCTCCTGCCTGTTTAATGAGGAATACTTTCCCTTCTGCACACACATCTTGTGGTGCCGTAAACGTCTGCCAGTGTGCATCTTCGCACCTTACAAGACAAGAATGAGTGTAACTGAATGTGCATCCCTCCCTGGTAATATGAATTGGTGGTATTTATTGTTCTGTACAGTACGCTCAGGTTATATTTAAATAATATGCCTTCACATGATGTTATACATAGATGTTACAGTGATATGATATTACTTTCTTAGTAAACACTTAGCGTTTCTACCTATACTGTTCTTTTTTTACCCAGATTTAAATCTCTTTTATATTGGACCTAATTCAGGTGTGGTTGTGGTTGCTACTGCTGTTGCTATGTTTTGCTGAAAGCAATTGTGACTAGTGATGAGCGGGTTCGGATCCTCGGGATCCGAACCCCCCCGAACTTCACCCATTTTACACGTGTCCGAGGCAGACTCGGATCCTCCCGCCTTGCTCGGTTAACCCGAGCGCGCCCAAACGTCGTCATCCCGCGGTCGGATTCTCGCGAGATTCGTATTCTATATAAAGAGCCGCGCGTCGCCGCCATTTTTCACTCGTGCATTTGAGATGATCGTGAGATTACGTGGCTGGCGTCCTCTCAGTTTCTATGTTCAGTGGGCTGCAAATTGTGCTGCAAATATCTGTGCTCAGTGTGCTGTAAGTGCAAATATCTACGTTCTCTGCCTGAAAAACCCTCCGTATCTGACTGTGCTCAGTGTGCTGCAAATATCTGTGCTCAGTGTGCTAATTGCTGTATTGTGGGGACTGGGGACCAGCAGTATTATATAGTAGGAGGACAGTGCAGAGTTTTGCTGACCAGTGACCACCAGTATTATACGTTCTCTGCCTGAAAAACGCTCCATATCTGTGCTGCATTGTAGTATATAGTAGGAGGACAGTGTAGAATTTTGCTGACCACCAGTATAACTATATATATATATATATATATATATATATATATATATATATATATATATAGCAGTACGATACAGTAGTCCACTGCTCTACCTACCTCTGTGTCGTCAAGTATACTATCCATCCATACCTGTGGTGCATTTCAGTTTTGCACAGTTTGCTGACCACCAGTATATACTATATAGCAGTACGGTACAGTAGGCCACTGCTCTACCTACCTCTGTGTCGTCAAGTATACTATCCAGCCATACCTGTGGTGCATTTCAGTTTTGCACAGTTTGCTGTCCACCAGTATATAATATATAGCAGTACGGTACAGTTGGCCACTGCTCTACCTACCTCTGTGTCGTCAAGTATACTATCCATCCATACCTGTGGTGCATTTCAGTTGTGCGCAGTATATATAGTAGTAGGCCATTGCTATTGATATATTACTGGCATATAATTCCACAAATTAAAAAATGGAGAACAAAAATGTGGAGGGTAAAATAGGGAAAGATCAAGATCCGCTTCCACCTCGTGCTGAAGCTGCTGCCACTAGTCATGGCCGAGACGATGAAATGCCATCAACATCGTCTGCCAAGGCCGATGCCCAATGTCATAGTACAGAGCATGTAAAATCCAAAACACAAAAGATCAGTAAAATGACCCAAAAATCTAAATCAAAATCGTCTGAGGAGAAGCGTAAACTTGCCAATGTGCCATTTACGACACGGAGTGGCAAGGAACGGCTGAGGCCCTGGCCTATGTTCAAGGCTAGTGGTTCAGCTTCACCTGAGGATGGAAGCACTCATCCTCCTGCTAGAAAACTTAAAAGAGTTAAGATGGCAAAAGCACAGCAAAGAACTGTGCGTTCTTCTAAATCACAAATCCCCAAGGAGAGTCCAATTATGTCGGTTGCGATGCCTGACCTTCCCAACACTGGACGGGAAGAGGTTGCGCCTTCCACCATTTGCACGCCCCCTGCAAGTGCTGGAAGGAGCACCTGCAGTTCAGTTCCTGATAGTCAAATTGAAGATGTCACTGTTGAAGTACACCAGGATGAGGGTATGGGTGTTGCTGGCGCTGGGGAGGAAATTGACAAGGAGGATTCTGATGGTGAGGTGGTTTGTTTAAGTCAGGCACCCGGGGAGACACCTGTTGTCCGTGGGACGAATATGGCCATTGACATGCCTGGTCAAAATAAAAATAAAAATCACCTCTTCGGTGTAGAATTATTTCAACAGAAATGTGGACAACTGGTGTCAAGCCGTGTGTTGCCTTTGTCAAGCTGTAATAAGTAGGGGTAAGGACGTTAACCACCTAGGAACATCCCCCCTTATACGTCACCTGGACCGCATTCATCAGAAGTCAGTGACAAGTTCAAAAACTTTGGATGACACCGGAAGCAGTACACTGACCACTAAATCCCATCCTCTTGTAACCAAGCTCCTGCAAACCACACCACCAACTCCCTCAGTGTCAATTTCCTCCTTAGACAGGAAAGCCAATAGTCCTGCAGGCCATGTCACTGGCAAGTCTGACGAGTCCTCTCCTGCCTGGGATTCCTCCGATGCATCCTTGAGTGTAACGCCTACTGCTGCTGGCGCTGCTGTTTTTGCTGCTGGGAGTCGATCGTCATCCCAGAGGGGAAGTCGGAAGACCACTTGTACTACTTCCAGTAAGCAATTGACTGTCCAACAGTCCTTTGCGAGGAAGATGAAATATCACAGCAGTCATCCTGCTGCAAAGCGGATAACTCGGGCCTTGGCAGCCTGGGTGGTGAGAAACGTGTTTCCGGTATCAACTGTTAATTCACAGGCAACTAGAGACTTGATTGAGGTACTGTGTCTCCGGTAGCAAATACCATCTAAGTTCCATCTCTCTAGGCAGGCGATACCGAAAATGTACACAGACGTCAGAAAAAGAGTCACCAGTGTCCTAAAAAATGCAGTTGTACCCAATGTCCACTTAACCACGGACAAGTGGAGCTGGGCAGACTCAGGACTATATGACTGTGACAGCCCACTGGGTAGATGTATTGCCTCCCGCAGCAAGAACAGCAGCGGCGGCACCAGTAGCAGCATCTCGCAAACGCCAACTCGTTCCTAGGCAGGCTACGCTTTGTATCACCGCTTTCCATAAGAGGCACACAGCTGACAACCTCTTACGGAAACTGAGGAACATCATCGCAGAATGGCTTACCCCAATTGGACTCTCCTGGGGATTTGTGATATCTGACAACGCCACCAATATTGTGCGTGCATTACATCTGGGCAAATTCTAGCACGTCCCATGTTTTGCACATACATTGAATTTGGTGGTGCAGAATTATTTAAAAAACGACAGGGGCGTGCAAGAGATGCTGTCGGTGGCCCGAAGAATTGCGGGCCACTTTCGGCATTCAGCCACTGCGTGCCGAAGACTGGAGCACCAGCAAACAGTACTGAACCTGCCCTGCCATCATCTGAAGCAAGAGGTGGTAACGAGGTGGAATTCAACCCTCTATATGCTTCAGAGGATGGAGGAGCAGCAAAAGGCCATTCAATCATATACATCTGCCTACGATATAGGCAAAGGAGGGGGAATGCACCTGACTCAAGCGCAGTGGAGAATGATTTCAAAGTTGTGCAAGGTTCTGCAACCCTTTGAACTTGCCACACGTGAAGTCAGTTCAGACACTGCCAGCCTGAGTCAGGTCATTCCCCTCATCAGGCTTTTGCAGAAAAAGCTGGAGACATTGAAGGAGGAGCTAAAACAGAGCGATTCCACTAGGCATGTGGGAGTTGTGGATGGAGCCCTTAATTCGCTTAACAAGGATTCACGGGTGGTCAATCTGTTGAAATCAGAGCACTACATTTTGGCCACCGTGCTCGATCCTAGATTTAAAACCTACGTTGTATCTCTCTTTCCGGCAGACACAAGTCTGCAGAGGTTCAAAGACCTGCTGGTGAGAAAATTGTCAAGTCAAGCGGAACGTGACCCGTCAACAGCTCCTCCTTCACATTCTCCCGCAACTGGGGCTGCGAGGAAAAGGCTAAGAATTCCGTGCCCACCTGCTGGCGGTGATGCAGGGCAGTCTGGAGCGAGTGCTGACATCTGGTCCGGACTGAAGGACCTGCCAACGATTACGGACATGTCGTTTACTGTCACTGCATATGATTCTGTCACCATTGAAAGAATGGTGGAGGATTATATGAGTGACCGCATCCAAGTAGGCACGTCAGACAGTCCGTACGTATACTGGCAGGAAAAAGAGGCAATTTGGAGGCCCTTGCAGAAACTGGCTTTATTTTACCTAAGTTGCCCCCCCCCTCCAGTATGTACTCCGAAAGAGTGTTTAGTGCAGCTGCTCACCTTGTCAGCAATCGGCGTACGAGGTTACTTCCAGAAAATGTGGAGAAGATGATGTTCATCAAAATTAATTATAATCAATTCCTCCGTGGAGACATTCACCAGCAATTGCCTCCAGAAAGTACACGGGGACGAATTAATAATCTGCGAGGAGGGGGATGTACACAGTGAAAGGGGTAAGGAATCGGACGATGAGGAGGAGGTGGACATCTTTCCTCTGTAGAGCCAGTTTGTGCAAGGAGAGATTGATTGCTTCTTTTTTGGTGGAAGCCCAAACGACCCTGTCGCTGAAATGATGGGTTCGTTAAAGTGTGCATGTCCTGTTTATACAACATAAGGGTGGGTGGGGGGGCCCAATGACAATTCCATCTTGCACCTCTTTTTTTCTTTCATTTTTCTTTGCATCATGTGCTGTTTGGGGACTATTTTTTTGAAGTGCCATCCTGCCTGACACTGCAGTGCCACTCCTAGATGGGCCAGGTGTTTGTGTCGGCCACTTGTGTCGCTTAGCTTAGCCATCCAGCGACCTTGGTGCACCTCTTTTTTTTCTTTGCATCATGTGCTGTTTGGGGACTATTTTTTGGAAGTGCCATCCTGTCTGACACTGCAGTGCCACTCCTAGATGGGCCAGGTGTTTGTGTCGGCCACTTGAGTCGCTTAGCTTAGCCATACAGCGACCTCGGTGCAAATTTTAGGACTAAAAATAATATTGTGAGGTGCTCAGAATAGACTGGAAATGAGTGGAAATTATCGTTATTGAGGTTAATAATACTATGGGATCAAAATGACCCCCAAATTCTATGATTTAAGCTGTTTTTGAGGGTTTTTTGTAAAAAAACACCCGAATCCAAAACACACCCGAATCCGACAAAAATTTTTCAGGGAGTTTTTGCCAAAACGCGCCCGAATCCAAAACACGGCCGCGGAACCGAATCCAAAACCCGAAAAATGTCCGGTGCACATCACTAATTGTGACTCTTTGCTAATATCGGCAGAAGCTAACCTGAGCATAGGGACACCCAATGCAGTTGCATCAGTTCCGTCCAACAGCGTATAATTGCTGATACATCGCTACCATCATTGTAAAACGGGGCATGTCGCAGAATCTGAGTTCCTGTGTATACACGCAGACTGAGCTGCTCTCCTGGGAGGCAGTGACCTCTCCGGTAGCAAGTAAAATCTCAAATGCTAATGTATGCACACCCAGAAAACGCCATCTGAACGGCCATGACATGCCTGCATTTACCTGACCGCTTCCTGTAACCACCTCCAAATGCTGTCATCCTGTCGCTCACTTTATGACTAACTCCTCGGTGCGACCACTTTTGCAATTCACGGCTCAGACACATGCGCAGTAAGAAAACATCAACCGATTTGCGTACTATTGCTGCTTTATGACCGCATCTGAATTAGGCCCAATGATTGATGCATTTACCAGTATTTGCTACTTTTATTTAGTTTTATTTATGGCTTGGATTGTAATAGCTGTGATACATATCTGCGTCTGTGTTATTAGTGGTGGGACGAACATCTCCATGATCCCGGAGGGGTCACATTTTGCCCTGGAGCCGAGGAGCCTTGAATTACCCTTGAATAAATCTTTTTAATGTTTGCACTGATGTGAAACTGTGTGTTGGTGGTGCAAGTGTCAGTACAGCAGTCATTTCCTGGTACTGTTCCCATGGATAATGTGTTGTGACGCTACATCCCTGTAAGGCAGTATTGTGCTTTAAAATAATAAAAACGATTATTAAATACCTGTTTCTATGTTCCAAGCTTTACTGTTATCCTCCTTGTTGCCTAAGAAGTGCCTGTTGGAAAATGTAGGAATGCCTTTTGAATGATTTCCAGCTGGTTATCTGTGTGCTGAGTATGCAATTATTAATCCATTTTTCCCTTGCTGTTTAAGAGGGCTCTAAAGTCAGAGGTCGCTTGACAAGCGAGGACACAACACAGAGCTTGGACTCCTGCCAAAGCCAGAAGTTGGGGTTAGATCACGGGGTTAAGTAACAACAATGAGCATGTTGTTACATAATGTGATCACCACTCCTGGCCTGGTAGCTGTGTATGTGAATAAATAAAGGTTAATCGGTGAAGTGATGTATAGTTTTGACCTATATTTAAATAAACCATATTAACTGTTCATTACTGTAATAAACAATAGATAGACAACTCCAATATTAAAGCAAAATGTCTGAAGCTAAATGCACAAGTGCTGATTTGTGTGGTGTACAGTGATAAGGGGAAACATACTTATTTAAAGGGGTTTCCACCTTTTATACTTTTTCTTGTATGGGGTTCTAGCTTGTATTTATTATCACACACCCATCGGAGATGAGCAATCTGCTGATTTTGTAGGTGTCTACTACACTATACTGAATAGATGGAAATTAGTTTATGCGAGACAAGTGCAATAATTAATGGGCGGCCAGAACAATTGAATTGCTCTGGAGGATTCCCAGTAATTATAGCGGCACCCAAAAGAATTGAATTCCCACCCAAGACTTGATAACTTCTCCCCATATTCTGTGATACGTATTTGAGTTTATTGATTGTGGGTGTTCACTTTATAAACTGCAGTACAGTAATATGCTATTATGTTTCAATAACTATTTTTCTCATAATGTAGACCAACAAACTTTACATGATACTTATGAGTAAATAATCTGATTTACTATTTTTTTTATTATTATAAGTCCATCTACTATGCTTACATGAAGGCTAAAGAGCTATTTGTCTTTTTTTACAGGATGACAGTGATGGTATCCCATGGTCAGAAGAAAGAGTGGTGCGTAAGGTGCTATACTTATCTCTCAAAGAGTTCAAGACCGCGCAAAAAAGACAAAGCGATGACTGTATTAATGGGAGCTTCAAAACTCCTAAAGGTGAGTTTTTAGCGTGTTGTCTCATCATTAATATTGTATTTAATTTACTCTTCTCCCATATTATGTTAGTTAATAAATATATGCAGAGAATTAAGATTATCAATACAGATGGTGTTTGTCAATATTTTGCTGTACAAGCCTTTTGGAATATAGTGTGTGCATTATATAATTAATAGTTCCTAGTCCGGCAAAATGATGGAACAATATTGTTAGCGTCGGCGGCTGTGCGCACCCGAACGGAGCAACACCTATATTGCTTTGTGGGGCACCATCTAGTGGCCACTGGTGTGCAAAACACTTGAATTTCCCCCATAGAGGTAAGGAGCAGTTAGCCTTTTATTATATAGGTTTCTTAATTTATTAGTGATACAAAGGATTTAATATCTTTTTGCAGTAAGGTAAAGGGCCCTACACACTGGCAGATAACACTGCACGATATGAACGTTCTCGTTCATTAATGAACGAGAACTCGTTCATATTGTGCAGTGTGTAGGCACCAAAGAAGAACGATGCGCGGCCCTGCGCTCGTTCATCGTTGGTGCCCCGTCGCTTATGCATGCAGGCCAATATGGATGAGATTGTCCATATTAGCATACATTGCTACGGCGCCGGGTTACGGGGGGAGTGAAGAAACTTTCCTGCCACCGGGTCGCCCGTCTGCCGTATCGGCAGTCGGGCAGCTCGGTGGTGGGTCGTCCAGTCTGTAGGGCCCTTAAGATTTAGAGTTTGTGATTTGTAGCCATTTCTCCTCTCTCTCTAAACTTGTTAGATCCACTGCTGACCTGAATTACCCTTGTAGGCAACTGCAGCAGAGAGATGAGTATTCTGGCCCAAGTTATTTCGTCCTCGTGTTTGGCTCAGCATAAATAAGCAATCCTGCTAGTCGTAAATCAGTGCAAAGTTTCTGCCAACACCTATTACCATTTAAGCACAGTGGAATGTATGCATTATTTCAGGGACTCTGGTAGTATTTACATACAGAGATTTATGGAGCTCTTGTTAGTGAAACAGCATTGCAAAGTGGTCCCACAAACTATCCCCTTGGTTACTATAACATAGTGCAGACACACTTGTCTGGTTCCCAAGTTTGCAGCAGCTATAATAAAGGAATGATGTCTGTCTTAAAGCAGCAGAATAAAATAATGATTTTCTTTCTTACCTGTGCTTATTTCCGTCCAGCATTCTTCCAATGTGCAATCTGTTTAAATAAATTTGGCATCCAGTACTGTTCATGTCCTGCTTGGTTGTGTCACTGTTTCAGTAGTAGTGTAATTCATCCTGCGTCAGTAAATCTGCAACCTTGTATATATGAAAATAAATAACTTTTCATTAGATTTATAGTAAAGTGAATATCTGTTTGATATGCTCTGCAGCTCATTTGCAGTGCTGTCGTAGATAATCATGAAGCGAGTTTTGATATGAATAATTATTCTCCGTAGAACACTGCATTATTTGTTGGCACTATACAAATACATGATAATAAAAATGTCTTTGCACCGCAGTATATGAAGGACCTCTGCTTGCACACACACTAATGCTCCCCATGGGTTGTAGGCTGGGTGGGCACACAGACACTAATGCTCCCCATGGGTTGTAATCTGGGTGGGCTGGTAAACTATTCTTATTTTGTCTTGATTTTGGTTTTAGATGTGGCCGGATGATTCTAATGGTGCATTTTGTATCCTCCTCCCCCTTATAATTGATTTTATGTTATGGCTGTATGAGTTGGTACTGGAACTATATTTTGTTGGAGCATAACAAACGTGAAAATTACTCTGTTTTTGACTCTTAACGTGTCAGGTCTTCCATAAAAGATCCATTCTGGTACATAAGAGCTAAAACAAAATATTCTTGTGAAAATGAGTGAATTTCTACGTATCTAGAGCTCCCAAATAACAAGCATTGCAACCTCAAAGTTTTTTTTATGTCTCACAGCTTACACTGTGCCAAGGTAGCTTTCTTGTAGGATTCAGATTCTCTATCCCTATGCAGTTGTTTTACTTTCCCTGGTTTTTAAATTACTTTACCAACCTTGCTGTGACTTTCCCAGACACATGTTATTGTCCAGTCAGCTGATACAATTCAGGTTCTGTTACAGTACATCAAAGTATTTTTGTAAGAGATTAAGCTATGTTGTTTCTTGGTTCCAATCAAATGGAGATACCCTACCGTCATTGTTATTGTTCCAGTTAGTATTGTAGACTTGTTTATATCATTCTTCTAGATAGGTGTAGGTTTTTTATATTGCTTTACCTATGTACATTTATTTAGCTATCTCTAAAGCAATGGTACAGTATTGTGTTGAAGCGATGTAGAGCCGTGTGCGAGCCATGGATTGCTTGTGGTTATACACCAGAAAGGTACAACCCTAGTGTAACTGCATACAGTATATGATACTCATTTGCTGCAGCTAAACACAATTAATGGTATTGGTGCATCGTTGCAATATTACTGGTTATTTTCTGGTCATCTGGGTATTTATAATTTCCGGTGTGTATAAATTCCGTATTCTATAAAGTGATGTTGGAGTGCTCAGCTTCAAATGGCTTTCCTTTGGTTAATGCTCAGATCTACAGTCTTATTATAAAATACTGCCGGTAATAAAGGACCTAACTACACTTCTGTGGATACTAAATTAATTTTTGTAGACTCGATGACAGCAGTTAAAATTAGAAGCTTTGTGCCAAATAGCCCTTTCAATAATGTTTGTGTAGCGTTCAGAAACCTGTAATATTTGTGTTACATAAATATCATTAGATGGTTTAACAAAGGGAACCAGTCATGCCTAAAGGAATTATTATCTCTGTTTCATAGACCTATCAAGTTACTGTTGCTATAAAAGGCTCTTTAAATGGTTTTTATTACAGAGCCAATCCTCCCTTTTCCTATGAGCGTAATTACAGATATGCTGCATAGATTTATTGGTATCTTGGCACTAATCTTCACACAGACTTTAATGCTGGTACATGAATGTTGCTTGTCATGTATGTTATTACATGTATCAAAGAAATCCACAGAGGGAAGGGCTACGTTCACTTCATATTAGTAACAGCGGAAGTGTCATCTTTTTTTAAGCTTTTTTTATTAGTATTATTTTTTCTTCCCTCATGCATTTTGTGTCATTATACTTCTAGCTACCTCCTGGGTCTGGAACTTATGTCATAACTACTTTCTCTATTAATTATTACATTAGGACTATATTTGTCAGGCCCTTTTTCTTCTTATTCCGGTACTAGTGTTGTACAGGGGCATGAAGGACCCACCGGGGGAATGCAGTGGTAGTGGGCCATGCTTAGAAAAGGGATACGGTCATTAGGTCGACCACTATTGGCCAACATGCATTAGGTCGACATGGAAAAAGGTTGACATGCATTTTTCAAAAAAAAATTATAATTTTTTTACCTTTTTCATACTTTAGAATCCACGTGGACTATGATTAGGAATAGTAACCTGTGCCGAGCGCTGCGATAGCGGTGCGAGGCGAGGAGACACTGTGCACTAATTGGGGTTCTCCGTCACTTTCCAAAGAAAATTACATAAAAAACAAAACATAAACATATGTCGACCTTTTTTTCCACGTCGACCTTGTTCATGTCGACCTAGTGACCATGTCGACCAATAGTGGTCGACCTAATGACCCATACCCCTTAGAAAATTGGCTAACCATTAACGAGTAACAAGGGGCGAGAGCGAAGAGTCCCCTTGCAAGCTCGTTGCACACGCCATGCTGAAGGCTCGGTGGCTAGCTGCGCTCGTCACAGGTTCTATTCTCATTCTATGGATGTCGTGGCCGAGTGGGAATTACCCCTGTGCACCGGAATTCCAGCTGCTGGGATTCCGGCGTCTGTATCCTGACCGCTGGGATCCAGACAGCCGGCAAATTGATTGCATCCTGTATATACTGCTAGTGCATGCATGATAATGTACCAGATTGGCAACAGCAATGCACATCAGAAAATACACCATAGTCCTGTGCAGTATAATGTAACATATATGTACAGTGTATAATTAGTGCACGGTCTGCACCCTAATCCCTTGAGGAGGGGTTGGTTCTCTAGGCTGTGGGGCCCACCGGGTTTTTCCTTGTACCCCTGTGGCCAGTCCGGCCCTTTCCGATACCCATTGTTGGGTTTAATTTTATTATGTAATTGTTGGATTTGTGTTAAACTTCAAATTTTAATTGCATTATATAAAAAGAGCTACTCATCATCATTTTTACTGTACGGTATAACCAATCATATTAACAATAAATTGTACTTAAGAACATGCTGACTGTGACAAAGTATAGAGGACTGCATTGGTAACATCTACTGGTAATGAAGGGGGTGATACTGAGACAATAGGAGCTAGTGGGATGGAATAGTAGATGCTAGCACCTCATATGCCAGCAGCAGAAAGGAATAGAACCCTGTGAGGGAAGGTAGGTTAGGCTATAGTGAAGAGAGAGGACATGAAAGTTTAAAGGTTGGAGGAGTTTCTGGTCAGGCTGCTATAGAGTTTATATATGGAAATTTCTTCTTGTACAAAACAATATTAAAATGATTGTGGTGCAAGAAAGCTGTGACCATGTTTAAACAAAAATAATAGAATCCCTGCACTCCCCAGTTACACCATAAACAAGCTGCTATTGATGTAAAAAGCGGGAATGTCAGTTCCACATATTGCATTACAGTGTATTGTAAGATGACCAACTGCCTCAAAGTATTCCTAGGGGAAAATTCTGTTCGTATTTCTCTGGTCAAGTGCTTGGAGCAAAGTTTCTTGCGTTGTTAGCCCATGCACGTCATGGTAAGGTGCAGCTCCCTGGTCAGTTCTGCAATATCACTCAGAAAATGTAAACATTATCATTGTTATGTTGTTGTTTTGTTTTTTTCTATCACCCAGGTTTTAAACCTAAGCTAAGCTTTTTTTTAGGGTTGAGGCTGTTAAAGACCAGGCATTCCTGAAGCATAGCAGCTAGTAGACATATAAGTAACCAACCACCTGATACCCTACTTCATATCTGTATTTTTACATAATGATCATAATGGTTATGTATTTCTCATGTAACAAATAAATACAGAACAGATTTTAATTTGTCATGATTTCAAAATAAGAAAATAAATTTAGGCGTGTGATGCCAGAATGTATTCAATCACTTAGAATAAAGCCTTAGGCTAAAGCTGCACACACCCGTAAAAAGGCTGTTTCCACTAATTGAAAACTATAAAACAAAAGTGTGGCGCACTGAAACACAATTGTGTGACTGTGATGATGGCAGCACACCTACTCTGCAGAAAATCTAAATGTTGAAGAGAAACACATTTTATTATTTGTAAACATTACAGTAAAGTAGCTTTCTCTCAATTTATGAATAAAACAAAAAAAATGCATCCCATCATGCAGTGGCAAACACAGGATTTCTCTAACGTCCTAGTGGATGCTGGGGACTCCGTCAGGACCATGGGGATTAGCGGCTCCGCAGGAGACAGGGCACAAAAAGTAAGCTTTTAGGATCACATGGTGTGTACTGGCTCCTCCCCCTATGACCCTCCTCCAAGCCTCAGTTAGGTTTTTGTGCCCGTCCGAGCAGGGTGCAATCTAGGTGGCTCTCTTAAAGAGTTGCTTAGAAAAAGTTTTTAGGTTCTTTATTTTCAGTGAGTCCTGCTGGCAACAGGCTCACTGCTACGAGGGACTTAGGGGAGAGAAGTGAACTCACCTGCGTGCAGGGTGGATTGGCTTCTTAGGCTACTGGACACCATTAGCTCCAGAGGGAGTCGGAACACAGGTCTCGCCCTGGGGTTCGTCCCGGAGCCGCGCCGCCGACCCCCCTTGCAGATGCTGAAGATTGAAGAGGTCCGGAACCAGGCGGCAGAAGACTTTCAGTCTTCATCAGGTAGCGCACAGCACTGCAGCTGTGCGCCATTGTTGTCAGCACACTTCACACAGCGGTCACGGAGGGTGCAGGGCGCGGGGGGGGGGGCGCCCTGGGCAGCAATGTATAATACCTGTATGGCGAAAAATACATCACATATAGCCCTTGAGGCTATATGGATGTATTTAACCCCTGCCAGATATCACAAACTCCGGAGAAGAAGCCCGCCGAAAAGGGGGCGGGGCCTATTCTCCTCAGCACACAGCGCCATTTTCCCTCACAGAAATGCTGGTGGGAAGGCTCCCATGCTCTCCCCTGCACTGCACTACAGAAACAGGGTTAAAAACAGAGAGGGGGGGCACTGATTTGGCGATATGAATATATATTAAATGCTATAAGGGAGG
Organism: Pseudophryne corroboree; assembly: GCF_028390025.1. Classification (NCBI taxonomy): domain Eukaryota; kingdom Metazoa; phylum Chordata; class Amphibia; order Anura; family Myobatrachidae; genus Pseudophryne; species Pseudophryne corroboree. The sequence continues at coordinate 541,059,302 of NC_086448.1, forward strand.
AACACTTATATAAAGGTTGTCCCTGTATAATTGTAGCGTTTTGGTGTGTGCTGGCAAACTCTCCCTCTGTCTCCCCAAAGGGCTAGTGGGTCCTGTCCTCTATCAGAGCATTCCCTATGTGTGTGCTGTATGTCGGTACGCGTGTGTCGACATGTATGAGGAAAATGTTGGTGAGGAGGCGGAGCAAATTGCCTGTAATGGTGATGTCACTCTCTAGGGAGTCGACACCGGAATGGATGGCTTATTTATGGAATTACGTGATAATGTCAACACGCTGCAAGCCGGTTGACGACATGAGACGGCCGGCGATCAAATTAGTACCTGTCCAGGCGTCTCAAACACCGTCAGGGGTTGTAAAACGCCCATTTACCTCAGTCGGTCGACACAGACCCAGACACGGACACTGATTTCAGTGTCGACGGTGAAAAAACAAACGTATTTTCCTTTAGGGCCACACGTTAAGGGCAATGAAGGAGGTGTTACATATTTCTGATACTACAAGTACCACAAAAAAGGGTATTATGTGGGATGTGAAAAAACTACCTGTAGTTTTTCCTGAATCAGATAAATTAAATGAAGTGTGTGATGATGCGTGGGTTTCCCCCGATAGAAAATTATTGGCGGTATACCCTTTCCCGCCAGAAGTTAGGGCGCGTTGGGAAACACCCCTTAGGGTGGATAAGGCGCTCACATGCTTATCAGAACAAGTGGCGGTACCATCTACAGATAGGGCCGTACTTAAGGAGCCAGCTGATAGGAGGCTGGAAAATATCCTAAAAAGTATACACACACATGCTGGTGTTATACTGCGACCAGCGATCGCCTCAGCCTGGATGTGCAGAGCTGAGGTGGCTTGGTCGGATTCCCTGACTAAAAATATTGATACCCTTGACAGGGACAGTATTTTATTGACTATAGAGCATTTAAAGGATGCATTTCTATATATGCGAGATGCGCAGAGGGATATTTGCACTCTGGCATCAAGAGTAAATGCGATGTCCATATCTGCAAGAAGATGTTTATGGACACGACAGTGGTCAGGTGATGCAGATTCCAAACGGCACAAAGATGTATTGCCGTATAAAGGGGAGGAGTTATTTGGGGTCGGTCCATGGGACCTGGTGGCCACGGCAACTGCTGGAAAATCCACCGTTTTTTACCCTAAGTCACATCTCTGCAGAAAAAGACACCGTCTTTTCAGCCTCAGTCCTTTCGTCCCTATAAGAGTCATATCTGCCCAGGGATAGAGGAAAGGGAAGAAGACTGCAGCAGGCAGCCCATTCCCAGGAACAGAAGCCCTCCACCGCTTCTACCAAGTTCTCAGCATGACGCTAGGACCGTACAGGACCCCTGGATCCTACAAGTAGTATCCAAGGGGTACAGATTGGAATGTCGAGACGTTTCCCCCTCGCAGGTTCCTGTAGTCTGCTGTACCAATGTCTCCCTCCGACAGGGAGGCAGTATTGAAAACAATTCACAAGCTGTATTCCCAGCAGGTGATAATAAAATTACCCCTCCTACAACAGGGAAAGGGGTATTATTCCACACTATATTGTGGTACTGAAGCCAGAAGGCTAGGTGAGACCTATTCTAAATCTGAAATATTTGAACACTTACAAAGGTTCAAATCCAGATGGAGTCACTCAGAGCAGTGATAGCGAACCGGGAAGAAGGGGACTATATGGTGTCCCGGGACATCAGGGATGCTTACCTCCATGTCCCAAAATTTGCCTTTCTCACCAAGGGTATCTCAGGTTCGTGGTACAGAACTGTCACTATCAGTTTCAGACGATGCCGTTGGATTGTCCAAGGCACCCCGGGTCCTTACCAAGGTAATGACCGAAATGAGGATTAGTCTTCAAAGAAAATGGACGACCTCCTGATAAGAACAAGGTCCAGAGAACAGTTAGAGGTCGGAGTAGCACTATCTCAAGTAGTTCTACGACAACACGGGTGGATTCTAAATATTCCAAAACCGCAGTTGTTCCGACGACACGTCTGCTGGTCCTAGGGATGATTCTGGACACAGTCCAGAAAAAGGTGTTTCTCCCAGAGGAGAAAGCCAGGGAGTTATCCGAGCTAATCGGGATCCTCCTAAAACCAGGAAAAGTGTCAGTGCATCATTGCACAAGAGTCCTGGTAAAAATGGTGGCTTATTACGAAGCGATTCCATTCGGCAGATTTCACGCAAGAACTCTTCAGTGGGATCTGCTGGACAAATGGTCCGGATCGCATCTTCAGATGCATCAGCGGATAACCCTATATCCAAGGACAAGGGTGTCTCTCCTGTGGTGATTACAGAGTGCTCATCTTCTAGAGGGCCGTAGATTCGGCATTCAGGATTGGATGCTGGTGACCACGGAGGCCAGCCTGAGAGGCTGGGGAGCAGTCACACAGGGAAAAAATTTCCAGGGAGTGTGATCAAGTCTGGAGAATTCTCTCCACATAAATATACTGGAGCTAAGAGCAAATTTATAATGCTCTAAACTTAGCAAGACCTCTGCTTCAAGGTCAGCCGGTATTGATCCAGTGGGATAACATCACGGCAGTCGCCCACGTAAACAGAAAGGGCGGCACAAGAAGCAGGAGGGCAGTGGCAAAACTGCAAGGATTTTTCGCTAGGCGGAAAATCATGTGATAGCACTGTCAGCAGTGTTCATTCCGGGAGTGGACGACTGGGAAGCAGACTTCCTCAGCAGGCACGACCTCCACCCGGGAGAGTGGGAACTTCATAGGGAAGTTTTCCGCATGATTGTGAACCGTTGGGAAAGACCAAAGGTGGACATGATGGCGTCCCGCCCGAACAAAAAACGGGACAGGTATTGCGCCAGGTCACGAGACCTTCAGGCGATAGCTGTGGATGTCCTGGTAACACCGTGGGTGTAACAGTCGGTGTATGTGTTCCCTCCTCTGCTTCTCATAACCAAGGTATTGAGAATTATAAGACGTAGAGGAGTAAGAACTATACTCGTGGCTCCGGATTGGCCAAGAGGGACTTGGTACCCGGAACTTCAAGAGATGCTCATAGAGGACTAATGGCCTCAGGAGCTAAGAAGGGACTTGCTTCAGCAAGTACCATGTCTGTTCCAAGACTTACCGCGGCTGCGTTTGACGGCATGGCGGTTGAACGCCGGATTCTAAGGGAAAAGGCATTCCGGAAGAGGTCATACCTACCCTGGTCAAAGCCAGGAAGGAGGTGACCGCACAACGTTATCACCACATGTGGTGAAAATATGTTGCGTGGGTGAGGCCAGGAAGGCCCCACGAAGAAATTTCAACTAGGTCGATTTCTGCACTTCCTGAAAACAGGAGTGTCTATGAGCCTCAAATTGGGGTCCATTAAGGTTCAAGTTTCGGCCCTGTAGATTTTCTTCCAGAAAGAATTGGCTTCAGTTCCTGAAGTCCAGACATTTGTCAAGGGAGTATTGCATATACAGCCCCTTTTGTGCCTCCAGTGGCACCGTGGGATCTCAAAGTAGTGTTGGGATTCCTCAAATCATATTGGTTTGAACCGCTCAAATCTGTGGATTTGAAATATCTCACATGGAAAGTGACCATGCTGTTGGCCCTGGCCTCGGCCAGGCGATTGTCAGAATTGGCGGCTTTGTCTTACAAAAGCCCATATTTGATTTTCCATTCGGACGGGGCAGAACTGGGACTCGTCCCCAGTTTCTTCCTAAGGTGGTGTCAGCGTTTCACCTGAAACAACCTATTGTGGTGCCTGCGGCTACTAGGGACTTGGAGGACTCCAAGTTGCTAGACGTTGTCAGGGCCCTAAAAATATATATATATATATATATATATATATATATATATATATATATATATATAATTCCAGGACGGCTGGAGTCAGAAAGTCAGACTTGCTGTTTATATTGTATGCACCCAAAAAGCTGGGTGCTCCTGCTTCTAAGCAGACTATTGCTCGTTGGATTTGTAGTACAATTCAACTTGCACATTCTGTGGCAGGCCTGCCACAGCCAAAATCTGTAAATGCCCATTCCACAAGGAAGGTGGGCTCATCTTGGGCGGCTGCCCGAGGGGTCTCGGCTTTACAACTTTGCCGAGCAGCTACGTGGTCAGGCGGGAACACGTTTGTAAAATTCTACAAATTTGATACCCTGGCTGAGGAGGACCTGGAGTTCTCTCATTCGGTGCTGCAGAGTCATCCGCACTCTCCCGCCCGTTTGGGAGCTTTGGTATAATCCCCATGGTCCTGACGGAGTCCCCAGCATCCACTAGGACGTTAGAGAAAATAAGATTTTACTTACCGATAAATCTATTTCTCATAGTCCGTAGTGGATGCTGGGCGCCCATCCCAAGTGCGGATTGTCTGCATTACTTGTACATAATTATTGTTACAAAAATCGGGTTATTATTGTTGTGGGCCATCTTTTCAGAGGCTCCTTCGTTGTTATCATACTGTTAACTGGGTTCAAATCACAGGTTGTACGGTGTGATTGGTGTGGCTGGTATGAGTCTTACCCGGGATTCAAGATCCTTCCTTATTGTGTACGCTCGTCCGGGCACAGTACCTAACTGAGGCTTGGAGGAGGGTCATAGGGGGAGGAGCCAGTACACACCATGTGATCCTAAAAGCTTACTTTTTGTGCCCCGTCTCCTGCGGAGCCGCTAATCCCCATGGTCCTGACGGAGTCCCCAGCATCCACTACGGACTATGAGAAATAGATTTATCGGTAAGTAAAATCTTATTTTCTAGAGGGCGCTTTCCAAATGCAGTCCAATGCAGTATTTAAATACAGGTTGAGTATTCCTTATCCAAAATGCTTGGGACCAAAGGTATTTTGGATATCGGATTTTTCCGCATTTTGGAATAATTGCATACCATAATGAGATATCATGGCAATGGGACCTAAATATAAGCACAGAATGCATTTATGTTTCATATACACCTTATACACACAGCCTGAAGGTAATTTTAGCCAATATTTTTTATAACTTTGTGCATTAAACAAAGTGTGTGTACATTCACAAAATTCATTTATGTTTCATATACACCTTATATACACAGTCTGAATGTCATTTAATACAATATTTTTAATAACTGTGTGTATTAAACAAAGTTTGTGTACATTGAGCCATCAGAAAACAAAAGTTTCACTATCTCACTCTCGCTCAAAAATGTCCGTATTTTGGAATATTCCGTATTTCGGATATTTGGATATGGGATACTCAACCTGTATTATAAATAAGTGGTCAGGATAAGGTTAAACATAGGAAAATAACTAAATACACAAATATTATATAACCAGTACTGCACTTTCTAAGCACACATTCTCCCACCTCATGGTAAGGCTCCTGTCTCTTCTTCCTGGTAACTACTCTCTGGTCCAGTGCAATTATTGAGGACTCATATCCACACACAGCAAGCTTGGTAGAAGAAGCTGCTTCCACTGGGCATGTGCAGCAGCTCTGCTCTGTCCCTTAAACTGCAAGTTGTGGCAACAGCTCTAGTAATCATATTATATACCATTGCTGTTGTAGTCATAATTTGAGCCACTTGCCAAGAGGAGTGGGGTTTCCAGGCAACTGGACCCCCCCTGCTTTTGCCTAAGTCATATATACAAATATCCTAATAAAGTCTCCCGTTGTCTTATAGATTAACAAACCAGCTTGATGAAAATCTAAAATGCTTGGGATTTGAAGTATTTTGTATATATACGATTTATTCATATTTTGGATTATTTGCATACAGTATATGCAGGGCCCATGTCTAAACACAGAATGCATTTATGTTTCATATACACCTTACACACACAGCCTGGTGATGATTCAATTGGGTGCGCTGATATGCCCTCCTGGGGTGCGAGCAGAAATCCGACTAAATTACTGCCGCAATGCTATTTCCTGCCTTTAGCGCGGCGCAAACAGCATCGCGGCAAGCACTTAAATCGGAGAATGCCTGTTCTTGCGACTAAATACCCGGTTTAAGGCACAAGAACCGCCATTCTCCGGCATAACTTTGCGGTCAGTTGAACAGCTTTGGGACCTCTTTCCCAGCACTATTTATATCGCACTGAATTGTGTTTACCCCCATTGTTCAGTATCATGTGATCAGTATTCAACTGAATCCTCAGTTTTATCGTTGAAATGTATAAATATGGAATAATATAGATAGTCCTAGTGTTCACTCTAGGGTGATCCGTGGACAGGACGCCGTCCAGGAAATAGGTAACTTCTGCACGCACCTATAAAGTGGGCGTAGTCTTGTGACACGTTCCCTGTTCGTTACTCATGGGATGACGTGGAAGCTGGGCTGTCCCCAGTCTCTCTCCCTGTACTGTGAATAGATGCCATGCGCATGACATGTATTCACCCAGTGGTGAGAGCTAAACCACAACTTTCTTTATCATCCACTAGGGGTCACTGGAGTACTCTTGGGATATGGACGGACTTCCGTAGGAACAGCACTGAATATTTAAATTTAGAACACTCCACCCCTCCATATCCCCGAGTACCTCAGTGTTTTTTCTGTGCTCGAAGTAGTAACAGCTATGTGGCTGAGTCCACAATTACTTTGAATTTTTTCTTTGAATTTTTATTTTTATTTTCTCTATCGTCCTAGTGGATGCTGGGGTTCCTGAAAGGACCAAGGGGGGGGGAATAGCGGCTCCGCAGGAGACAGGGCACAAAAAGTATGCTTTAGGATCAGGTGGTGTGCACTGGCTCCTCCCCCTATGACCCTCCTCCAAGCCTCAGTTAGATTTTTGTGCCCGGCCGAGAAGGGTGCAATCTAGGTGGCTCTCCTAAAGAGCTGCTTAGAAAAGTTTAGCTTAGGTTTTTTATTTTACAGTGAGTCCTGCTGGCAACAGGATCACTGCAACGAGGGACTTAGGGGAGAAGAAGTGAACTCACCTGCGTGCAGGATGGATTGGCTTCTTTGGCTACTGGACATTAGCTCCAGAGGGACGATCACAGGTACAGCCTGGATGGTCACCGGAGCCTCGCCGCCGGCCCCCTTGCAGATGCTGAAACAAGAAGAAGGTCCGAAATCGGCGGCATGAAGACTCCTCAGTCTTCTTAAGGTAGCGCACAGCACTGCAGCTGTGCGCCATTTCCTCTCAGCACACTTCACACGGCAGTCACTGAGGGTGCAGGGCGCTGGGAGGGGGGCGCCCTGGGAGGCAATGAAAACCTATTTTTGGCTAAAAATACCTCACATATAGCCCCCGGAGGCTATATGGAGATATTTAACCCCTGCCAGAATCCGTTAAGAGCGGGAGACGAGGCCGCCGAAAAAGGGGCGGGGCCTATCTCCTCAGCACACAGCGCCATTTTCCCTCACAGAAAGGCTGGAGGGAAGGCTCCCAGGCTCTCCCCTGCACTGCACTACAGAAACAGGGTTAAAACAGAGAGGGGGGGCACTAATTTGGCGTTAGAAATATATAAAAAAGATGCTATAAGGGAAAACACTTATATAAGGTTGTCCCTATATAATTATAGCGTTTTTGGTGTGTGCTGGCAAACTCTCCCTCTGTCTCTCCAAAGGGCTAGTAGGTCCTGTCCTCTATCAGAGCATTCACTGTGTGTGTGCTGTGTGTCGGTACGTGTGTGTCGACATGTATGAGGACGATGTTGGTGAGGAGGCGGAGCAATTGCCTGTAATGGTGATGTCACTCTCTAGGGAGTCGACACCGGAATGGATGGCTTATTTAGGGAATTACGTGATAATGTCAACACGCGCCAAGGTCGGTTGACGACATGAGACGGCCGACAAATAGTACCGGTCCAGACGTCTCTAAAACACCGTCAGGGGTTTTAAAACGCCCGTTTACTTTAGTCGGTCGACACAGACACAGACAGGGACACTGAATCCAGTGTCGACGGTGAATAAACAAACGTATTCCTTATTAGGGCCACACGTTAAGGGCAATGAAGGAGGTGTTACATATTTCTGATACTACAAGTACCACAAAAGAGGGTATTATGTGGGATGTGAAAAAACTACCGTAGTTTTTCCTGAATCAGATAAATTAAATGAAGTGTGTGATGATGCGTGGGTTCCCCCCGATAGAAAATATGGGCGGTATACCCTTTCCCGCCAGAAGTTAGGGCGCGTTGGGAAACACCCCTTAGGGTGGATAAGGCGCTCACACGCTTATCAGAACAAGTGGCGGTACCGTCTATAGATAGGGCCGTCCTCAAGGAGCCAGCTGACAGGAGGCTGGAAAATATCATAAAAAGTATATACACACATACTGGTGTTATACTGCGACCAGCGATCGCCTCAGCCTGGATGTGCAGAGCTGGGGTGGCTTGGTCGGATTCCCTGACTAAAAATATTGATACCCTTGACAGGGACAGTATTTTATTGACTATAGAGCATTTAAAGGATGCATTTCTATATATGCGAGATGCACAGAGGGATATTTGCACTCTGGCATCAAGAGTAAGTGCGATGTCCATATCTGCCAGAAGATGTTTATGGACACGACAGTGGTCAGGTGATGCAGATTCCAAACGGCACAAAGGTGTATTGCCGTATAAAGGAAGAGGAGTTATTTGGGGTCGGTCCATCGGACCTGGTGGCCACGGCAACTGCTGGAAAATCCACCGTTTTTACCCTAAGTCACATCTCTGCAGAAAAAGACACCGTCTTTTCAGCTTCAGTCCTTTCGTCCCTATAAGAGTCATATCTGCCCAGGGATAGAGGAAAGGGAAGAAGACTGCAGCAGGCAGCCCATTCCCAGGAACAGAAGCGTTCCACCGCTTCTGACAAGCTCTCAGCATGACGCTGAGACCGTACAGGACCCCTGGATCCTACAAGTAGTATCCCAGGGGTACAGATTGGAATGTCGAGACGTTTCCCCTGCGCAGGCTCCTGAAGTCTGCTTTACCAAGGTCTCCCTCCGACAAGGAGGCAGTATGGGAAACAATTCACGAGCTGTATTCCCAGCAGGTGATAATTAAATTACCCCTCCTACAACAAGAAAAGGGGTATTATTCCACACTATATTGTGGTACTGAAGCCAGAAGGCTAGGTGAGACCTATTCTAAATCTAAAAAAATTTGAACACTTACAAAGGTTCAAATCAAGATGGAGTCACTCAGAGCAGTGATAACGAACCGGGAAGAAGGGGACTATATGGTGTCCCGAGACATCAGGGATGCTTACCTCCATGTCCCAAATTTGCCCTTATCACTAAGGGTACCTCAGGTTCGTGGTACAGAACTGTCACTATCAGTTTCAGACGCTGCCGTTTGGATTGTCCACGGCACCCCGGGTCTTTACCAAGGTAATGGCCGAAATGATGGTTCTTCTTCGAAGAAAAGGCGTCTTAATTATCCCTTACTTGGACGATCTCCTGATAAGGGCAAAGTCCAGGGAACAGTTGGAGGTCGGAGTAGCACTATCTCGGATACTGTTACAACAGCAGGGGTGGATTCTAAATATTCCAAAATCGCAGCTGATCCCGACAACAAGTCTCCTGTGCTTAGGGATGATTCTGGACACAGTCCAGAAAAAGGTGTTTCTCCCGGAAGAGAAAGCCAGGGAGTTATCCGAGCTAGTCAGGAACCTCCTAAAATCAGTGCATCATTGCACAAGGGCCATGGTAAAAAAATGGTGACTTCCTTCGAAGCAATTCCAGTCGGCAGATTTCATGCAAGAACTTTTCAGTGGGATCTGCTGGACAAATGGTCCGGAATTACCAAAGGTGGACATGATGGCGTCCCGTCTGAACAAAAAACGGGACAGGTATTGCGCCAGGTTAAGAGACCCTCAGGCAATAGCTGTGGACGTTCTGGTAACACCGTTGGTGTACCAGTCGGTGTATGTGTTCCATCCTCTGCTTTTCATACCTAAGGTACTGAGAATTATAAGACGTAGAGGAGTAAGAACTATACTCATGGCTCCGGATTGGCCAAGAAGGACTTGGTACCCGGAACTTCAAGAGATGCTCACAGAGGACTTATGGCCTCTGCCGCTAAGAAGGGACTTGTTCCAGCAAGTACCATGTCTGTTCCAAGACTTACCGCAGCTGCGTTTGACGGCATGGCGGTGGAACGCCGGATCCTAAGGGAAAAGGCATTCAGGAAGAGGTCATTTCTACCCTGGTCAAAGCCAGAAAGGAGGTGACCGCACAACATTATCACCACATGTGGCGAAAATATGTTGCGTGGTGTGAGGCCAGGAAGGCCCCACGAAGAAATTTCAACTCGGTCGATTCCTGCATTTCCTGCAAACAGGAGTGTCTATGGGCCTCAAATTGGGGTCCATTAAGGTTCAAATTTCGGCCCTGTCGATTTTTCTTCCAGAAAGAATTGGCTTCAGTTCCTGAAGTCCAGAAGTTTGTCAAGGGAGTATTGCATATACAACCCCCTTTTGTGCCTCCAGTGGCACTGTGGGATCTCAACGTAGTTCTGGGATTCCTCAAAACACATTGGTTTAAAACCAGTCAAATCTGTGGATTTGAAGCATCTCACATGAAAAGTGAACATGCTCTTGGACCTGGCCTGGACCAGGCGAGTGTCAAATTGGTGGTTTTTTTTTCTCAAAAAAGCCCATATCTGTTTGTCCATTCGGACAGGGCAGAGCTGCGGACTCGTCCCCAGTTCTCTCCCTAAGGTGGTGTCAGTGTTTCACCTGAACCAGCTTATTGTGGTGTCTTGCGCCTACTAGGGACTTGGAGGACTCCAATTTGCTAGATGTGGTCAGGGCCCTGGAAAATATAGGTTCCAGGACGACTGGAGTCAGGAAAACTGACTTGCTGTTATCCTGTATGCACCCAACAAACTGGGTGCTCTTGCTTCTAAGCAGACTTTTGCTAGTTGGATGTGTAATACAATTCAGCTTGCACATTCTGTGGCAGGCCTGCCACAGCCAAAATATGTAAATGCCCATTCCACAAGGAAGGTGGGCTCATCTTGGGCGGCTGCCCGAGGGGTCTCGGCTTTACAACTTTGCCGAGCGGCTATTTAGTCAGGGGCAAACACGTTTGTAAAATCCTACAAATTTGATACCCTGGCTAAGGAGGACCTGGAGTTCTCTCATTCGGTGCTGCAGAGTCATCCGCACTCTCCCGCCCGTTTGGGAGCTTTGGTATAATCCCCATGGTCCTTTCAGGAACCCCAGCATCCACTAGGACGATAGAGAAAATAAGAATTTACTTACCGATAATTCTATTTCTCGGAGTCCGTAGTGGATGCTGGGCGCCCATCCCAAGTGCGGATTATCTGCATTACTTGTACATAGTTACAAAAATCGGGTTATTATTTGTTGTGAGCCATCTTTTCAGAGGCTCCGCTGTTGTTATACTGTTAACTGGGTTCAGATCACAGGTTGTACAGTGTGATTGGTGTGGCTGGTATGAGTCTTACCCGGGATTCATAAATCCTTCCTTATTGTGTACGCTCGTCCGGGCACAGTATCCTAACTGAGGCTTGGAGGAGGGTCATAGGGGGAGGAGCCAGTGCACACCACCTGATCCTAAAGCTTTACTTTTTGTGCCCTGTCTCCTGCGGAGCCGCTATTCCCCCCCCTTGGTCCTTTCAGGAACCCCAGCATCCACTACGGACTCCGAGAAATAGAATTATCGGTAAGTAAATTCTTATTTTTTCTATTTTATACATCCCTTTCCCCCTTCCAAAAGGCAGGGTCAGGGATAGTACAGCTGCTGATAGCAGCAGGGGCGTGTCGGGCCTCTCTAAAAGAGCTCCCTCACAGCCACACACAGCCTCCTGCACAGGCTGGCCGGCGCTTGTTCAGAAGCCCCGTCGGAGCCTCCTCACAAGCTGCAGGATAAAAGGTATGTGAACGGCGGTCAGCTCCCGCTGCCGCCCCGAGGTGTGGGGACATTGTTAGCGCGCTGCTCAGCCGCCCGCCGCTGCTGTCCCCACTCAGCCGCCCGCCGCTGCTGTCCCCACTCAGCCGCCCGCCGCTGCTCTTCCGCTCCACAACGGCTCCGGCCGCCGCTGCTCTGCCGCTCACAGGGCGTCCGGCCGCCGCAGCTCTCCCGTTCACGGCGCCGGCCGCTGCTACTGCTCCGGGTCCCACCGCTGTGTTACGCGCTGCTCACCCGGGCTCACAGACGATCCGCTCGGCGATACCCGCTGGGGCCCCACACGCTGCGCTGCCGCTGCTCTGAATCTGAAAGAGCATGCAGCCATTACCACAGGCGGAGGGGGGGGCAATAAATAAGGGGGCAATAGAGCGGCATAAGAAATACTGCAGCACCAGCAGATGCTAGGCTGCAGGGATATTTGCATTATAATCAGTGAAAGTTTGTAACCAGCACTAGGATTATATGTGTAAGCATAGCATGGGGGCCATTTTAACATGCTTCCTGTGTCTTCCTGCTGTGATTCCAGAACGTTCCTGGCCTACATCTCTACTCCACCGGAGGCGCAGGGGTGTTAGTGGGAATTTGGGATCACATTTCATAGTACTGGCCACGTGTACTGCACTTGGCCAGATTTATATACAGAGACACCTTACTACTATTTTACTGAGTCGTGCAAGTGTCTGTTTTTTGTGTATTGTATTGTCTGTCGCCATAATGAGTAAGGCACCAGCAAAAACTAAAAAGCATAATTGCAAAGTGGATCTACCACATGTACAGTATGTTTTGTGGATTCGGTTCAGAATACCATTTCTGCTCCAGTTTTACAACCAATGTCCTCACCGGACCCTCCGTGGGGTATGTTAGTAAATGTACTAGATAGGTTACAATCAGAATTGACCGCCGCTCGTCAGGAGCGGGAAACGGCAAGATCTGAGTCTAGGGTGAGACCGCCAGAACTACCGGAGGCGTCTTATGATTTTCCAGTTTCTGCTATGTTGCACTCTGACGATTCCATGCCAGACCTCACGGAACAAGATGAGGGTGAGGAGGGCGAAGTGGAGTCAGATGGCGAGGATTTTAACAGTTCCGGCATTGATGATCTCATCAGAGCGGTACGTCAGTCTCTGAAGTTTACTGAAACTGAGGAGCCTCTCACAAATGATCAGGTCGTATTTACTAAACGACAAAAAACTCCAATAAGTTTTCCTGTGTCGGAATCTCTTAATCAGATGTTAGTAGAAACACGACAGACTCCAGATAAACGGTTTTCTATACCTCGCAGATTTAAGTCTAGTTACCCGTTTCCAGACTCTGTAACATGTACATGGGAGAATCCACCAATAGTTGATTCTTCAGTGTCAAAACTTACCAAGAAATTAACCATACCAGTGCCAGCAGCTACTACGCTTAAAGATCCTTCAGATCGCAAGATAGAAACTATGCTAAAATCCATGTATGTAGCAGCAGGTGTGATGCTGAGACCTGGATTGGTTGGCATTTGGGTCACTAAGGCACTCATAATATGGCTTACAGAACTCAAATCTGCTTTACATGACGAAAACCTGATACTTCTTGTAAATCAAATGATTGAGTCTGTAGAGTATCTCTGTACAGCGTCTACTGACGTCTGTCAGCTCACTTCTCGTATTTCATCGTCGCTAGTTACGGCACGAAGAGCACTCTGGCTGCGTGCTTATCATGCGGAGGCAGAGGTCAAACGAGGTATAGAAGCGTTGCCTTACGATGGCAAGAAGTTGTTTGGTCCTGAATTGGACGCATGGATTGCTGAGGCTACGGGAGGTAAGTCTGTTTTCTTACCATTGCCTCCACCGGTATCAAGAAGAAGGTACGCTGGACCTTCGTTCAAATCCTTTAGACCTCAGCCCTTTCGAGAACGTGGAAGAGGAACAGCCACGCCTGCTAGACGTAGTCGCGGACGTGGGTTCCAACAAACCAACACAACTCGCCAGGACGCTAAGGTTACCGACAAGCCAGTGGCATGACGGGCTACCAGCCCATCTCGGTTCTCCGATTGTGGGAGCACGCCTTCAGACGTTCCATTTGGCGTGGTTCCGCACATCCGCGGATGGGTGGATCCGCAATTTAGTGTTAAAAGGTTACAAAATAGAGTTCGACTGTCTTCCGCCTCTGCGGTTTTTCAAGACAGGATTGCCTCTGTCAGACGACAAGAGGACGGTTCTGCAAATTGCCATTCAGTCCCTACTGGATTCAGCAGTTTTGATTCCGGTCCCTGTACACCAACAGGGTCAGGGTTATTATTCAAGTCTGTTTGTGGTACCAAAGCCGGATGGCTCAGTCAGACCAATATTGAACTTAAAGGGTCTCAATCAGTACGTAACTTACTACAGATTCAAGATGGAGTCTCTGCGTTCGGTGATTGCGAGTTTAGAGCCAAAGGAATTTATGATTGCGCTAGATCTCAAGGATGCGTACTTACACATTCCAATTTGGTCGCCTCATCAGAAATTCTTACGGTTTGCAATACGCCAGAACCATTACCAGTTTCAGGCTCTACCGTTTGGCCTGTCATCAGCGCCTCGGGTATTCACCAAAGTGATGTCTGTGATGATAGCTCATCTCAGATCCCTGGGAGTGACAATAGTTCCGTATTTAGACGATCTGCTCATCAAAGCTCCGTCTCAACAGATACTTCTCCAACATACGCTGCTAACATACGATGTACTGGTTCAACGCGGTTGGATTGTCAACTTCAAGAAATCACATCTAATTCCGTCTCAACGCCTTCAATTTCTAGGTATGATTCTCGATACGGTCAATCAAAGAATTTACCTACCACAGCAGAAAGTACAAATTCTACGCCATCTAGTACAATTAGTGCTCAAGCCATGCACAGTGTCGGTACACTTGTGCATTCGCCTCTTAGGCACAATGGTGGCAGCTTTCGAAGCGCTTCAGTTTGGAAGATTTCATTCGCGTCCATTTCAACTGAATGTGCTCGCCCAGTGGTCGGGCTCGCATCTGCAAATTCACCACAGGGTGAGGTTGTCGCCAAGGGCAAGAGTATCTCTGCTCTGGTGGCTCAAGGAACACAATTTAACCGCAGGAAGACGGTTCGGAGGCTGGAATTGGATAATTCGAACTACGGACGCCAGTCTCAGAGGTTGGGGAGCGGTAATTCAAAATTGTCAGCTCCAGGGTCTCTGGGCGGATCACGAAAAAATTGCTGTCTATAAATGTCCTGGAACTCCGCGCAATTTACAATGCGCTACGACAAGCAGTGCACATGCTTCGCTCTCAGCCTGTCCAAGTGCAGTCAGACAATGCGACGGCGGTCGCATACATCAACAAACAAGGAGGAACGAGAAGCCGCATGGCAATGCGGGAAGTAGCTCGAATCCTCAATTGGGCGGAATGCCACCAGGTGATATTGTCGGCCGTGTTCATTCCGCGAGTGGACAACTGGGAAGCGGATTATCTCAGTCGTCGGGATTTTCATCCAGGCGAAAGGGCATTAAATCCAGAAGTGTTTCACATGTTGGTTCAGCGATGGGGTTATCCTCAGGTGGACCTGATGGCGTCTCGACACAATCACCAAACGTTCCAGTATGTGTCCAGAACAAGAGATCCAAAGGCAGTGGCTGTGGACGCTCTCACTGTCGCGTGGCCGTACAGTCTTGTGTATCTGTTTCCACCGTTTCCGTTGCTCCCTCTGGTGCTAAAACGGATCAAAAGAGAGTCTGTCACAGTCATACTAGTGGCGCCTCATTGGCCTCGGAGAGCTTGGTTCTCGGATCTCCGAGGACTACTCGCAGACGATCCTTGGCCACTCCCACTACGCCCAGACCTGTTGCAACAGGGTCCGTTCCTTTACCCCGATTTAGCGCGGCTGCGTTTGACGGGGTGGCTGTTGAGACCGCCCTCTTAAGAAGAGAGGGCATCCCAGATTCGGTTATACCAACCATGTTACGAGCTAGGAAGCCGGTTACGGCAGCTCATTATTACAGAATATGGCGTGCCTATATAGGTTGGTGTGAAGCTCGGAAGTTTCCGACATCATCTTTCAAGTTATCCCGCCTTTTGTTGTTTCTACAAACAGGGTTAGATGGAGGACTGCGTTTATCTACACTAAAGGTGCAGGTATCTGCTTTGTCAATTTACTTTCAAAGACGATTGGCTCTATTGCCGTCTATACGCACTTTTCTCCAAGGTGTCCTCAGAGTACAGCCTCCATTCATTCCACCTACAGCGCCATGGGACTTGAATCTGGTTTTAGAGTTCTTACAGTCTTCATATTTTGAACCCTTACAGCAAGTGGATATAAAGTTTCTCACTTGGAAAACAATTTTTCTTCTAGCCTTAGCTTCGGCAAGGCGTGTTTCGGATTTGGGTGCCTTGTCATGCAAGTCACCGTATTTGGTGTTTCATGATGACAGAGCGGAACTTCGTACGAATCCCGCTTTCTTACCAAAGGTAGTGTCATCTTTTCACATCAATCAACCAATAGTAGTTCCTGTGTTGACGGCACATTCTGGAACTCTGGATGTGGTACGCGCATTACGCGTTTATGTATCCCGAACGTCTTCAGTTCGTAAGACGGATACGTTGTTTGTTCTCTATGATGCTGCCAAGATGGGTTGGCCAGCGTCTAAACAAACCTTATCCAGATGGATAAAACTGACCATACGTCAGGCTTACCTTCATGCTAGGTTACAACCGCCTACGTCAGTAACCGCTCATTCCACACGTTCTGTGGGAACTTCATGGGCAGCTGGTCGGGGAGCTTCTACGACGCAGCTTTGCCGTGCGGCTACATGGTCTTCAGTGCACACGTTTGTGCGCTTTTACAAGTTTGATACGTTTGCGGCATCAGCATCTAGCTTTGGCCGCCTAGTGTGACAAGTGCCAAACAGCTCTCCCGCCCACGGGGGAAGCTTTGGTACGTCCCAAGAGTACTCCAGTGACCCCTAGTGGATGATAAAGAAAATAGGATTTTGGTACTTACCAGGTAAATCCTTTTCTTTGAATCCATAGGGGGCACTGGACGCCCACCCAGAGCAGTTTTACCTAGTTGTGGTGAGTTCTGAGGATCTTATGGTAACACACTTTCTCTATCGTCCTAGTGGATGCTGGGGTTCCTGAAAGGACCATGGGGAATAGCGGCTCCGCAGGAGACAGGGCACAAAAAGTAAAGCTTTAGGATCAGGTGGTGTGCACTGGCTCCTCCCCCTATGACCCTCCTCCAAGCCTCAGTTAGATTTTTGTGCCCGGCCGAGAAGGGTGCAATCTAGGTGGCTCTCCTAAAGAGCTGCTTAGAAAAGTTTAGCTTAGGTTTTTTATTTTACAGTGAGTCCTGCTGGCAACAGGATCACTGCAACGAGGGACTTAGGGGAGAAGAAGTGAACTCACCTGCGTGCAGGATGGATTGGCTTCTTTGGCTACTGGACATTAGCTCCAGAGGGACGATCACAGGTACAGCCTGGATGGTCACCGGAGCCTCGCCGCCGGCCCCCTTGCAGATGCTGAAACAAGAAGAAGGTCCGAAATCGGCGGCATGAAGACTCCTCAGTCTTCTTAAGGTAGCGCACAGCACTGCAGCTGTGCGCCATTTCCTCTCAGCACACTTCACACGGCAGTCACTGAGGGTGCAGGGCGCTGGGAGGGGGGCGCCCTGGGAGGCAATGAAAACCTATTTTTGGCTAAAAATACCTCACATATAGCCCCCGGAGGCTATATGGAGATATTTAACCCCTGCCAGAATCCGTTAAGAGCGGGAGACGAGGCCGCCGAAAAAGGGGCGGGGCCTATCTCCTCAGCACACAGCGCCATTTTCCCTCACAGAAAGGCTGGAGGGAAGGCTCCCAGGCTCTCCCCTGCACTGCACTACAGAAACAGGGTTAAAACAGAGAGGGGGGGCACTAATTTGGCGTTAGAAATATATAAAAAAGATGCTATAAGGGAAAACACTTATATAAGGTTGTCCCTATATAATTATAGCGTTTTTGGTGTGTGCTGGCAAACTCTCCCTCTGTCTCTCCAAAGGGCTAGTAGGTCCTGTCCTCTATCAGAGCATTCACTGTGTGTGTGCTGTGTGTCGGTACGTGTGTGTCGACATGTATGAGGACGATGTTGGTGAGGAGGCGGAGCAATTGCCTGTAATGGTGATGTCACTCTCTAGGGAGTCGACACCGGAATGGATGGCTTATTTAGGGAATTACGTGATAATGTCAACACGCGGCAAGGTCGGTTGACGACATGAGACGGCCGACAAACAATTAGTACCGGTCCAGACGTCTCAAAAACACCGTCAGGGGTTTTAAAACGCCCGTTTACTTTAGTCGGTCGACACAGACACAGACACAGACAGGGACACTGAATCCAGTGTCGACGGTGAATAAACAAACGTATTCCTTATTAGGGCCACACGTTAAGGGCAATGAAGGAGGTGTTACATATTTCTGATACTACAAGTACCACAAAAGAGGGTATTATGTGGGATGTGAAAAAACTACCGTAGTTTTTCCTGAATCAGATAAATTAAATGAAGTGTGTGATGATGCTTGGGTTCCCCCCGATAGAAAATATGGGCGGTATACCCTTTCCCGCCAGAAGTTAGGGCGCGTTGGGAAACACCCCTTAGGGTGGATAAGGCGCTCACACGCTTATCAGAACAAGTGGCGGTACCGTCTATAGATAGGGCCGTCCTCAAGGAGCCAGCTGACAGGAGGCTGGAAAATATCATAAAAAGTATATACACACATACTGGTGTTATACTGCGACCAGCGATCGCCTCAGCCTGGATGTGCAGAGCTGGGGTGGCTTGGTCGGATTCCCTGACTAAAAATATTGATACCCTTGACAGGGACAGTATTTTATTGACTATAGAGCATTTAAAGGATGCATTTCTATATATGCGAGATGCACAGAGGGATATTTGCACTCTGGCATCAAGAGTAAGTGCGATGTCCATATCTGCCAGAAGATGTTTATGGACACGACAGTGGTCAGGTGATGCAGATTCCAAACGGCACAAAGGTGTATTGCCGTATAAAGGAAGAGGAGTTATTTGGGGTCGGTCCATCGGACCTGGTGGCCACGGCAACTGCTGGAAAATCCACCGTTTTTTACCCTAAGTCACATCTCTGCAGAAAAAGACACCGTCTTTTCAGCTTCAGTCCTTTCGTCCCTATAAGAGTCATATCTGCCCAGGGATAGAGGAAAGGGAAGAAGACTGCAGCAGGCAGCCCATTCCCAGGAACAGAAGCGTTCCACCGCTTCTGACAAGCTCTCAGCATGACGCTGAGACCGTACAGGACCCCTGGATCCTACAAGTAGTATCCCAGGGGTACAGATTGGAATGTCGAGACGTTTCCCCTGCGCAGGCTCCTGAAGTCTGCTTTACCAAGGTCTCCCTCCGACAAGGAGGCAGTATGGGAAACAATTCACGAGCTGTATTCCCAGCAGGTGATAATTAAATTACCCCTCCTACAACAAGAAAAGGGGTATTATTCCACACTATATTGTGGTACTGAAGCCAGAAGGCTAGGTGAGACCTATTCTAAATCTAAAAAAATTTGAACACTTACAAAGGTTCAAATCAAGATGGAGTCACTCAGAGCAGTGATAACGAACCGGGAAGAAGGGGACTATATGGTGTCCCGAGACATCAGGGATGCTTACCTCCATGTCCCAAATTTGCCCTTATCACTAAGGGTACCTCAGGTTCGTGGTACAGAACTGTCACTATCAGTTTCAGACGCTGCCGTTTGGATTGTCCACGGCACCCCGGGTCTTTACCAAGGTAATGGCCGAAATGATGGTTCTTCTTCGAAGAAAAGGCGTCTTAATTATCCCTTACTTGGACGATCTCCTGATAAGGGCAAAGTCCAGGGAACAGTTGGAGGTCGGAGTAGCATGATCCCGACAACAAGTCTCCTGTGCTTAGGGATGATTCTGGACACAGTCCAGAAAAAGGTGTTTCTCCCGGAAGAGAAAGCCAGGGAGTTATCCGAGCTAGTCAGGAACCTCCTAAAATCAGTGCATCATTGCACAAGGGCCATGGTAAAAAAATGGTGACTTCCTTCGAAGCAATTCCAGTCGGCAGATTTCATGCAAGAACTTTTCAGTGGGATCTGCTGGACAAATGGTCCGGATCGCATCTTCAGATGCATCAGCGGATAACCCTATATCCAAGGACAAGGGTGTCTCTCCTGTGGTGGTTACAGAGTGCTCATCTTCTAGAGGGCCGCAGATTCTGCATTCAGTTTTGGATGTTGGTGACCACGGAGGCCAGCCCGAGAGGCTGGGGAGCAGTCACACAAGGAAAAAATTTCCAGGGAGTGTGATCAAGTCTGGAGACTTTTCTCCACATAAATATAGCTAAGGGTAAATTTATAATGCTCTAAGCTTAGCAAGACCTCTGCTTCAAGGTCAGCCGGTATTGATCCAGTGGGATAAAACATCACGGCAGTCGCCCACGTAAATAGACAGGGCGGCACAAGAAGCAGGAGGGCAGTGGCAAAAACTGCAAGGACTTTTCGCTGGGCGGAAAATCATGTGATAGCACTGTCAGCAGTGTTTCATTCCGGGAATGGAAACTGGGAAGCAGACTTCCTCAGTAGGCACGACCTCCACCCGGCAGAGTGGGAACTTCATGAGGAAGTTTTCCACATGATTGTAAACCGTTGGGAATTACCAAAGGTGGACATGATGGCGTCCCGTCTGAACAAAAAACGGGACAGGTATTGCGCCAGGTTAAGAGACCCTCAGGCAATAGCTGTGGACGTTCTGGTAACACCGTGGGTGTACCAGTCGGTGTATGTGTTCCATCCTCTGCTATTCATACCTAAGGTACTGAGAATTATAAGACGTAGAGGAGTAAGAACTATACTCATGGCTCCGGATTGGCCAAGAAGGACTTGGTACCCGGAACTTCAAGAGATGCTCACAGAGGACTTATGGCCTCTGCCGCTAAGAAGGGACTTGTTTCAGCAAGTACCATGTCTGTTCCAAGACTTACCGCAGCTGCGTTTGACGGCATGGCGGTGGAACGCCGGATCCTAAGGGAAAAGGCATTCAGGAAGAGGTCATTCCTACCCTGGTCAAAGCCAGAAAGGAGGTGACCGCACAACATTATCACCACATGTGGCGAAAATATGTTGCGTGGTGTGAGGCCAGGAAGGCCCCACGAAGAAATTTCAACTCGGTCGATTCCTGCATTTCCTGCAAACAGGAGTGTCTATGGGCCTCAAATTAAGGTCCATTAAGGTTCAAATTTCGGCCCTGTCGATTTTTCTTCCAGAAAGAATTGGCTTCAGTTCCTGAAGTCCAGAAGTTTGTCAAGGGAGTATTGCATATACAACCCCCTTTTGTGCCTCCAGTGGCACTGTGGGATCTCAACGTAGTTCTGGGATTCCTCAAAACACATTGGTAAACCAGTCAAATCTGTGGATTTGAAGCATCTCACATGAAAAGTGAACATGCTCTTGGACCTGGCCTGGACCAGGCGAGTGTCAAATTGGTGGTTTTTTTCTCAAAAAAGCCCATATCTGTTTGTCCATTCGGACAGGGCAGAGCTGCGGACTCGTCCCCAGTTCTCTCCCTAAGGTGGTGTCAGTGTTTCACCTGAACCAGCTTATTGTGGTGTCTTGCGCCTACTAGGGACTTGGAGGACTCCAAGTTGCTAGATGTGGTCAGGGCCCTGAAAATATAGGTTCCAGGACGGCTGGAGTCAGGAAAACTGACTTGCTGTTATCCTGTATGCACCCAACAAACTGGGTGCTCTTGCTTCTAAGCAGACTTTTGCTAGTTGGATGTGTAATACAATTCAGCTTGCACATTCTGTGGCAGGCCTGCCACAGCCAAAATATGTAAATGCCCATTCCACAAGGAAGGTGGGCTCATCTTGGGCGGCTGCCCGAGGGGTCTCGGCTTTACAACTTTGCCGAGCGGCTATTTAGTCAGGGGCAAACACGTTTGTAAAATCCTACAAATTTGATAACCTGGCTAAGGAGGACCTGGAGTTCTCTCATTCGGTGCTGCAGAGTCATCCGCACTCTCCCGCCCGTTTGGGAGCTTTGGTATAATCCCCATGGTCCTTTCAGGAACCCCAGCATCCACTAGGACGATAGAGAAAATAAGAATTTACTTACCGATAATTCTATTTCTCGGAGTCCGTAGTGGATGCTGGGCGCCCATCCCAAGTGCGGATTATCTGCAATACTTGTACATAGTTACAAAAATCGGGTTATTATTGTTGTGAGCCATCTTTCAGAGGCTCCGCTGTTATCATACTGTTAACTGGGTTCAGATCACAGGTTGTACAGTGTGATTGGTGTGGCTGGTATGAGTCTTACCCGGGATTCATAAATCCTTCCTTATTGTGTACGCTCGTCCGGGCACAGTATCCTAACTGAGGCTTGGAGGAGGGTCATAGGGGGAGGAGCCAGTGCACACCACCTGATCCTAAAGCTTTACTTTTTGTGCCCTGTCTCCTGCGGAGCCGCTATTCCCCATGGTCCTTTCAGGAACCCCAGCATCCACTACGGACTCCGAGAAATAGAATTATCGGTAAGTAAATTCTTATTTTCACCGACTGGTTCAAATTACAAGTGCTGGTTAGGGTGTCAACTGTTTAGTTGTCAGTAACGTTATGTGTCAACTTCGTTATTGTACGTTATGTTATATGTAATACTCCATTGTCAACCTCTCTATAGTTCCTGTTCGGCTCAGTAAAAAACACTGAGGTACTCGGGGATATGGAGGGGTGGAGTGTTCTAAATTTAAATATTCAGTGCTGTTCCTACGGAATCCCGTCCATATCCCAAGAGTACTCCAGTGCCCCCTATGGATTCAAAGAAAAGGATTTACCTGGTAAGTACCAAAATCCTATTTTTTCCACCTGCCGGACACTGCAGCCCACGGGTGGCGATGGCAGAGGGCAGTCTGTTTCAATGAACTTTCCATTGTAAGTCAGGGTGAATAAGTGCAGCTATATGCCACCAGATAGCTCCAGACTTTCTTACATCTGTTCACACCCACATACAGTGTATATACAACTGGTGTAGTTTTACACAATGGTTGTTTTGTTAGAAATGTAGGCTTGTGGCACATTCACTGGTAGCAGTATACCAGTAGAAGACCATATTATCTGAAAGCAGGGATAATTTTAGCTGTTTGATGAGGGGTTAGGTTTTTTTAATTAACATTAGCCTTAAAAAAAAAATGTTCTTGACATTACTCTTGGTAACTTGAATATTAACCTGTGTGCTCTAAGTTAACTATCTATTGGGCAGCCATCTTGGGCACTGGCGCCCAAGATGGCTGCCTCACCTTTTGTATGCTCCTGATCATCTCCATAAAACAGCTTAAATTCACCACAACCGACCTATGAATCATCATAAATATCCAAGGACTTACCTTTAACTTGTACTACTCTACGCGGACATTTCATCAAAACCAACGGATTGCATTCCTGCGCTGAGATACACACTGGATTGAATCCTGGACTGAATCCTCTGCATATCTCCACTGAGAAATCCTTCAGTTTAGCAGCTGCTGTACTCTGCATTGGACATTATCCAGATAAGGTACTGTGGATTACAACCTATCTTTGGCTACATCCAGCCCCTCACTTAGACATCATCCACCTCTGTTCTCTGAGCAACAAATAACTGACTTATTGCATTAATCTACTAATATCAGTATATTCAGGCTCTGAATTGCTGAAGGCTCACTGTTTAAAATCAGGATCCATTTCCAGGACACGTTATCACTACCCCCACAAAAAAAATCTACTTCAAAGGCCTCTCACACTGAGACTTTTCACACCTACACAGTAGGAATTGGCTTCTAACACCTTTCCAAAAGACTGCCTATCCTTGGATAATTGACTAAATCAGCAGTTATTTTATTTATTACTTGCTTCAAATATACACAATAGGTTATAGCAATAACTCTGTTCATAATCCCATTATAATTTTGGATCACATACCGAATTGGGGGAAAACAAAACACAAAAAGGAAAAAGAAAAAAAAAAAAAAAAAAAATAACACTGCTTTCTCTCCCTCTCTCATCATTATATGCAGCTCAAACTTATAGTAATCTGTCATTGATGACCGAAATGTATACGTATTGCTCCAGCTTCATTCTTTCACTCCGCCCACCACGTTCTGCAGTTCCTATCACACCATCACAGGCTTCTATTCTCCAATCCCTTGGCATTTTAAAAAGAAAACACATGTGCATTCGTGGGAAGCGAGCAGGCCGGAAATGTATTTCCCCCCGGTAACCATCTAAGTCCTTTGCCCACCTGCTCACCCCCATACTCAAAGAACAATCAAATAGAAGTGATACCCAAAAGACGGCCCTGTGTTTGGAAGGACAGTACTGTCAACTCTCACTTTGTGACCCCCATACCCAGAGCTCCTGCACTTAACATAAAGAAAACTGAAGGCCCTCTGGTATGCCCAATCAGGTCAGTCTTTTGTAATGTCAGATCTATAAGAAACAAGACTGCAACAATTGCTGACCTTATTGAATCTGCAGATCTAGCCTGTATTACAGAGACCTGGCTAGATGAAAATGCAGCACCTATATTGGAGGCTGCAGTACCAACAAACTACTCTGTCATCAACAACCCAAGACTGGACCGCAGGGGTGGCGGGGTGGCTATCTGCTTCAAAAAAAGAACTTAAACTTAGGGTCCACCCTATTGAAACTACTCGCTCATTTGAGTGCATTGCTGCCTGGAGTTCGACAGGATTAGGTTTCAGAGTACTTCTCATTTACCGGCCACCTGGAGATGGAAAGATATTTCTACAAGAAATTGCAGACACTGTTGCTGGCCTGGTTCTGGAACATCAAAAATGGCTCATCCTCGGGGATTTCAATGCATGGGTGGATGATGAGCTCTCACGCCTTGGCCAAGACCTCCTGTGCACAATGAATGGTCTGGGCTTCACACAGGTCATTCCCTCTGCCACACATAAAAGTAGTCACACTCTCGACCTTGTCTTTCAGATTGGATTAGAAGTCACTGACCTAAAAATAAACCCAGTCATCTGGTCAGACCACTACTCCCTCTGGTTCTCAGTTGCAACCCCTCAAATAAGATCTCTGCCAGTGGAGTTGACCAGGTATCGTCCAAGGAGGGGTATGACTCCCCAGGCTCTTGCAGCAAATCTGGATCTCTCTGCTATACTGGGTGCCTGTGAAGATCCCTGTTCCCTAGTCCGTTATTATAATAGGGATGTTATGGCTGCAATTGATATTATCGCCCCTGTGCGTTTAAGACCTCGTAAACCACAATGTCAAGCTCCATGGTTCGACAACAGTGTTAGTGAGCTCAAGAACAGGGGCGTAGACTGGAAAGACGATGGAGGAAGACTAACCTAGTGGATGACAAAATAAAACTAATAAAGCATAACGAAGAATATCAATCGACAATCACTCGTAATAAAGCACAGTTCCTGTCAAATGAGATCACAGCAGCAAACAATAGGCCAGCTCAACTTTTCCGCACAGTGGAGATGCTTTGCAAGCCAGCATGCCTGCAGACTGATGATACCCTCTCCCAGGCAAGATGCAACGAGTTTGCAAACTTCTTTGCAGATAAAATATCCACCATCCGGGCTGGAATCTCCACAGTGCCATCAAAGGAGTGCCAAACTACAAAGCCTGCCAATATAAGCTACCTGCCTTCATGGACCAGCTTTGACCCAGTGGATGTAAAGGACACTGCTGAAATTGCTCGGATTTTGCGTCCCACCACCTGTGATCTGGACCCTGCCTCAACCAAGCTTCTAATAGGTTGTATGGATATAATTGGTCCTGTCTTTACAAAAATTGTTCAATGCTCTTTGCAGACAGGCATTTTTTCTGGACCCCTAAAGGAAGCAATTGTTAGACCGCTTCTTAAAAAACCTAATTTAGATCCCGACTGCATGACCAACTACAGACCGGTATCAAACCTTCCTTTACTAGGAAAGGTTATTGAGAAAGTCGTTGCAAATCAACTGGAAACCCGCCTGACAACCCATGATATTTCTGATCCATTTCAATCAGGATTCAGGAGAAGACATAGCACTGAAACAGCCCTGGTGTGTGTGTTAAATGATCTTCTGATGGCAAAAGACAGAGGTGACTGTTCAATATTAATCCTTCTGGATCTCTCGGCAGCATTTGATACCGTGGACCATGGGCTTCTGATTGAGCGACTGATACATTTCTGTGGTCTGGATGGCACAGTCCTAAGCTGGTTCAAATAATTTCTCACAGGCAGGTCACAGAGAGTATCATCTGGATTATACTCATCAGTGCCATTGCCATGTGGTGTCCCACAAGGCTCTATACTATCCCCCATGCTTTTTGCAGTATACATGCTCCCATTCGGCGAAATAATCAGGCGCCATGGCCTGGTCTACCACTGCTATGCCGATGATACACAACGGTACTTGTCCTTTGCTCCGGGCACTGATAACCCAATAGCAACCCTAAATGGCTGTCTAGCTGAACTACAGGAGTGGATGAGCGCCAGTTGGCTGCGACTGAACCCGGATAAAACAGAGGTCCTTATGATACGACCGCAACATCAAAGGACAAGACTGCAGCATAGCCAACCAACTGGACTTACACTCGGGGATTCAGAATTACAGACCAGTGATCGTGTGCGGAATCTTGGCGTTGTCCTGGATGGTGGCTTGACGCTTAAACATCAGATATCAGCCACAATCAAATCCTCATTCTTTCACCTGAGGAACATAGCCAGAATCAAGCACTTAATTCCCTCAGATGATATGCCAAAAGTCATACATGCATTTGTATCATCTCGTTTAGACTACTGTAATGCCCTCTACCTTGGTCTACCAGCAAAAGAATTGCAGCGCTTATAGCTGGTGCAAAACACAGCTGCCAGGCTATTAACCAACCAACCCCGTTCTAGCCACATAACACCCATCCTCTACTCCCTTCACTGGCTGCCTGTACGATGGCGAATCATCTTCAAGATTGGCTTACTGAGTTTCAAAGCATTACATGACCAAGGCCCAAGGTACCTGAAACAGCTTCTGACCCCATACTGCCCCACTCGATTACTGCGATCTGTAGATGAAGGACTTTTAGCAGTACCTAGAATCTACCGTAATTCATCTGGGGGTCGAGCATTTAGTCATGCGGCTCCGACTCTATGGAACTCACTTCCCCGCACAGTGCGAGAGGCCTCAACTATAGAATCCTTCAAAAGTAGACTCAAGACTTTTCTGTTTACTCAAGCATTTCCATAATGTCCCTTTTAGTATCTTCATGCTTCTGTATTTTATGAAAATGTACTTCATTATTTTCTGCACTATATTATGCTATGTATCTGTTAAGCGCCTTGAGTCCTATTGGAGAAAGAGCGCTATGTAAATAAAATTATTATTATTATTATTATTATTATTATTATACCAACCGCAAAGCATTAAAGCAGCAAACCTCAAGTATTACTTATTGTTTGGAATAGTGTACTGTTTTTTTTTAATTTTTTTGATGATTCATAATTTTATTAGGTAAATAACGTAATACTTCTTGTATCATGTTTATTAATTAATGTTAATTTTTTTCTTCAGGTCTACTTCTAAATGGCCAATCTAACGGATCCGGCCAGTCCTCTGAAAATGAGAAGGATGACACATCTCAAGGGTCTTCAAACACCAATAGTGTGACATCTTCAGATTCAGAAGATGGGCCAGTGAGGAAAAGGTTGGTCATTATCTTCCCCCATTTCTAACACACTACTTATATGTTAATGCTGTACTTTCTATGGATGGTTCTATACACCCTCTTTACATTAAGTGTAATCATCAGTCCTCTTTTCAAACATGAAAAGTGCTTCTTCAGAAAGTAAAGACACTGTGAGAGCATTATTGTTTAGATAAGCATACTTCCTGGTAATTAAAGGAACTTGAGCAGAACATCTCTTGTTGATAGAAGTGACCATCAAAGGGTGTAATTGCTAATGTTCATCTCGACACAGACTTGACACCAATTAACTCTTAACACTATGATGTATACACATGCAGCTGTATTTATCCTATCAATTCTGGGGCAAAGCAATGGCTTTGTATTTATCATTATTATCATCGTCATCCTTTCTTCCTATAGCACCAAATTATTCCAGAGTCATGTAACATCAGGGAGACAAATTGATTAAACGTCTCAAGGAAATCCATTCTCTAGCTGTTTCCTGATACATTTATTTATTAACCGTTTCTTATATAGAGCTGCAAATTCCATTGCGCTGTAACAAACAACGGTGAAAGAAACAAGCCTGGGTAATAGCAGTCATAAAGGAAGCAAGGCCCTGTGCTACTCCTTGTAGCATGACAATAGACGAATTCATCACAAAAATCTAATGCATGCTGCTTATTGTATAATGCACAAAGTACTGTGCAGAAACAATCTACATTTATAAAAGATGCACTGATTATGTTTAGAAATGTTGCACTTTCCCGATGTCACATCTGACCTGGTATGAGGAGCACCAGTGTTTTTTTTTCTTGTGTAATTAGTTTTCACCACAGTTCAATTAATCAGCTCTGCCCATTTTCGATAAAGTACCAAACGCTTTTGGGCTCCAAGGTACAGAGTTTATGAAATAAATATTTTCTGCACATCCTGCTTTATTGCAAGAGGTTGACTGATCATTTTTTTTTTTTTTTAGCTCTTATCTTCCTTTTCTGGCACTTTTCTCTCCTGTGCCTGTTGGTATAGCAGAATGACTGTGATTATCTTACTCCGGTCAGATTCTGTTCATACTAGATTCACCGTTATAGGAATGGTGATGGTGGGTGAGGAAGAGGTGATGATGTACAGCTGTTAAGAGGAGGTCATAAGTTAGCACAACCTTCTACATTAATGTCAAACAGACAAATTGCAGATTAAACTAGCAACATATATTTGCAAGTAACATAACAAGCAGATTTATCGTTTTTAATTTTTAATAAATTTGCAAAAATCTCAAAAAACCTTTTACTGCTGCGGGGTACACTGGGCTCCACAAGGATTGGACAATGGAGTGTAGAGTAGGATCTTGATCCGAGGCACCAACAGGCCCAAAGCTTTGACTGTTCCCAGAATGCACAGCGCCGCCTCCTATATCACCCCGCCTCCCAGCACAGGAGCTCAGTTTTGTAAGTTGGTGCTGCAGTAAGCAGGCACTGAACAGAGGGTCTGCTCCAAGCAGCCTTAAGAAAAGCTTTTTATGAGGTAAAAAGTGAAGACTTCAAGGGCAGCAGCGGTGGTAAATGTCTTGTGACATTCACTGCTGCAGCTCCAGCTCTCCCCAGCGGCGCTGTACACTCCCGAGCCCTGGTTGCCGGGTACCTACAGCGGAGGCTCCGGTTTTCTTCACGTTAGACACACACGGCTGGGGCTCTCCAGGATCGCGTGGCCGCGCTTTGGGAGGTGGTAAGTGGGTCCCACTTGCGGGACCCGGTCTTTATCGCGGTCCGGCGCGGTCAGTGGGAAGCGGGCCGCGCGCGCTGGCGGTGGACACTGTGGCAGTACAGGCGATCTCACTAGATCACCAGGGCATGGGCGCAGGTCAGGTTTTCTCTCTAAACCAATTCTTATATCGCCCACAGTACCCAGTAGTTTTGCCAGCAGAGGGGATAAGGCTTAGACCTGAAGCCCCTCCCCCAGCCCCGGGGCGCCATTTCTAGCAAGTGTTCCCGCCCTGGAGCTGCATATCCGTCTTTTCCTCACTCCCTGTCAGTGTCTGCGGCGCCATTATCCCTCAGCTCACTGTTCCTGGGACTGCTTGGGCAAATCCTTCTATGTAAAGCCGCCTGGTTGTCAGCGCTGTGCCTTTACATGACACTTAAGTATTCTACCTGCCTTTTTAGACGGTGATAGTTAAGAAAGAGTGCACTTAGTCAGGGTTTTATAGTACAATTACCCTGTGATATGCATCCAGTTCTTACTGTGTACTGTTATATCTATTGTTATCAGGGGCGTCAGAACATTTTTAGGTTGGGGGGAGCAAGATATAATTTCCGTTTGGCGCCCCTAAATCGCTAAATGTCGCCCCCTCTGTGTTTTACCTCATAACAAAAATGGAGAGAGGAAGACGTGGAGAGAGAGAGAGACATGGAGAGTGACAGAGAGAGATACATGGAGAGAGAGGTTTATCATCAGCAGCAGAATGTGAGGTGCCCAGGAGAGCAGTTACCTGGAGGTCTCCTGGAGGAGGCTGCATTGCTCTCCGGCCAGGCAGTGGTTCTGCAGGAGCTATGGCGGGCTCCTGGGCCATAGGCATTTGTCCAGCAAAAATTTGGTGGTCGTGGGAGGGAGGGGTAGAGGTAGGCGGGAGGAGGGGAGGATAGACAGTGACGAGGCGGCTTAGGGGTAGCAGGAGAGATGGAGACAGACAAAGCAGGTATCAGGGGGAGAGAGGAGCGAGAAAGAGAGGGTTTCATGGACAAAGAGGGAATGAGCAAAAGAGAGGAGAGAGAGAGAGAGTGTCAGGGAGAAAGTGTCAGGAGAGAGGCGGTGTCAGGGAGAGCGACAGTGTTGGCAAGTGAGAGGGAGAAAGACAGTGTCAGAGAGGGAGAGAGAGAAAGGGGCAGTGTCAGGGACAGAGACACAGTGCCAGGGAGAGATATTTAGACAGCATCAGGGAGAGACCGTCACAGAGAGAGAGAAAGCTAGAGTGCCAGGGAGAGAGAGAGACAGTGTCAGGAAGAGAGTGGGGGCGACAGTGTCAAAGAGAGAGGGTGTGGGGAGGGGACAGAGAGACAGCGTCAGGGAGAGAGAGAGAGATAGTGTCAGGAATAGAGGAAGAGGGAAAGAGGGAGAGGGAGCCAGCAGGACATACACTACCTGACTACAGTACAGGTATCTTATGGGGGCGGACACTTCACGGCATTAGGCTCCACCCCCAAATGCCCGCAAATCACGGCACTGCCACTGTGAGCCGGCCAGGACAGGGGCAGAGCAGGCTGGGTAAGGCTTGGTATCCCCTCTCTCGCTACATCTTCCATAGCTGCAGGGCAGTTTCCAGGCAGAGCCACTGGGAGGAGGGAGTGGAGCCACCAGTAGCAAACGCAGGATTTTTACAGGGAGGGAGGGTTCCATACGTGTGTGTGTGTGTGTGTGTGTGTGTGTGTGTGTGTGTGTGTGTGTATAATCTATATCATTGCACGGCACTTCAAAATTTTATGCAGACTTCCAATGTTTTGGGGTCAACCATGCTCCGTCATCAGGATAAATAACAACAAAGGTTCCGCAATGCCTAACTAAATACATAAACAAATGGGCAAGACAAGAAAACAATGACTTACAGTACGAGACAATGCAGGACAAGTATAGGGTATATAAACATTATTGCATCAGGGGACAGGACACCAAAATAATAATTAGGGTGTCAGAAACCGAGGGTTAGGTAGCGATAAAGGAAGTATGGAATAGAAAATAGTCCAATAGAGGTAAAATCACATGAGGGGAGAGGGCCCTGCTCAAGAGAGTTTACTATATATAGACATATATATACACTGCTCAAAAAAATAAAGGGAACACTTAAACAACACATCCTAGATCTTAATGAATGAAATGTTCTTATGAAATACTTTGTTCTTTACATAGTTGAATGTGCGGACAACAAAATCACACAATAATTATCAATGGAAATCAAATTTATTAACCCATGGAGGTCTGGATTTGGAGTCACCGTCAAAATTAAAGTGGAAAAACACACTACAGGCTGATCCAACTTTGATGTAATGTCCTTAAAACAAGTCAAAATGAGGCTCAGTAGTGTGTGTGTCCTCCACATGCCTGTATGACCTCCCTACAACGCCTGGGCATGCTCCTGATGAGGTGGCGGATGGTCTCCTGAGGGATCTCCTCCCAGACCTGGACTAAAGCATCCGCCAATTCCCGGACAGTCTGTGGTGCAACGTGGCGTTGGTGGATGGAGCGAGACATGATGTCCCAGATGTGCTCAATTGGATTCAGGTCTGGGGAATGGGCGGGCCAGTCCATAGCATCAATGCCTTCATCTTGCAGGAACTGCTGACACACTCCAGCCACATGAGGTCTAGCATTGTCTTGCATTAGGAGGAACCCAGGGCCAACCGCACCAGCATATGAACCCAGGGCCAACCGCACCAGCATATGGTCTCACAAGGGGTCTGAGGATCTCATCACGGTACCTAATGGCAGTCAGGCTACCTCTGGCGAGCACATGGAGGGCTGTGCGGCCCTCCAAAGAAATGCCTCCCCACACCATTACTGACCCACTGCCAAACAGGTCATGCTGGAGGATGTTGCAGGCAGCAGAACGTTCTCCTTGGCGTCTCCAGACTCTGTCACGTCTGTCACATGTGCTCAGTGAGAACCTGCTTTCATCTGTGAAGAGTACAGGGCGCCAGTGGCGAATTTGCCAATCTTGGTGTTCTCTGGCAAATGCCAAACGTCCTGCACGGTGTTGGGCTGTAAGCATAACCCACCTGTGGGCGTCGGGCCCTCATACCACCCTCATGGAGTCTGTTTCTGATCGTTTGAGTAGACACATGCACATTTGTGGCTTGCTGGAGGTCATGTTGCAGGGCTCTGGCAGTGCTCCTCCTGTTCCTCCTTGCACAAAGGCGGAGGTAGTGGTCCTGCTACTGGGTTGTTGCCCTCCTACGGCCTCCTCCACGTCTCCTGATGTACTGGTCTGTCTCCTGATAGCGCCTCCATGCTCTGGACACTACGCTGACAGGCACAGCAAACCTTCTTGCCACAGCTCGCATTGATGTGCCATCCTGGATGAGCTGCACTACCTGAGCCACTTGTGTGGGTTGTAGGGAGGTCATACAGGCACGTGGAGCCTCATTTTGACTTGTTTTAAGGACATTACATCAAAGTTGGATCAGCCTGTAGTGTGTTTTTCCACTTTAATTTTGAGGGTGACTCCAAGTCCAGACCTCCATGGGTTAATAAATTTGATTTCCATTGATAAATTTTGTGTGATTTTTTTGTCAGCACATTCAACTATGTAAAGAACAAAGTATTTAATAAGAATATTTCATTCATTCAGATCTAGGATGTGTTATTTTAGTGTTCCCTTTTTTTTTTTGAGCAGTGTATATGTATGTATATATATATATATATATATATATATATATATATATATATATATACATACATACATATACATACACATACAGTGGTCGAAGTGGAAATTTTGAAGTGGAGGTATGCAAAAGTCAAGGACTCAATTATGCGCGCTCTAGAAAAGGGGGCGTGTCCAGTGTAGTAGAACCCCTTATGCTATCTAGTACTGGTGCCCCTTTCACCTTATAGCACATGGTACGAGCCGAAATTCACATTATAGCACACTGAATGAGCCGAAATTTACATTGTAGCACACTGAATGAGCCGAAATTCACATTGTGGCACACTAAATGAGTCAAAACTCACATTGTAGCACACTGAATGAGCCGAAATTCACATTGTAGCACACTGAATGAGCCGAAATTTACATTGTAGCACACTGAATGAGCCGAAATTCACATTGTAGCACACTGAATGAGCCGAAATTCACATTATAGCACACAGTACGAGCCGAAATTCACATTATAGCACACTGATGCTGCATTCAGATCGCAAATGCCGGGTGGGATCCGGCATTTGCGCTCCGTTGCTGGCTTTCCGACCCGGCAATATACCGGGTCGGTTGCCATAGCAGCGGAGGGCGCAGCAGTAGGGGCGGGGGTGGAGGCGATACCCTGGACGGCGAAAACGCGGCGGTAGGGTCTTAGTAAATTTGAAAATGCGGTAAAACCCGTGTTTTCGGGGATTTTACCGCATTTTTCCTTTTAGTACATCCCGCCCACAATCAGTGACTGAGCTAAAGTGATATATCAGCTCTGTAGGAGGGATGTGTGGGTCTGAGGTCAAGGGGGGTTTGGACCACATAGAGTTGGGCTGGGGGAAGCGGGGGCCCAAGATTTCTGTTGCCGGCCCTGAGTGTTGTATATATGTGTGTGTGTATATATGTATGTATGTATATATATATATATATATACATACAGCACATCTGTACATATGTATAGACATAAACACATGCACAGCATACATACACACACACACACACACACACACACACACACACACACACACACACACACACACAGCACATACATACAGGCACCCACCACCCTTCGCCCTCAATAACAGAAAGCTAAACTCCTTTTGACTGCCCACCCGGCCTCACCAGTTCAGAGGCTGTATATTTTCTTTTCAACGCGATCCTGGGATGGGAGGAGCTGCGCGCGGCCACTGCAGCTCTTCCTACATGCAGCCAGTGCTGCGGCCAGCCTCTCAGTGTCAGCGTGAGGAGGCAAATCCCCCCTCCCGCCCCGTGCGTGCGTATGGGCACTGTGGTTGGGAGTGAAGCCACTTCGTCTGCCGCCCCCCTGTTAAACTAGATCGGCGCCTCTCTCATCTTTGCGGGGGGCAAGCTGCCCCCTTGCCCCCCCCATTCCGACGCCCCTGATTGTTATATAGCTGTGTAAGCTAGTCCAGTGCCGTATTATTGTCAGTAATAACCTCTGCATTGTACAAACTGTGACTTTCTGTGTGTGCATTTGATAGCTGAGTGGTGTCCATTTCGTGTCTTTCACTCAACTTGCTATCCCTATATTCTATAACCTGAGGGGGCTTGGTGCGTCAGGTGTTATCTAATATAGGATTTTCACAAAGATATACTGTATTACGTATTTTTCTCTGTGATTTAGTCACCATATCTCTCCTTTATCTCTGCTAGTGCTGACTACACTGCGCAGGGGTTTGGGTTTAGAGGTATAGTGCTGCTGATAATTGTACTGAGTTAACCTCATACTGCAAGTTATATAATGTCTGCTTCTGAGGGTAACGGTTCTGGGGCTGAACACACTGCCGGTGTTGCTGACGCCACAGGGCCATATGAGGAGAATATAGCAGCTGTGGGCTCTGGTTCTGCGGGCTCCTTGCCCCCCAGTGGGACTGTGGCAACGGAGGCACATACTGACCCACCGTGGTCCGCTTTTTCCACGCTTCTGCATACGCTAGTTCATAAACTTACTCCCCCTATGGGACCCCCAATGCCGGTACAACCGTATGTGGTCCCTGCAGCTAACCCGCCGTGGGCGGACTATTTATCTGCTCAATTAAAGAAATTGAACCAGTCCTTGACTACTAAAAAGTCTGACCAACGCTCGCCTAAGTCCAAGAGGTCCTCTAAGCGAGCGCTTATCTCCTCACAATCCACTACTGTCACTGACGCCTCGTCTGATGAAGACAGCACATATACTGACCCCTCAGGTTCTGACTCAGATACAGCTGATGGGGAGGGTAGTTCACATGTGGATGTTCCTGATCTTTTGGAGGCTATTAAGTTAATTCTGCAGATTACGGATGATCCCGAGCCATCCGTCCCTCCTAAGAAACCAGATGGGTTCAAGCGTCAGAAGGTGGTTAAGCAAGTTTTACCTCACTCTGACCACCTAGTGGATATACGTCAGGAACCCTGGGAAAACCCGGGTACGAAGTTTGTGCCTCAAAAGAAGATGCTGGCTCGCTATCCCCTCGCGCCAGAGCTATCTAAAAATTGGGAAACTCCTCCAGTGGACTCACATGTGGCTAGGATGGTGATTTCCTCAGCTCTACCTGTCACTACCGTCACGTCTCTAAAAGAGCCTACGGATAAACGTGTGGAGGGTTTTCTGAAAGCGATTTACACCCTCATGGGTGCTGCACGAAGGCCCACTATTGCAGCAACATGGGCTGCAGAGGCTATTGAAGCTTGGGACTTGGAGTTAGAAGCTGAAATCTCTTCTGACCATGCTAGACAATGTTTGTCATATATTGTCACAGCTTCTCGATATATTAAAGAGGCGGCTTCTGATGCCGGTATCCTAGCAGCCAAGACCTCTACTACGTCAGTCCTGGCTCGCCGGATATTGTGGCTGAGATCTTGGTTTGTGGATCTGGACTCTAGAAAAACCCTGGAGGTACTCCCTTTCAAGGGAGATATTCTGTTTGGGGAGGACTTAAATAAGATTGTGGCTGACTTGGCTACTGCCAAAACTGCCTGTCTGCCTAATACCGCTCCTTCTGTGTCGAAGGCTAAAGGTACGTCCTTTCGCCCCTTTCGTCCTTCAGGTAAAGCAAAAGGTCAGGCGTACCATAAGCAGGCCCGCACTTCCAAGCCTGGTAAGCCGGGGGATCCCAGGGTGGGGGGGCCGGCTTCTAGGGTATACACAGGAATGGTTGAAGACCACTTCAGATGCCTGGGTACGGGAATTCGTCACTCGAGGTTACGCCATAGCCTTCAAATATCGACTCCCTCATCGATTTTGCCAGACAGACGTCCCTTTGGACCAGACAAAGGCATAAACTCTACACTTGGTGGTACAGACCCTCCTGGATACAGGGGTCGTCGTACAGGTGCCTCTTGCTCAGAGGGGCCGGGGGTACTATTCTCTGCTGTTTCTAGTCCCGAAACCGATGGGTCCTCCCGGCCCATTCTCAACCTCAAGGCATTGAACAGGTTTGTGAAGGTTTCCAAGTTCCGTATGGAAACCCTTCGATCTGTAGTTCTGTCCTTGGAACCTGGGGACTACATGGTCTCCCTGGACATACAGGATGCTTACCTGCATATTCCTATAGCAGTGTCACATCAACAATACCTGAGGTTCGCTATTGGCAACCTACATTACCAGTTTCGGGCGTTACCTTTTGGTTTAACAACGGCTCCGCTAGTTTTCACCAAAGTTATGACGGTGGTACTCCGCCATCAAGGGGTCAGGATACTGCCGTAACTGGATGACTTGTTAATCCTGGCAAATTCCACAGATCTTCTCCTGCGTCATCTGGATATGACAGTCCGGTTTCTACAAGCCCATGGGTGGCTCATCAACTGGAAGAAATCCTCCCTGGTCCCTGCTCAGAGCATGGTGCACCTGGGAGCGTTGTTGGACACTCACAACCAGAGGTTGTTCTTGTCTCAGGAGAAAGTCCTGAAGATTCAGGACAGGATTCGTTGCTTCCTTTCTCGTCCGCAAGTTTCGATACATTCGGCAATGCAGGTGCTGGGCCTAATGGTATCAGCATTCAACATGGTGGAGTATGCTCAATTCCATTCTAGCCCCCTCCAGAGGCTGATTCTTGCCAAGTGGGACGGCCTGCCTCACCGGATCAGATCTCAAATGATCTTCTTGACTACGGAGGTCTGTCTGTCTCTACACTGGTGGCTCCGGGACCAACAATTGTGCAGGGGTCGTCCCTTCTGGATATCCAACTGGGTCCTGTTGACGACAGATGCCAGTCTAAGAGGCTGGGGGGCGCGGTGCTGGAGCAACACTCCCTTCAGGGTCGGTGGACCAAGGAGGAATCTCTCCTCTCGATCAACATTCTGGAATTGCGGGCGGTCTTCAATGCGTTGAACCTGGCCCAGCATTTAATTCAGAACTGTCCTGTTCAAGTACAGTCGGACAACGCCACCACAGTGGCTTACATAAATCATCAAGGCGGCACTCGAAGCCGTTTGGCAATGAAGAAAGTCTCACGGATTCTACATTGGGCGGAACGCCATCTACCGGCCATATCGGCAATATTCATTCCGGGAGTCCTGAATTGGGAAGTGGACTTTCTCAGTCGTCAGGACGTGCATGCCGGCGAGTGTGGCCTCCATCCAGAAGTGTTTCAACTCCTCGTGGAAAAGTGGGGTCTTCCAGATGTGGATCTGATGGCGTCTTGACACAATCACAAGGTTTCGGTATTCGGAGCAAGGACAAGGGATCCTCAAGCAGCATTCGTGGATGCGCTGGCGGTGCCGTGGAGGTTTCGGCTGCCGTATGTGTTCCCTCCGGTGTCACTCCTGCCCAGGGTAATTCGGAAGTTCAAGCAAGAAAAAGGAAATCTGCTTCTCATAGCTCCAGCGTGGCCCAGACGGCACTGGTTCTCAGACCTGCAGTGCCTATCGTCAGAGCGTCCAATTCTACTTCCACAATGCCCAGACCTCCTCGTTCAGGGCCCCTGTGTCTACCAGGACCTAGACCGGCTGTCTTTGATGGCGTGGCTCTTGAAGCTTCCGTCTTAAGGGCTAAGGGTTTTTCTGAAGATGTCATTAAAACTATGTTGCGGGTACGGAAACCGGCTTCTGCTCGGATTTACCATAGGGTCTGGCATTCCTACTTTGTTTGGTGCGCATCTAACAATTATGACGCTTCCAAGTTTAGTACAGCCAAGCTTTTGGCTTTTCTGCAGCAAGGCCTAGAGTTGGGCCTGCGTCTGGCCTCCCTAAAGGTTCATATTTCTGCCTTGGCGGTGTGGTTTCAGAGAAAAATTGCGACTTTGCCTGATGTTCATACTTTCACTCAGGGTGTGTTGTGTATCCAACCTCCCTATGTCCCGCCTGTGGCTCCTTGGGACTTGTCGGTGGTATTGGAGGCGTTGCAGGAGCCTCCGTTTGAACCCCTCGGTTCAGCTGACCTTAAGTGGTTTTCCCTTTTAGGTGGTGTTCTTGCTGGCTATTGCCTCTGCTAGAAGATTGTCGGATCTGGGTGCCTTATTGTAGTTCCCCATATCTGATTTTTCACCGTGATTGGGCGGTTCTTAGGACTCGTCCCGGATATTTACCTTAGGTGGTTTCTTCGTTTCACTTAATCAGGAGATTGTGGTTCCGGCCTTTGTCTCTCCTGATTTGTCTCCCAAAGAGCGGTCTTTGGATGTGGTACGGGCTCTCCGTATCTATGTGAAGAGAACTGCTTCTATCCGAAAATCTGATTCTCTCTTTGTTTTGTTTGAATTTCACAAACGTGGCTGGCCTGCTCACAAGCAGACCCTGGCCAGATGGATTAGAATGGTGATTGCGCATGCTTATGTGAAGGCTGGTCTCTCTGCTCCTGTTCACATTAAGGCCCATTCTACTCTGTCTGTTGGACCTTCTTGGGCGGCCCAACGTGGTGCGACCCTTGAACAATTGTGCAAGGCGGCTACGTGTTCTTCCGGGATACTGCCACTTCCCAGGATGCTTCCTTTGGACGCCGGGTTCTTGCGCCCACTACAGTGCGTCCCCTCCCATAAGGAACTGCTTTGGGATATCCCCATTGTCCAATCCTTGTGGAGCCCAGTGTACCCCGCAGCTGAAAACGAGTTTTATGGTAAGAACTTACCTTTGTTAAAACTCTTTCTGCGAGGTACACTGGGCTCCACAGTGCACCCACCCTGACGCACTTAGCTACTTTGGGTTGGTATGGCATTAGCCGCTGACACTTCTCTTGTCGTGAGAGTGTGGTGTATGTGGCTACTAACTGTTGTCGTCTCTTTTCCTGCTACTGCATTGGGCTGGTTAACTAAAAACTGAGCTCCTGTGCTGGGAGGCGGGGTGATATAGGAGGCGGCGCTGTGCATTCCGGAAACAGTCAAAGCTTTGAGCCTGTTGGTGCCTCGAATCAAAGTCCTACTCTACACCCCATTGTCCAATCCTTGTGGAGCCCAGTGTACATCGCAGAAAGAGTTTTAACAAAGGTAAGTTCTTACCATAAAACTCGTTTTTTCACGTTGTCATTATGGGTTATTGTGTGTAGAATTTTGAGGGGAAAAAATGAATTTATTCCATTTTGGAAAAAGGCTGTAACATAACAAAATGTGGAAAAAGTGAAGCGCTGTGAATACTTTCCGGATG
The DNA here is from genome assembly GCF_028390025.1 of Pseudophryne corroboree. Taxonomy (NCBI): domain Eukaryota; kingdom Metazoa; phylum Chordata; class Amphibia; order Anura; family Myobatrachidae; genus Pseudophryne; species Pseudophryne corroboree. Next base: position 541,098,777 of record NC_086448.1, read on the forward strand.
CACTGTAGGCCCCTACATATCTTGTAGTCCACACTCACTACAGCCCTGATTCAACTTTTTAGAGCAGAGTGTACTTTATGAATTAAGGAAAAAACCATAAAGATCCCAAGAGTAATGTGGATAATATATACAGTACACACATATAAGCACATAGATGCATGACGAGCTATTCAGTTGTTTGTGCCGATGGGCGCCAGTTCTGCAGTTGCCCGTTATTTCTACTTGTACCTTCCTAGGGTGGCTAGCAAAAATCTGCACAAAGTCTGGCTTTAGGGCGCCCAAACTCTGTGTTTAGCCACTTTACATGTTTAAAGCTGGTGCATTTGGGCACGATAAGTAATGGGCACCCATGGCACTCATGCCCATCTACATCTATCGCCTGTCTGGTGCCCATTATTTAAATGTGCCCAAAAACAATTGCATGCCCTCTATATGTTGGACAAATGGCTATAATAAATAACTATAATTTGGTAATCTGTGGCTTGCCTCATGTTTTTTTCTATATTTTGCCATAGTGGTTTTTTGTCTGCACTTAATTTTCTTAATTTTTTCAGATCCTCTTTCCTATTTGCCCTTTTTGCTAATGTTTGCTCATTTATAGCATGCCTAGTGTTTTGACCTTTTGATATTTCATGCAGACATGACCAATCCGTATCATTTGGCTACAGTGTATATTACCCAATAATTTGTGTAAGCTATCCATTGCTGATAAGGAAATTTGTAATTGGTCGTTTGGCACTTTGTACAGTTAAAAATTCTGCCGCAAAAGATACACAGTCTTGGTTTTGATCATTAAACAATATTAGTTGATTGTGCCACTGAGAGGTTTTGATTTTTAAGCGCAAGATGAATGTGTGGATAGCGTTGTTGACTGACTTTTCATCGCTGTCTCCATGTAAATGGTATAATTGATGACATGGTGGAAATCTGCGTGTAGATGCTGGCTCAGAAATTGCTTTTTCAGTTGGATCAAACCTAAATGGCCAGTCAAAAGCTAATATTCATTCCTTTCCTGAAGTCTGTCTGGGGACCCCTAGCTGCTCAGGAAAAGAGCCATGCTTGCTCCTTCACAGCCTTTGCCAAAGCTAATAGGGGTTAAGGTTGTAGAAATGTGGAATATGCTAAAGATTCATTCTGGAAATAAAATAAGCTGATTTTATCATGATATTGTGCATCGTCTGAAAGTCTGAATTATGTAGCAGCAGTGTGTGGATTAAAAAAGCATGCTTAGTGCAGGGGTGCCTAACCTTTTTTTCTTGGAGTGGCGTATCAAGAAAACGATTGGAGGGCCACAAAATGTTTCCTCACAGTTAGCCTACCAGCAGTTAGACAAGGACTGAGTAAGTCTTATTATAAGAAATGTTAAAACTAATTAAAATATCTTGATTTCAGTTTTGCTCACTCTGGTGAGATGCATAATATGGCACAGAACAGTGGGGGTCATTCCGACCTGATCGCACGCTGCACTTCTTCGCAGCAGTGCAATCGGGTCGGAACTGCGCATGCGCGGCACGTGCGTCGTTGCCACCGGGCAATGACGCCAGGAACGAGCGCTGCGACCGCAAGAAGATTGACAGGAGGAAGGCGTGTCGGGGCGTCAACTGGCCGCAGGCGTGTCCAGGCATTTTGAGGGCGGATGTCTGACGTCAAATCCGGGACGTGCATCGCTGGATCCGTCACAAATGGTAAGTAGGTCTAGGGCTGGTCTTGTTTTACGTGAAACTTTTTTAGCATAGCAGGGCTGCACAAGCGTTTGCAGCCCTGCTATGCTATAATACACTCCCCCATAGGCGGCGTCAGGTTGATCGCACAAGCAGCAAAAAGTTGCTACGTGCGATCAACTCGGATTGACCTCCAGTGTCCCCAATTCATAATATGCTGCACAGTTGTGCCCCAATTGATATGAGACACCGTGATGCTCCCAATTCATTATATGCAACACAGTAGTGCCCCCAATTGATATGACACACCTTAATTCTCAGAATTCATAAAATGCCCCAATTGATATGACATGCCTAATGATCCCTATTACTAATTCACCCACTTGGTAATATGCCACACAGTAACAACCCCAATTGGTAATATGCCACACAGAGGCCCTCTGTGATGCCCCTTTATATTGTAACCTCAGAGCTCCCTCACTCATGCCTCATTAAATGCTCACAGCCTCTCTGTCCTGCCCCTCTATGTACCTCAGTCTTCGGATCCCCTCCTGCACTTATATGCCAGCCCAGAGCATTCCTCATGACCTTACCTTATCAACCTCACGAGCAAAGTTTGAAATATGTACTCCTATCAACTGTCCTTTTCTGCCTGGCTCCCACGAGTCCATCAGCCCAACGCCACTGACTTGAGTTATGTCCGCAAATTACTCAGAGGAGTGGAGGGATTGGCCAGAGTTGGTGCAGCAGAAAAGACCAGCCAAGAGTACACCACTTCGGGACACAGGAATCCCTGACAGAAGAATGGAGGCCCGGTTTCAACAGGTTGCTGGATGCAGTTTGCCCACCCCTGGCTTAGTGTCTTGATGTACATAGTATACCAAGCAGTATATCTACAAATTCTGTATGAAAATGAAATGGATTTAAAAGTCCAACTATTTTCTCTTACGTCCTAGAGGATGCTGGGGACTCCGTAAGGACCATGGGGTATAGACGGGCTCCGCAGGAGACATGGGCACTATAAAGAACTTTAGAATGGGTGTGCACTGGCTCCTCCCTCTATGCCTCTCCTCCAGACCTCAGTTGATTCCTGTGCCCAGAGGAGACTGGGTGCATTACAGAGAGCTCTCCTGAGTTTCTCTGAAAAAAGAATTTTGTTAGGTTTTTTTATTTTCAGGGAGCACTGCTGGCAACAGGCTCCCTGCATCGTGGGACTGAGGAGAGAGGAGCAGACCTACTTAAGTGATAGGCTCTGCTTCTTAGGCTACTGGACACCATTAGCACCAGAGGGAGTCGGAACGCAGGTCTCCCCTCGCCGTTCGTCCCAGAGCCACGCCGCCGTCCTCCTCACAGAGCCGGAAGACAGAAGCCGGGTGAGTATAAGAAGAAAGAAGACTTCAAAGGCGGCAGAAGACTTCTGATCTTCCCTGAGGTAAGCGCGCAGCGGTAACGCTGCGCGCCATTGCTCCCACACACAACACACACGAGCAGGCACTGATGGGTGCAGGGCGCAGGGGGGGCGCCCTGGGCAGCAATATAAACCTCTAGGACTGGCATATAAGTATATATAGGCTGCAGAGGCAGTAGTTCTAAAAATCCCCCGCCAGTTATACAAAATTGAGCGGGACCGAAGCCCGCCGCTGGAGGTGGCGGAGCTTGGTCCCACAACACCAACCAGCGCCATTTTCTCCACAGTGTACTGCAGAGAAGCTAGCTCCCCGGACTCTCCCCTGCTGAACACGGTGACACAGGGCTGAAAAGAGGGGGGGAGGGCACTTGTAAGGCGCAGTGAGTGTATTACACAGATAATTATATATAAAAAAGCGCTATATTATCTGGGAATTTGTTTCCAGTGTCAGTTGGCGCTAGGTGTGTGCTGGCATACTCTCTCTCCGTCTCTCCAAAGGGCCTTAGTGGGGAACTGTCTCCATATAAATATATCCCTGTGTGTGTGGGGGTGTCGGTACGAGTGTGTCGACATGTCTGAAGCGGAAGACTCATCTAAGGAGGAGGTGGAGCAGATGATTGTGATGTCTCCGTCGGCAACGCCGACTCCTGATTGGTTAGACATGTGGAATGTTTTAAATGCAAATGTGACCTTATTACATAAGAGGATGGACAAAGCAGAGTCCAGGGAAAAAGCAGGGAGTCAATCCATGGCTTTGACTGAGTCACAGGGCCCTTCAGGGTCTCAAAAACGTTCTCTATCCCAAATAGCAGACACTGATACCGACACGGATTCGGACTCCAGTGCCGACTACGATGATGCAAGGTTACTCCCAAGGGTGGCCAAAAGTATTCATTATATGATCATTGCAATAAAAGATGTGTTGCATATCACAGATGACCCCTTTGTCCCCGACACGAGGGTGCGCATGTATAAGGAAAAGAAACCTGAGGTAACCTTTCCCCCATCTCATGAGCTGAACGAGTTATTTGAAAAAGCTTGGGAAAATCCAGACAAAAAACTGCAGATTCCCAAGAGGATTCTTATGGCGTGTCCTTTCCCTGCAAAGGACAGGGTACGGTGGGAATCCTCACCCAGGGTAGACAAGGCTTTAACGTGCTTGCCCAAGAAGGTGGCGCTACTGTCTCCTGACACGGCAGCCCTCAAGGATCCTGCTGATCGCAGACAGGAAACTACCTTAAAATCTATTTATACGCATACGGGTGCTTTACTCAGACTGGCAATAGCATCGGCATGGGTATGTAGCGCAGTTGCAGCTTGGACAGATACCTTGTCAGCTGACTTTGATACCCTAGATAGGGATACCATTTTATTGACGTTAGGTCATATTAAAGACGCAGCCTTATATATGAGAGACGTTCAAAGAGACGTTGGGCTACTTGGTTTGAGAGCCAACGCCATGGCGATTTCTGCTAGGCGTGCCCTGTGGACCCGCCAATGGACGGTTGATGCCGACTCAAAGAAGCATATGGAGGTTTTACCTTACAAGGGTGAGGTTTTATTCAGGGAGGGTCTTGCGGACCTGGTTTCAACAGCTGCCGCGGGTAAATCTACCTTTTTGCCTTTTGTTCCCCCACAGCAAAAGAAAACTCCGCAATATCAGATGCAGTCCTTTCGGTCGCATAAGTCCAGAAGAGGTCGGGGCTCATCCTTCCTCGCCAGAGGTAAGGGTGCAGGGAAAAGAACGCCTGCTTCGGCTAGTTCCCCGGAACAGAAGTCCTCCCCGGCTTCTGCTAAATCCACCGCATGACGCTGGGGCTCCACTGAGGGAGTCCGCGCCGGTGGGGGCACGTCTTCGACTTTTCAGCCAGGTCTGGGTTCGGTCAGACGTGGATCCTTGGGCGATGGAAATTGTATCCCAAGGCTACAAACTGGAATTCGAAGAGGTGCCCCCTCGCCAATTTTTCAAGTCGGCCTTGTCAGCTTCTCCCCCAGAGAGGGCAGTAGTGTTAGCTGCGATTCAAAAGCTTTGTCAACAGCAGGTGATTATCAAGGTTCCCCTAGTCCAACAGGGAAAAGGGTACTATTCGACCCTGTTCGTGGTCCCTGAAGCCGGATGGCTCGGTCAGACCCATTTTAAATCTAAAATCCCTAAACCTGTACTTGAAAAAGTTCAAATTCAAGATGGAATCTCTCCGGGCAGTGATCTCCAGTCTGGAAGGGGGGGATTTTATGGTGTCACTAGACATAAAGGATGCATACCTTCATGTCCCCATATATCCTCCTCATCAGGAGTACCTGAGATTCGCTGTATAGGACTGTCATTACCAGTTTGAGACGTTGCTGTTTGGGCTTTCCACGGCCCCGAGAATTTTCACCATGGTGATGGCGGAGATGATGGTGCTCCTGCGCAGGCAGGGAGTCACAATTATTCCGTACTTGGACGATCTCCTGATAAAAGCGAGATCGAGAGAACAATTGCTGAAGAGCGTATCGCTCTCCCTGAGAGTGCTACAACAGCACGGTTGGATTCTAAATCTGCCAAAGTCACAGTTGATTCCAACGACTCGACTATCATTCCTAGGCATGATTCTTGACACGGAACGGAAGAGGGTTTTTCTCCCAATGGAAAAAGCCCAGGACCTCCAGAAGTTGGTCAGAGACCTGCTAAAACCAAAAAGAGTGTCTGTTCATCAATGCACTCGAGTTCTGGGGAAAATGGTGGCAGCCTACGAGGCCATCCCTTTCGGCAGGTTTCATTCGAGGACATTTCAGTGGGACCTTCTGGACAAGTGGTCCGGGTCCCATCTACAAATACATCAGAAGATAAGCCTGTCCCCCAGGGCCAGAGTGTCTCTCCTGTGGTGGCTGCAGAGTGCTCACCTTCTAGAGGGTCGCAGGTTCGGCATTCAAGACTGGGTTCTGATGACCACGAATGCGAGCCTCCGAGGATGGGGAGCAGTCACACAAGGAAGACATTTTCAGGGACTATGGTCAAGCCAGGAGGCTTGTCTGCACATCAACGTACTGGAATTGAGGGCCATATACAACGGCCTACGACAAGCGGAGAATCTTCTTCGCGACCTACCGGTTCTGGTTCAATCAGACAACGTCACAGCAGTGGCTCATGTAAACCGCCAAGGCGGGACAAGGAGCAGAGTGGCAATGGCGGAAGCCACCAGGATTCTTCGCTGGGCGGAAAATCACGTAAGCACTCTGTCAGCAGTCTTCATTCCAGGAGTGGACAACTGGGAAGCAGACTTCCTCAGCAGGCACGATCTCCATCCAGGAGAGTGGGGACTTCATCAAGAAGTTTTTGCAGAGATAACACGTCTTTGGGGAATTCCTCAAATAGACATGATGGCGTCACGCCTCAACAAGAAGCTTCGGAGGTATTGTGCCAGGTCAAGGGACCCTCAGGCAGTAGCGGTGGATGCCCTGGTGACACCATGGGTGTTTCAGTCGGTCTATGTGTCCCCTCCTCTTCCTCTCATCTCAAAAATATTGAGAATGATAAGACGAAAAAGAGTGCGGACAATACTCATTGTTCCAGATTGGCCTCGAAGGGCCTGGTACTCAGATCTTCAGGAAATGCTCACAGAAGATCCGTGGCCTGTTCCTCTCAGGGAGGACCTGTTACAGCAGGGGCCCGGCGTGTTCCAAGACTTACCGCGGTTACGTTTGACGGCATGGCGGTTGAACACCGAATCCTAGCTGGGAAAGGTATTCCGGAAGAAGTCATCCCTACGCTGATAAAGGCTAGGAAGGAGGTGACGGCGAAACATTATCACCGTATCTGGAGGAAATATGTTTCTTGGTGTGAAGCCAAACATGCTCCTACGGAGGATTTCCATCTGGGCTGTTTTCTCCACTTTCTACAGACAGGAGTGGATATGGGCCTGAAGTTAGGCTCCATTAAGGTACAGATTTCGGCCTTATCTATATTCTTTCAGAAGGAATTGCCTTCTCTCCTAGAAGTCCATACTTTTGTAAAGGGAGTGCTGCACATCCAGCCTCCTTTTGTGCCCACAGTGGCACCATGGGACCTTAACGTGGTATTACGGTTCCTAAACTCTCACTGGTTTGAACCGCTTCAGACGGTTGAATTAAAGTT